>NC_133532.1:63012813-63354204 GCF_048544455.1 Silene latifolia | reverse complement strand
TATAAATTTAAGAAAATTCAGATTTATAATATAAATATAAATTGATAACTACATTATTATGAATATTTTTAAACAAAGTCCTCCATCAGGGTCGGACATTTGTTTACCTATTTTATTTTAGATGTTACTAAAGGCGGGTGTATTGGTCTTTTAAGTTAAAGACAGGACAAATAGTATAAAAAGATGAAAGCAGGATGCGTAGAAAAAAAAAAAGAAGATTTATCTTAAACGCTAAGTGGTTTGATGAGTAATATAGATAAACTGATGATGACTGTGACAGAGAGTAGGCAAGTAGCTCACAAAGCGTTGCCGTGAAGCGTAAATGTGAGAGGCAATATGTACATCTCTCATCTAATTGAGAGGGAGTATAAGTTTGTTCTTATAATTTCTTTATTAAATGGAGTTTTAAGCCAAAATATTTACAAAAGTACAGTCTATTTCAAAATAATTACCAGAAATGGATCCACGCTATCGAGGACAATTTTTTATTTTTTTATAGAATACAAACATCTCGCTATGTCATTCAGCGAGTAGTTCAAGACTTAGGTGCCATAATTCACTCCTCTAGCTCCTTGACAGGACACCTTTGTCAACTTCGTTCTCTTTGCTCCTACTACCTAGCAACATACTACAACCATCTTTTTCTTCCTTTCTTTTCCCTTATCAAACACTCGTCTTTGTTTGGTTGATTAGCCTCATATTTTGCAAAGACAACAACCCGTAATATCGCCGTTCACAAAATCGAAACCGAAAAAAGATGGTTATATTACCCTCAAAGTAAGTTATAATGCCCTACGTGTTGTCATTGTATTACCTTTGGAACTCTTTTCCCACTGAATTCAACGCAATTTGTCATCACCCTAATACTGTAAGCTTTCGTTACAACGTATTTTAAGCTGAAACTATTGGGACATTTTTGTATGGTTATAAGTCTAATGTTGATATTATTTTGTTTAAATAGCGCGTCTTTGGTGAGTTTTACTGTCCCTGTTCTGGGTGCGTTTTTGTAGATGATCTATTGGTATTTCTATCTTATTCTCTGCCAACAATAGCACGACTAAGATCAAAGTAAATGATTTTTCATCCATATCTATGAGCAATATTTTATATTACACCACCCAACTGGGCTTTTTACTTTCATATCTCCTCATCTATCGGCTCCGACCGACCGTAACACTTGGTATATTGATCAATATACCATGCATGAAATAAGTAACTTATAAAGATACTAAATCTTAATACTTTCTAAATATCTTGTAATGATTATCATCATTTATTCTTTTTATTATTTGTATCATAGGATCTTACCTTATAAACTTTAATCTATTGTAATCTTTGTATTCTATCTTTTGTATTCTAGGTTAGATTATAGCTAGAATGTTATTGCTTGTGCAAATACTGCTCTTGTTTGTTTTAAAGAATTACGTTGCTCTTGTTTGTTAAAAAGAAATACGCTTTTGCAGCCTTTACAGAATTCACCCAACAAATAAGATAACAATCAGCAGAAGTGAAATATTAGAGGTCAGTAAAGCATTTAACTATTAAAGACATGGATAAATCGCATGATAATCACTCCGGTGTAGTTCGTAAAAATTGGACGATGTGATAAAGCAAAAGGCATGAAATTATAGTAGTAGGACGGTACGGTGCCTCGGGCCCTAGATGTGTGGACATAACGCATGCAAATAACTAAAAAAGAAAGTTGGTAAAACGTTTCGGAGACGATACAAAATAATAAAGACGGTAAATATACAAACATAATCCTACAATATAGTGCATACCTTTTTAATTTATATTTTATTCTATCCATCTCTTATTGTGCCTCATAACAATCTGATCACAATAAGATAAAATCAATTAGTATGATTCAGACTTTAAACAATTGGTGCATCTATGAGAAAGTAAATACACAATACACAAAAGTACAATAATTTGATCATATATATTGACAAATCAACATGTTACAATACATTAAATAAATTGTAGCAATAGAAACAACTATAATGCTCGAACACAAACTAATCTACATGATCAAAACAAAAAACGTAGATATCAAAATTTATGGATGGAAGAGTCTGAAAGCACATATATTTATACTCTTTAGGAAGAGGTGGCAAGTAGATTGATAATATAATTCTATCTATTAGTAAATGATTGAAACCCAATACCCCATCATACCAATCCTTAAATGATTCAAAAACGTTACAGTACAACCATTAGATTAATTTAATAGTTTCACGTTTAATAAACTTTTAATTAATTAATGTTTAGTAGTTTGTGAGAATTGGACTCTCTAAGATCACTCGAAAAAAGTTTCCTTTAATAATATATATATATATATATATATATATATATATATATATATATATATATATATATATATATATATATATATATATATATATATATATATATATATATATATATATATATATAGAGAGAGAGAGAGAGAGAGAGATTGGATTTGGTGTTTTTGGTTCTTATGGTGAGTTGTGAGTTGGGTGAATCTCAGCCATTAGATTAAATTAGAGATGAGTGGCCAAGATTAATCTTAGTTGTCATATAAAAGCATTGTTATTTAGTTTATTTTCTCTTTTTTTTTTTTTCTCTCTCTCTCTCTTCTTTCACTCATTTACTCTCTAACTGTTTATCTCTCTAATTAATATTCCACATTACTGCAAAACCGTTTATATAATCATCACAACTACAAGCGTTCCTCTCTCTGCTATTATTATTGTGTTATTCTTCTTCAATTGTTCGTCTCCTTCGCTTTTTCTCCCGTTTTCAGCATCACTAATGGATAGTTTGTGAGGGATGGGCAATAAATATAGTGAATGAAGATAAATTGTTATTTGCTAGAGAGTTAAACTCTTTGAAAGAAAAATAAATTGGGTTGGTTATTGGAAGATAAGAGTGAGAAGTGCTTTGAAGTTAATGTACGAGTTCGTCGTCGTAATCAATCAATGTCGGCAGTTTTAAATAGCCAGGACCTAATGGAAAGAGTTTTCGATTATGTAGAGACTACTTTGGACAAGAGCAATATGTCTCTTGTTTGTAAGAAATGGTCACAAATGTTCCTATTTCATAAAAGTGCGCCCGATGTTCACGCCGAATATATGAAAGTCCTAACAACAAGTCACAGTCAAGGTTTTAAGATTTTGTCAAGGGGCTCGAAAGTAGTTTCCAAACGATGCAAGTGATATATGCTTGCAAGTGAGCCAGCAAAGGCGGTGTTGCATGCTTGCCAGTATATATACGATTATGACAAGATCCTTAATGGACCTGTATCTGAACGGATCAGGCTAATTCACGAGTACTTTGACTCACTCAGGGATTATCCTTCTGCTTATGATCTTGCTCACGAATTGTATTATAAGTCTGTCGATGTTGTTGACGTTGACTGACTTTTTACGTTATGTCCTTTTTTTTTTTGGGAAGTACATTTTGGTTCTTCCTCGGAAAGAATGTATTTTGGGTATTATGTAATTCGAAACCGTCTCTGGTTGTAATTTAGTACGTTATTTTGTTTTATGAAGGCTTATGTAGGCCGTATATAATTTTGAAACTGTCTTTGACTCTTTATTCAAAGAGGCTTTCTTTTGATTCTCTTTCGTGTTTTTGTTTACACTTCCATCATGTTCTTTTTGTATTTTCACTGCTGTTATTAGTTTTACTAATTGTTAGTGTTCGTAATTCTGCTTTATTACGGTACTCTCATTTAAGGCGTCATTATTAAAAAAGTCTAGCTGAATACCTATTTATCATTGAAAGTGATCCTTCTCTTTATTTTCTGGATAGTACAACAGAAAATGAAGTTAAGAATCAAATCCACCGCTTCATCAAAGTCTACTCAACCGTCATCATCAAATTCTCCGGGTCCTTCTCCATCCAAATCCCGTGTCACATCTCCATCAAAGAGCACTGCTTCTCAGAGAAGGAGTACTCGTAGTCAAGAAATATGTACAACCGCACCACCCACTAAAAAAACCAAACGAAAGGCCGAGACCCAACTTGCGAAGTTGTCGTCTAGTCCACCAAAGACTAGTAGTAAGTTGGCTGGCAAAGTTAAGCATGAGAAGGGAATTGTGGTAAGTAGCAACCAACCTCGGTGGAGTTCTTTGCAGAAATAACCAGTGTATGTACTACTGTTATTCTACTTTTATTTTGCTGTTATTTTGCTATTAATATGTTACTTTCCGTGTTATTTTGTTATGCTCTCCTGTTATTTTTCTATTATTCTGCTGCTTTTGCTTATGTTATCTTAAATGTTTTAATGCATTGTATATTTTTTCCCCTTTGTGTGCAGTCCGATCCATTTGTTAGTCTTTGTCGGCTGCTTTTATTTTCAAAGTTATTGAAGCCCTCACCGAGGAGAGGGAAGGAGGCTGTTAGGGAAATGGGATTCGGAGGTTTACTTGAGTTGAAGCTTTCTTCCCTCCCCATACCATGTTCGGAGTTTATATATACTTTTAGGAGTGGGAAGTATTTTGAAATATTTGAAACGGAGAAGTTCGAGTTGACTGCAGATGATGTGCACGATGTGTTTGGTTTACCAAATTCTGGTCCAAAATTGGATTTGGTTATTACTGGGTTTCCTGGTTTTGCAGACGCTGATGGAGAAGCTTTGAAGCGTGCTTGGCGTGAGAAGTATGGTATCGCCAATAACAAAAGTGGGATACCACTTAACAAAGTTCAGGAGACCCTGCTAGAGTCTTTGGTTGCGGATGATGAGTTTAAGAAGACTTTTGTTCTGCTTGCCATGTCGTGTTTTGTTGCTCCTGTGTCGGGTTATGTGGTTGATCTTAGACTTCTAAGCGCTGTGGAATATGTTTCTAGGATCAAGGAATTTAAGCTGGTGTCGGTTTGTCTTCTCGAGACTTGGTGACTTCGTGCGTGAAACGCTTAACGGGAGGAAAAATATTCGTTGTTGTGTAGTGCTGTTGGCTATCACCTATTTTCACCGTTATTTCTTTAGCGGTGATCAGGTGCATAATGAGCTACCGCTCAATTAACATTGGGATTTTAAGTCTTTCAATGAGAGGTTGCAGCGTGAGGCAGCTGCTGGTGCTCTGGGCACTAGGGAGCGTTCAGACGTTGCTTTCCCATTGTCTCGTCCAAACATCGTTGGCTCTGGTCAACGTACTCAACGTCGATGTCTTGTCTTTGGATCTACCGATGATATTCTTACGGATGAGCAAGTACAGTCCGCGCGTGTCGCGTAAGCACTTGTTTGATTGTTTTAAAACGAATCATTCTAAAATGTTATTCTGTTATTGTCTGTAAGCATTAGTTGTCCTACTGCTATTATTTTACGATTATTCCACTGTTATTCCTCAGTTTTCCTACTGTCATTCCACTGTTATTCTAATTTTCCTTCCAATGTGTTACTCCCTTTGTTATTCTACTACTACTTCGTTATTTATTCCGTTGTTAGTGTCTTGTTATTCCTTTGTTATTTTATTACTGCACTGTTATTCTACTATTAATCCACTGGTATCTATTTTGGTCTTAGTGTACTATTATTCCTCTGTTATTCTATTATTATTGTACTGCTTTAAGTAAAATTTTGGAATTTTATCTTGACAGGATGTTCATCAACTTATACTGCTTAATGAGAGGGACTCGCATATTTTATGCCGCCGATATTTGGAACGGGCGGAACTTATAAAGTCGAAGATGATGAAGAAGAACCAGCAGGCTATATGTCAAGCACCTACTGCTAAGTTGCCCAGCCAAGTAACCCGATGAGCTGCTAAAGAAAGCACAAACAATTAGTCAGAAAAAGTTGGTTGTGAAGGGTCAGAGAATTTGGTTGCCACCCCATCTTTCTTCACGGATCAAGTTATCCGTGAACTGGACGAATGGGTAAAGCATGTATTGGCTATGCAAGCGGCAAATAAATCGCGGTCAACTGTTCCTGAAGAACCAGCTTCCAAAAAAGCTAGACATGAAGATGTCATCATTGAACCCCCATCATTGAACCTGTTTTCTCAATTCTATGAGGAGTGTGTCGGAATTTGTCGGATGTGCGGCCGACTATAGCGAAAAGAAGGGTGTGAAAATTTGAAAAGAAGGGTGTTGAACATAGTCCCGTCATTCAACAAAGTGCAAAGGTGGGGACTCAACAATTGTCACCACTCGGTTTAGATTCAATTACGACGGATATCCGTCGACATTCGATTTCGTTATGGAGAGAGATGTCGGTGAGAAAGTAGTTGATGTTGGGGATATTACCATTGACGTGGAGGATGTTAACAATGATGTGGAGGACGTTAACATTCAAGTTGAAGACTATCTTGTTGATAATCTGCGGAGGACATGCCTAATCTTTTGTTGAGTGTACACCGGTAGAGGTTCAAGCAACTCAAATTCCAAAAGCGATGCTTGTTTGCCGAGACGGAGGTGACGGATTACGGTGCTGACATTCCATTGCGTAATGACACTCAGCATTCCACTCAAATTGGCAGTGAAGCATTTGTGACTGCAGAAGAGGAGGTAGCGGATGTGGTGATGTCTTGTCATGCAGACTTGTTGCTTGGGGCTACGTGCGAGATAGATAAATCGATAAACAGGATTCCAAGGTTGTGTTGGAGGTCAAATCTTTGTTGTTGGTGAGGTGTCCGAGAGGACAATGGCATGTTTGGGTTGAATGCTCCTACTATATGTACAAGTTATTTCTTTGCACTGCCGCACATGAGAGCTACTTTGTTGTCTGTTGTGCCTCGAATTTCGGATGCACCTATGATTGTGGTCCTCTGGATCCTCATCTAGTTGTCCTGTCAAAATCAATGATAACGATGGGACATGTTTTCAACCCAATGCTATTGAAGCGGAAAGAGGTTGCAGACTATTGCTTCTTGAATGAAAGAGGTTAAAATGGAAGGGGCACGGCCAGCAAGCACGCCAATTGAGCAGAACCATCAGTTAGCACTGGCGGACGGAGACGTGTTAAAAGACCCCATGGCATTAGGCGTTTGGTAGGAAGGTTAGTCTACTTGACTATAACTCGACCCGACTTGATTTATGCGGTTCATACTCTTTCCCAATTGGTTCAAGAACCGCGCAAGAACCATTGGGATGCTGCTATGCGTGTCTTGCGTTACACCAAAGGGTGTCCAGGGAAGGGTATTATGCTGAGTCGGGACTCTATTTTTCAATTACATGGGTATTTGGATTCGGATTATGCACGTTGCCCACTAACACGATGCTCCTTGACTGGGTATTTCGTTCAAATACTATGGTCTAAAAATTAGCGTGTTACTATATCATCCAAAAGAATTTGTGTCTTACATCTATAATTGGTTGACGGGCAATAGTAGAGGTCTATATGATACATCTCCAACATATTATTATCATCAATTATTTGGGAGCATGATTTAAATAGTTAGGTCCACCACAATTTATATTGCAATAGCAATGAGTAATACTCCGTATACATTACCATTGTATACTTAAGAGTTAAGAAAGGATTCTACAAATCACACGGTTATAATGTCTTTATATGAATTAAAGTAGAACTCATTTACTCAGCTAATTATATTTGAGCCAACTTAGAACCCTTGGGCAGTTCTACGTTATTTTGATGAATAATTCTAAAAAATTCCAACCATTATTTGTTTTTAAATAAAAAAGTTCGTAAAAGGTGGAGAATCTAATATAGCTCAAAAGTTTTTAATTTTCCGTAATATTGTTACTTTTTTTCCCGTAAGATTGTTATACCATAATATGTGCTTAACTCAAAAAATTAGCTCCATAACTCGAAAATAGAATTATATAAACTTAGTTTAAACATTTTATCAAAGACTAAAAGAGTTGAACTTCGTGGTATAAATAAACTACAGAGGTGTAGATGTTTGGGCTAAAAATTGCATAATAGGTAAAACCCACTTGGTAAGTTGTTAGGAAAATGGGCCATGAAAGGAGGCATAGTAGAAAAGGAGTCCACGAGTGGAGGAAGGGCATATGGACCAGGAAGTGTGCAGAGGAAGGTAAGGCCCATTGGGAAGAACGTCCATGTTTAGGAGAGAGTCAGGGAGAAGTCAGGGAGATCAGGGAGATGGTGTGTTATGGAAAGAGTTATTATGGAAGTTATATTCCTTTTCATAAACATGGTAGGATACACCTAGGGTTCTTACCCTATAAATAGCCAAGGAAACCATCAAAGAAGGACATTCAAGATCTCACACGAATACATTGTGCTAGCTAGATTTACAATTCTGTCTCAATTGTACTCATCCTCTCATACGAAGCTAGTGCAATATTTGGCAGGGTACCATCCCTCCCGCGGTTGTTCCCACATTGGGTTTTCCGCGTCACCAAATCTTATGTGTCAATTTATATTTCGTACTTTATTTCCTTATTTAAATATCAAATACAGACGATCAATCAAACAACCAACGAATAAGACCGCATTGACCCAAAACAACTAACTTGGTAAAAATCACCTAAACAGTTTGGCGCCCACCGTGGGACATTGTGGTCGTCAATCGTTGATAATCTAAGTACACCATGGATAAGCAAGCATCAGAAGCCGTGTTAGGGAGTAGCCAACCGTCGTTGCCGCCAAACTCTTTCCATAACCCAGCATCAGCAGTGACAACTCAGGCCCCTGGACACACTTCAAGAATCATACCCACGGCAAAAACCTCTTTACCTCCTGATACGATTCCGCATGATGACATATTTAAAAATTCATTAGTTTATCTTCTAATTTAGTTATCTCCTTATCTCAGTTTTAGGAAGTTTAACTATCTATTATATCTTTTAGGTAATTTATTATTTAGCAAGAATAAGAAAGATCTCATCAGAGATACTAATCGTTATTAGGTTATTTTTGAAGCCTATATAAGGCGTGTACTTGCGGCCACAATAGATTGAATATTGAATTTTGAATAAGAAAAAGAAACAAAATTGTTGTTGCAATTGTGCTATCCGGATCGACGCGTTTCGTTCCAACCCTAGTTCTTGTTTGACGCGTTTTCAAACATTAACTCGATCAACTAGCAATAGGTCTTGCGAAATCGATCACCATTGAACGGTCTATAGGTCTAGATCGGTCAAATATCCTTTTTTTCATTATTGTTCGTTATTCTATAAAACCGCTTCCGTGCAATTTTCGTATCATAAGTGGTATCAGAGCTTCGGCTCTTGATTTCCTCAAATCTAGACGGTCCTAGGCGTGTCAAAACCAAGTTATTAGTTGAATTTCTGATTGCGATTGAATTCAAGGGTTAAACTCAAGCAGGTAGTTTGAGGGTTAATCGGTTTTGCATCTCAGGAGCGAGGTTCTAGTAACTTGCTACTCAAGACGTGACGGTTGAAAAAAAAATACTATTCACGTGCGCCGCGTACTGTTCATCCGCAAAAAAAAAAATTAAACATGTTCGAAGTGTTCTTGTTTGAAAGCAACTATGAAGAGAATGTTAAATTTGATCCGATATTGCCTCCTATTTTTGATGATTATAAGGATGAGGTGAATGTGGAAATTATGGAAATTATTCTCGTGTAAGGAGGGTGGAGGGGTGGAAGGCACAATTTGAGACGGCATAAGAGGATTATAGATGATTATTATGGTTGCAAATCAATGGAGATTGAAGATGATGAGCTGAAGACCAAATTAATGATTTACATACATAACTTTTTGTTCTTCATCGTCAATTTTGCATCTGAATTTGCTAGGATTGTATTCGATCCCGGTGGATTCCATTGTTCTAAGAATCGGGATGATTTTTTTGAAGAAAGAGAGTATGATACGATTCCGCATGATGATATATTTAAAAATTCATTAGTTTATTTTCTAATTTAGTTATCTTCTTATCTCAGTTTTAGGAAGTTTAATTATCTATTATATCTTTTATGTAATTTATTATTTAGCAAGAATAAGAAAGATCTCATCAGAGATACTAATCGTTATTAGGTTATTTTTGAAGCCTATATAAGGCGTGTACTCGCGGCCACAATAGATTGAATATTGAATTTTGAATAAGAAAAAGAAACAAAATTGTTGTTGCAATTGTGCTATCCGGATCGACACGTTTCGTTCCAACCCTAGTTCTTGTTTGACGCGTTTTCAAACATTAACTCGATCAACTAGCAATAGGTCTTGCGAAATTGATCACCATTGAACGATCTATAGGTCTAGATCGGTCAAATATCCTTTTTTCATTATTATTCGTCATTCTATAAAACCGCTTCCGTGCAATTTTCGTATCAAAAGGCATGGCCTATCCACCAGTTAGACATTAATAATGCCTTCCTCCATGGTTTTCTAGAGGAAGAGGTATATATGTCTCCACCATAAGGGTACACCAAGGCTCAAACACATAAAGTTTGCAAATTAAAACGCTCCTTATATGGGTTGAAGCAGGCCTCACGCCAATGGAATCTGGAGTTAACAAGGATGCTGAAATCTGAAGGTTTTGTACAGTCAAAGAATGATTACTCTTTATTTGTGCAAGACAGCAAGAAGGGGTTAATCATGGTAATGGTATATGTAGATGATATCCTTATAACTGGAGACAATGCACAAGTGATTAGGCAGCTTTAGGCTGTTCTACACAAGGAATTCACCATTAAGGATCTAGGACCAATTAAATATTTTCTGGGTTTGGAGGTCTTGAGAAGTAAAGAAGGGATTCTTCTTAACCAAAGAAAATATGTGCTAGATATACTTAAAGCTACAGGTATGAAAGATAGTAATCCTGCTTCTTTTCCATTACCTAGTGGCTTGAGACTGTCCACAGAAGAAGGGGGCCTGGTAAAGGACCCAAAAGTTACAGAAGACTTATGGGGAGGTTACTATACCTCAACTGATAAGGCCTGATGTACTTAAGGGTACATCTGATGGAGCTCTATTTTACTCAGCATCTTCACCACTGTCATTGAGAGTTTATTGTGATGCTGACCGGGGTTCTTGCCAGTACAGTTGTATGTCCTTGACAGGCCACTGTGTATTCTTGGGAGATTCCCTTATTTCATGGAAGACAAAAAAACAAAAAACAGTTTTTAAATCAATTGTAGAATTTGAATACAGAGCAATATCATACCCAGCTAGTGAATTGGTGTGGATTTCTAATCTTCTTGCTGATTTCAAAGTTACAGTGCCTTTACCTGTAACACCTCGGCCCAAACCGGGTCGAGAGCGGTTACTTATGATAGCTCACCAGGTGGTGTATAAGGCTCACAGATCAACACGGGTCCTTTATAGCGCATTTAGTCCTCGCTCATGCGCATCCCGGGAACCTTTCCAGGAGGTCACCCATCCTAAAACTACTCCCAGCCAAGCACGCTTAATTTTGGAGTTCTTTCGCATGGATGACCATAAAAGAAAGTGCACTTTGTTGATATGAGTAGTACTTCCAATCCCTTTTAAGCACTAGTGAGATTATAAGCCTATTAATGGACCTCTTGAAGGGGGTACCCTACCCGAATAACGTCTTCGGTTCAGTGGTGTATTACACACCCCCACTTGAAGAATGCAAAGTCCTCGTTGCGCCTGGCAGCATCTGACCGCATCCGAGCCAAACCCATAATCCTCCCTCGCTAGGTTGGAGACCCGGGTACTATAGACCATAGGCTCACCAGATGGTCACAGGGTTGCTCTGATACCACTTGTAACACCCCGGACCAAACCGGGTCAGGAGCGGTTACATATGATAGCTCACCAGGCGGTGTACAAGGCCCACAGATCAACACGGGTCCTTTATAGTGCATTTAGTCCTCACTCATGCGCATCCCGGGAACCTTCCCAGGAGGTCACCCATCCTAAGACTACTCCCAGCCAAGCACGCTTAACTTTGGAGTCCTTTCGCATGGATGACCATAAAAGAAAGTGCACTTTGTTGATATGAGTAGTTGTAACACCCCCATATTCAGAGGAGCCTTAACTAGGACTTCCTTAGCATATAAGGGCGTTACCATCTCGGTTGCCCGAGGATAGTAATAATCAAATGTTGATAAGAGAACTATTATGTTATATTACAAGTGAATTAAACCAAAAACGATATAAAAGATACAACTCAAAGACTACTCTCTAAAGCTATCGAATCTCGTGAAGACTCATCCCTGCTCGGACTCCAGCTATCAACAACATCAACACCTGTTAAGACCGACTGCTCACCATAAGGGATCACGGCAGACACATAACAAACAAAACAACCACACAAGCTCAGTACTGAGATAAGATACGACAACAACAACATAGCTATCAACACGACACAACGCTATCAATCTCACACACAATCACAATAATCCAATCAACCTCTGTCACTGACTGTCCACTGGACCAGCCCTGCCAGTGGGGGACCGCAGCCGTTCCCACCTAAGCCCCGCTCATCATATCGAGCGATACCCCTATCCATTAATGTGCACATCCCCTTCCGTGGTGGGTTCCACGAAGGGAGAAACTAGGACGTGAAGCCACTCCCGCAAGTGACTCCACTCAGCCGAGAACGCATCTCGAGAACCAGAGACAATAATCACAATCACAACCACAACCGTCACAATAAAATTACGATATTAAACAATCACAAAACAACCACAACAACCGACACACACTAGACCATCTACGTAAACCGAGTAGGCGAACCTACCTTTAAGCAACTGCAACCAATCCATGCCGACATACAACATATCCAGCAAGCAAGCAATGCTTATAACCACAATACAATCATCTATTATTATCAAGCAAACCCTAACTGCAAAGATGAGGACACGGATGATGATTATGACATACCTATAAAGAGAAACCCGGCAAAAGACCGCTACCCGACTCAAGTGACGCTCTCCTAAGGCACAAGAACCTTCGAAGGGCTTCCATGGAGGTTTTATGGTGAAGGGAAGGGAAAGAGGCGACCAAAGGATAGGAGGAAAGTGGCGGAAATGAATTGCGGATATAACAAAACGCGATATAAAACCCTCGCTGAAAACTCGGTACTCGATCGAGTACCCCACATACGCGATCGAGTGGCCCCCTACTCGATCGAGTAACTTAGCTACTCGATCGAGTAGCCTCTACTCTATCGAGTACCACTCTTAATACGTAACCCAAGATAGTTTTGGCACGCACTTCTAAGACCATTCCCGCTCCCAAGGTCAGTTAACGCTGGTCAAAGGGTCTCTAAAAGGGCGGGTATTACAGTCTTCCCCCTTAAAAAGAACTTCGTCCTCGAAGTTCAACTCACCTATCTCAACACACAAGACATGGGAAAACACGCCATCACCATTCTTCCTACTCAAGTCATTACTCCCCGGAAATACCATCCCCCATGTCATCATCATCATCACCGTCTAACACTCTATTCAAATCGACTCTTACAACTATCATGCAAACATTGTCATCATCAACTGTCACTCTATATGTATACATCAACTCTTACAAACTATCCTATATAAAACATCAACCTCGTTGATGTGTGCATTTTATATAGGTATTTTATACTTCATTTGCACGCATCTTTATGCATACTTAATAGTGTTTAGCTACAAATGTCCCCCGAATTGTCTACTTTGGTTTGTCTTGTATTATTTGCAGGTATATATGAACCGGAAAGGAGCATAATCAAGCCTAAAACATGTCCCTATGCATGCATTTAGTATATTAGTTGAGTCGGAGCCTTAAGACTACTATTTTGAGATGCGCAAAGAAGTCAGATAGCTAGGCGAGCATAGGAAGAACTTCAAATTACTAATGCCTATTTTGAAGAGCCATAGCTCGAGTTCTATAACCTATTTTCAGGTTATTACAAATGGAGATGAAATCTTAGCCTCTTAGCTTTCCAACTCCACCGGAATCACCCTGTTTGCCCAAGTAACGAAGAAATGGCAGCCGTTTGAAGTTCAGTCTTGTGAAAGCGAGGAAATTGTCTTATTTGGAAAGTACTCGATCGAGTAGAATTTTGCTCGATCGAGTCCTTTTTCTACTCGATCGAGTAGTTGCATTTATTGATTTACTCGATCAAGTATATTTTCTACTCGATCGAGTGGATTAAGCTTTAGTTACTCGATCGAGTGGTTTTAAATCACTCGATCGAGTGGATTCGCTATGGGCTTGGGCTTTTTAGCTTATTTTCGTCATTAGGTTAATTAATAATCCTATTTTCTTATAAATAGGAGTTAGGACGTGAGTATTAGGGGGCTTCTCCTCTCTAATTATATTCTTAACACTTTGTTATTGTTACTTTGCTACTGTTACTTTTTTCCGGATCTAATTCAGTATTTCTTTCTTTCCCTTTCTTTTCCTCTTTAATTCATGCTTATGTTATTTGTTCTTCCTTTATTTCTTGTTTTGCCTTTAATCATGTCTAGCTAATTCTCTTAGTATGCTAGGATTAGGGAAGCCGTGGTAGTAATATGTTAGGATCGACTTGATTAGATTAGTCTTGCGATAAGAATTGTATTAAGCAATATAATTGTTATTAGGTTGAATGAATGCATGCAGGAGACCAATTTATCTAGTTAACCCCGACCTGGATCAAAAGATTGTAAGGGAAGGCTTGCTTAATTACAATAGGTAATACCTAATTAGGGCGAAAGCTAAGTTAGGAGACCCTAGGGCGGTTTAAGGACCGAAAGGTGACGACCATAGCTCTTCTTATCAATAGTTTAATCGACTCAGTTGACCCGATAGTGTAGCTGCCACGGTAGACCGACTCCTAGCATATTTCCCTTCTCTTACTGTTAATTTCTTGCGTTTATTTCTCTCTTACCTTCTCATTAGTATAGTCAACACAAACAAAACCCCCAAATAGTGACATTAGACAGATAGGATAGACAAGTAGATAGTAAACCGCCTCCCTGTGGAGATCAACCCTACTTATCGCTAGCTTCTGTTAGTTATATTTAGGTATTTATTTTTGGTACATAACGACCGTATCAAATTTTCCCTTGAGGCAGTCCTAATCTTTTCTTTAGTGCTGTTTTGATAGGCCTTACAGGTACTACCTAGACAGTTCTAGGTGAAAGATTGTCAAAGGGAAGGCTTGAGTACCTTTGACCCATCACCCATGTTCCATTATATGGCGCATCCGGTGATTTACTGCGGGAGATGTGGTTCTGCTGAGCACAATGCAACCTTTTGCATGGCAGAAAATGACGAAGTTTACGCGTTCCAGCAGCGCAGTCGAGCTAGTCTAGCAGTTGTAGTTGTGCCGCCACATCCACCCTATCAATGGCCACCGCAACAAGATCCTCCTGATATTCGGGAAGAAGACATGGCGGAGCTGAAATCTTTGTTGGAAACACTTGCATTCCAAGCGCAAGAAAATGACAGACGCACTTTTTCGCGACTTGATAAGCTCGAGTCTGAAATTGCTCATTTAGCAGCTGATATGCAAGAAGAAGAGATTGCGGAACTGATGCCTTTAATGAAGACATTTGTATCCATGAGGCAAGAGAGTGATAGACGTATGGAAGCTCAATTCATTGAGCTGGAGTCACAAATAGCTCAGTTAGCAGCTGAGTCTGATAGTTGGCAACCAGAAGAGGTGTACTTTACTGAGAGCGGTTTTTCCCATAAAGAAACCGTGTTGCCTAATGCTGAGGATGATCTCTATGACTCGGATGACGAGTTTCTATCATATTTCAATGCCTTACGCAAAGATTTCAGCCCTGTCCAGGAAGAATCACTCGATCGAGTGACTTATAATAGTCGATCGAGTGAAATTCCAGAAGAACCAGTCGATCGAGTAGTTCAAATCACTCGATCGAGTGAAAATCAGGAGGAAAGTGCTCGGTCGAGTAATAATTTTGCTCGATCGAGTGAGTTGGCCAGCGAGAGCAATGATTTGTT
Organism: Silene latifolia; assembly: GCF_048544455.1. Classification (NCBI taxonomy): domain Eukaryota; kingdom Viridiplantae; phylum Streptophyta; class Magnoliopsida; order Caryophyllales; family Caryophyllaceae; genus Silene; species Silene latifolia. Next base: position 63,338,417 of record NC_133532.1, on the reverse strand, counting down.
ACTTGGGTTCGTCTTAGACGACGATTTTGATGATGATAACGGTTATGGTGGGTCTCCCCTTTTCAAGGCCGAGTTGGATGCGCTTGAGGCTGAGATTTACGGGACGAATTCCACTGAGGGCGACGAAAGGACAGCTGAGTCGGTATTTGCTCCTAGCACGGATGAGGTATTACATTCTTTTGTCAGTGATTCCATTGTTGAGAGCAACCAACTTGAGGTAGTAAACGATAATTTTATTATTGTTTGTTTTAATAGTATATTGCCTCGTTTGACTCGCGCTATTTCTTTTAATGCTATACCCCCTTCCATGTGGACATGTAAATTAACGAATTTTCACCGTACATGTCATCTCAAAATTACTAACCTGAATCGGGACCCTAATATATCGTCTATTGCTCCCGCGCTCCTTTATTTTGTGGATAAATTTAGGAGCTCGCATAGGAAATTTGTTCGACTTAAACGGTTGTTTAATTTTATTTCCTATTTCTTTATTCCACTGTGGTGCTACTTACATTTCTGTGTAGCACATGCGCAGATTTATGATTTAATGCTGCGCGCTTTGAGCTGTTTTAATTATGACTGTTTAGAGAGGCTCGAAGAAAAAAGGTCGAGCTGGGACCTGTCTGAAGCTAGCGCTACCCGGGAGGCAACCCGGAGATTTGTTTTTAATTTCTTATTTTATTTCAGTTGTAATAAATGGTCTTCGTACCATAAACCTATATCAGTATGCTTGCTTAGTTAGTTTGCGGGCTGTTTTTCATTGCGTCTTTGCAGGAATTCTACTCGATCCTTAAGCTGCAGAAAGACGAGTTACTCGATCGATAACTTTCTACTCGATCGAGTAAAAAAAAAAACAAAAAACAAAAAAAAAATTACTCGATCGACCACTTTTCTAGTCGATCGACCACTATTCCTCTCGATCGAGCTGTTTTGGACGCCCATTGCTTGGATAGCTTCTTGTGACGATGTTTTGGAGCTATTAGTGACCTCCCACGTTGCTGGCTGGTTTGGGGAGGTCCCTTTTTCGCGTATCTTGTGAGTTTTCCGCATTTACTCTCTTTCTCTCCTAGTTTGCATTTCCTTTCCATGTTTTGGTACAATGAGGGCATTGTACGGTTTGGTTTGGGGAGGTTATGCACCCATATCTGTGTCTGCATGTTGTTTTTATTGCATTTCTGTTCTCACGTTTAATTTCTGTATGCATTGCATTGTTATTTCCATAAAATTCAAATTCCCTAAAAATTGAAACAACATAAAAAAATTCAAAAAAATTTCATGTTTATTTTTGCATATAGGTTGAGTCGGAACGGTCGATTTCCATGATGAAATTGCACTATATCTGTCTTTTTGCTTAAGCCTTGCATTAGACTGTTATCTTTTAGCTTTGTCTTATTGCATATCTACGAGTTAATGTTTAATTTAGCTGAACGAATAGACTTGACCTGAAATTTTGGCAACCTACTTATAATTTCTAAGGAATTAGAGCCTTATAAACTGGTGTCATTTATGACCGGTTTCATGTAGGATTGTGAGTAGTTACTCCTTGCATAACATGTATCATCAATTTGCAGGTATATGAAATTCAATTGCTTTTTGCCTTCATACATTCGGGTTAGTGGTTGGTGTCACATGCAGGGAGGTGCTTACATTTTCCCTTTATTTCATTTTTACCCATTTAACTCCACATTAGCCAAATTTGCCTGTTGACCCTTAGCTACATCAAAATTTAGCCTGCCTTGTCAAGCTAGTTTAGATTGTTTTGCGGTATATACTTTATTGTGCCAAATTTAGCTTGTATCCATTTGAGTCGGAGTTGGTAATCTATGAAGAAAAGGAGGATGATGAAAAAGACGTGAAAAAAAAAAAAGTTGAAAAAAAAGGAATTCGAAAATGAAAAAGAAAAAAAAAATTCGAAAAAGAAGAAAAGAAGAAACCGAAAAAAGAAAGAAGAAGAAAGGAAAAAAAAAAAGGATGTTGTTTGTTAGTCGGTTTCACTTCTATGCTTTATCTATATCTATTGAGGAGTATGTTCAGTTTGCTTTGGTGAGTTATGGTGCCAAATGAAAGGCACATGTGCTTAATTCTATAATTGAGTAAGAATCGGATGTTGTTATTTGGTTCTGTTTAGGTACTAGCTTGGCCGCCTATACCTCCACATTTCCAAAAATGTTTTGCCTTTTTTTACCCATTGCCTCACTTTACCATATTTTTGTAAGCTCTCGGCTATGACGAGACCTTGATTGGTTGGAATGTGTGTACGGTAGCTAGAATTGTCTATCATATTAGTTGCATGCATGTTTATGTCGGTCGTAGTTTAGGTGAGCAACTATATTTCTCTTTCTCTTACATTTAATTGATTACCCTTTGCTTCATGAGAGAAGAGTGACCCGTGAGAGTCCAATTTTAAAGGTCTTGCAAGGTCGACGGTTCAACTTTTTTATAAACATCTTACAACTCGTTTGCATTTCACAGTTTTTGCTATGAGTATTAGTTGCTGCATTAAATTGGTTTAAGTGGACAATTTGTAGCTAACTCTTAGCTTTCTTTTTCCGTTCCATTAGTTTTGCATATAGTTTGCTTGGGGACAAGCAAATGTTTGGTTTGGGGAGATTTGATGCGTGCATTTTATATAGGTATTTTATACTTCATTTGCACGCATCTTTATGCATATTTAATAGTGTTTAGCTACAAATGTCCCCCAAATTGTCTACTTTGGTTTGTCTTGTATTATTTGCAGGTATGAACCGGAAAGGAGCATAATCAAGCCTAAAACATATCCCTATGCATGCATTTAGTATATTAGTTGAGTCGGAGCCTTAAGACTACTATTTTGAGATGCGCAAAGAAGTCAGATAGCTAGGCGAGCATAGGAAGAACTTCAAATTACTAGTGCCTATTTTAAAGAGCCATATCTCGAGTTCTATAACTGATTTTCAGGTTACTATAATTGGAGATGAAATCTTGTCCTCTTAGCTTTCCAACGCCACCAGAATCACCCTGTTTGCCCAAGTAACGAAGAAATGGCAGCCGTTTGAAGTTCAGTGCGCGAAGCAGGAAATTGTGCGCTGGAAAGTACTCGATCGAGTAGAATTTTGCTCGATCGAGTCCTTTTTCTACTCGATCGAGTAGTTGCATTTATTGATTTACTCGATCGAGTAGATTTTCTACTCGATCGAGTGGATTAATCTTTAGTTACTCGATCGAGTGGTTTTAAATCACTCGATCGAGTGGTTTTAAATCACTCGATCGAGTGGATTCGCTATGGGCTTGGGCTTTTTAGCTTATTTCCGTCATTAGGTTAATTAATAATCCTATTTTCTTATAAATAGGAGTTAGGACGTGAGTATTAGGGGGCTTATCAATAGCCTTATAAAACTCGGTACTCGATCGAGTACCCCACATACTCGATCGAGTGGCCCCCTACTCGATCGAGTAACTTAGCTACTCAATCGAGTAGCCTCTACTCTATCGAGTACCACTCTTAATACGTAACCCAAGATAGTTTTGGCACGCACTTCTGTGGACAGCGGGCCGCCCACGGGGCGCTTGGCGAGAAACGAAGACATGCGTTTGCATTTTGTATGGAGTCGCCACCAATTTTTATGGGAAATTGGAACCGTTCGAATACCTCATGTCATGTCAAGACACAAAGTAGTGACATGAACACTAAGCAATCGTTACCCTTAGCATTCTATGTCTAGAATGACTCTCGTGGATGCCAATGAACACGGGTGCTCACGGAGATCTGGAGTAAGGGGTGAGGGTACGTATTAGGAAGCTCTTTTGATCGAACACCTAATCCCGCCCGCCTCGATAGCGGCCTCTACTAATGATTAGGGAAGTTATTTATACTCGATATATCGCCGGCTACATGCATGCAATGCAACATCCATTGTTTTAATCCTAGCATGTGAAGAATTAATACTAAGTCGGTTGACACGTAATTTAGCACACAATTGGGTCGAAGTTGAGGTTTAATGTCAATTACATATGAAAACATACAAACAATAAAAGAAATACAATAATTAAAAATTATAATAATTACATTGGAATAGGCGATTTATGTCGAAAATACCTTTAAAACGGATAATTTGAGAAAAAGAAATAAAAGAAAGAAACAAATAAATTACGAACAAGTCAGAAGGTGATAATACGAATAATAGTTAATTAATACGTAGCCTAATTAATTACGTCAAGGCAGAAAAGGAGTTCAGAGGCAGAACCCATCCTGGAACAGGCGCAGCAGAGCTGCGTCTTTTGGAATGGGCGCAGCAGACGCTACGTCTGTTCCTTGGCTCAGTTCTGGCTGTGAAGCCGTAATTGCAAGCCGTTAATGTTAATTGGTGATTTTAATGATGGATTAAATTATTTACTCGGATGAAAGTGATTAGCATGTTATTTAACATATGAATGGGTCATAAAAGCAGCAAAACATGAATAAGACGGATGCAAATGGATTAATTACATGATGAAACGATATTAATGAATGAGACCTCTATTGAAATCAATCAACTAACATTAGATACGATGAATTAGTGACGAATATACGATGAACATGCGAATAAACAGATCAAAACTATATCAATGACGAATTCCAGAAACTCAATATGAACAAATTGAATCTCTAAAATCCGGGTTTGAATTTAATGACGAAAACCCGTAAATATGAATTATTTAGGATCTAAGTCGGATTTATGATGAATAAAACTGTTAATGATGGATGGTTTATAGGTGAATTATTATGATACTACGACGAAGAATTATCAGACGAACAAGCAAAAGAAAGATTTTAAATACGAATTACAGAGGACAAACGAAGAAGAAAGGAAGCGAGAATCGCGGCGGCCCTCACGAAGAGCGCGGCAGCAGAATCGCGCTCCTTCAAGAGCGCGCAGCGATTCTTTGCGTCCTTTCTCGACGGTTATCTACTGGAAATCCGCAAAAACAGGTTTTAACAAAGGGTTTTAGAAATCGATTTTAACGGGATTTTCGACATAAACCTTACAATGGATGATGATAAATAAATAAATAAATAAATAAATAAGGATTATTACACCCTCAGACTTACATGTTGACGGAACGAGATGAACTAAGATATCGACTAGTGATGCTCGACGCGAATGTAAAGAGAGTGCCCTCGTAAGAGGAAAACGATTGAAACAAATTGATTAATTAGATTGATTATTGGTGTAGTTGGTCAAATTGGTCGGTCATGCAACGGAGAGGCTGGTACCCGGAAAGATCCGAGCTTACGTGGTCGGAAGTCCAAGCACGTAGGCGCCAATTAGTAAGAACGAAGTCTAGAATGCAAACGGAGAAGAGAAGGGCGGACACTCGCGTGAGAAATATGAGGAACGAAAGCTCCTATTTATACTAATCACGTGAAGGAATAGGGTTTCAGAGACTCTTTGGAAGTGAATCTCGGAAAGATATGAAAAAGATACGTAAAACATGCAAAGAAGGGCCTGGGAAGAGGCGCAGCAGCCACTGCGTCTCTTGGAAGAGGCGCAAAGACTGTCGCGTCTATTCCCAGGAGGTTTCCTCCTGCTAAAGAAAGATTTCCGCGTTTGAGTTATGGTAGGACGGAAATAATTCGTTTATCTTAAATATTTAATATGAATATTACGGGATATTATTTGCCAAAAGATAAACTTTGTAAAATATGGAATAGAAATATCCGGAACATTCCAGAACATTCCGACTCGGGATTTAACAGTTATCAGAAAATGGAGACGGTTTTTGACCCGGACTCCGAATGTACTCTAATTACTGCCAAAACGACCGTATCAGGACGTAGATGACAACTATGAGGTCGACATTAATATTTGAGCAATCACTTGACGATAATCTTACGAACTGTCACAAATCGTTCCGCGTATCAAACATGCGGCCCAATCATCACCGGGTGGTTTGCGGGAGGTGCAGAAACGAGGTGCCTACAGAGCCCCCACTTTGACTGAGGCTTGGACAAGGCAAAAGTCAAAGTATAGCCATCAGGTCAATCGAAGATTACAACCTGACGACTATGGCGACGCGAGGCGGCTCAAGGGGTCTGAACCATGGACCTGTCGTCGGGAACATTTTAGAGTCTGTCGACTATCGGGGAGGGTCGTTGAAAGTCCATTAGACTACGTAAGGAAGCTCTCCAGCCATGAGAAGAAACCATACCTGAGATTTAATCGAACTTCGTGAGGAAACAAGAGATATTGAAAACAGCGGGACGTCGGTAGAAACTGCTAGGGGATCCGCTTGCGTCAGTCTCAAGCGAACTCCGGCGAAATTTTGAGGTTGAATCTGCTTGCGTCGGTCTCAAGCGAACTCTTGTTGGGGAGATATATTGACGATTAGGAACATCTTGATCGTCATAGGAGAAATCTTCAGTGAGCAGTACTGCAAAATACTACTGCGATGGGGACAGATATTTTGACGACTAGGAACATCTTGGTCGTCATGAAAGAAAGTCTTGAGTGAGCAGTACTGCAAAATACTACTGCGCTGGATATAAAGATTTCGAGCAATACTGCAAAATACCGCTGCGCTGGATAAAAGGATTTGAGCAATACTGCAAAATACTGTTGCGCCGGGGACAAATGAGTAATAATATGCAACAGCCCGCTGCCGGCTGATGAAGTGCGGGTCGGAACGAAAGAAAATCGTCGAAATGGACCAAAATGATAAAATGACATCGAGGAAGAGGCGCACCAAAGATGGGCCCACGAATAACGAACTCATAACGGATTTTTGAAAATCCATATGGAGGGAAACAAAGGAAGAGGCGCAGCAAGAGCTGCGTCTCTTGGAAGAGGCGCAGCACCTGCTGCGTCTTTTCCCCAATTTGGCTTTTTCTGCGTAAAAACGCGAAATCAGAAGGGTTATGTTTCATTATTTCGAAACATAATTCTTGCATTTCTCTCTCAAATCTTCACCTTTTCCGTCAAGGTTTGATTCAAAAGCTTGCTTTAAATATGACTAATCGAGGTATGTGTTCCAATCTTGCATTAATCTTCTACATTTGTTGAATTTTGAGCCGCGAGAATTAGGGTTTTCGACCCTTTTGATCGAAAATTTGGGGCTTTTCCCCCAAATGGATTTGCTTTGCCAAATTGATGCTAGAAATGGATAATAGGTAATGTTAGGAACATAACCATGTGTTTGCTTCGAATTTTCATCGAGTTTTGAGCCTTCGAGTGAATTTTGAAACGGTTTTACAGCTAAACCGTAAATTGCTTCGAAAATAGCCTTAGGATTGCCCATTTGTGATGAAACTTGATATTTGGAACCCTTGAATGATGGGTAAACTTCCTACTATCCCGGAATTTTGGTTTGTGATAATTTTTTCAGGACACTTTTTAGGGCATAATCACCATTATAGCGAAATGCTGCCGAATTTTCGACTTGAACCTGGAACTAGGCTTTGAATTTGACTTGTCTTGACCCAATTTATCACATAAGTGATTGGGTTGGTGGGAATATGGCCGAAGATGGCCGGAAAGGGGCGTTTTTCAGGGCTTCGAAGGCTCAAAAATCCCTTAACAAAGGCTTGTCGTCATGTGACGCGGCCTGAATTTACTTTAATGTTGCAGGTGATGAGGCTTCTACTTCTGGGAGGACTCCCATGGAGATAGACGCCGCTACTATTGAGGAGGCTTTAGAGCAGGCCTTCACCGCTGCGGTGATGGCTGCTGGAGACGAGACTCACGAGGAGGAGGCTTTAGAGCAGGAGGAGGAGGAGGTCCCGAGACGGGCCAACGTCGGGCGAGGAGGTCGTCAGCTGAGGGGAGCTCCTGTGTGGGCTGAGACCTGGGAGAGTAGGCACCTGGTGTGGGCTGCAGAGGGTCACCTGTCCTACAGGACGGTGAAGAGTCTGGTAAATAGGAATTCACTACTCGTTATCCATCCCCTTTCATTCCTTTCTTTTCAAATCTCTTTCAAATTTCAGTCAAAACTAAAGATAGCTTTGTTTCAAATCATAATAGGAGGCCGGGAACATCAGGTCGTTCTCGGGCTACCCGACAGCGATGGAGCACTACGAGCGGCTGTCGGCGGAGGAGAGGGCCATGATCGAGCGTGGAGCGTTCGGTCCTCTGGTTCAGGTCTGGAGGGATATCGTGAAGAGGAAGTTGCGGGCTAACCTTAGCCTGGTCCGCGCTTTCTTGGACCGATTCTGGGATACGACTTCCACGTTTCACCTGCCTTTCGGTGAGGTGGGAGTTACTCTGGAGGATTACGGCATGATTTCTGGTCTGCCGTGTGGGACCGAGGAGATGGTGTGGCCGGAGACTGCCATGAGGGCGGACTCGGCCGAGGCGAGGAGGTTGATCGGCTGGAACTTGTCGCCAAAAAGGCTGTTTGCGATGCGGGTTTGGTACCCAGACTTACGTTCGAGACTACTTCGCGGGAAGACCCCGGAGCCGGTGACGATCGATGGGAGGGAGACTCCTCCTCTCCCCGCATGGTGGTGAGCGGAGGGCTCGCCTGTGGCTTTGGTGGTTTCTGTCTTCGATTTACCTCGGAGACAAGGGTGAGAGGCTGTCGACGAAGCTTCTTCCCTTTCTTTCTGAACTGAGTTCCCTAGGGCGTTGGGACTGGGTCACTGCTGGCTTTGCGGTCCTCATCCGCTTCATGAGGGCCATGGTTCGTCCGGAGTTGATGGAGAAGGGGACTTCTCCAGGCGCTGTCGGACCTGGGCTACTGTTGGAGGTATGGACCTTCCCTTTTTTAGATCAAAGCAAGCTCCTTTATTTATCAAATCACGAAAGATCGTTATTGACTATTCTGTTTTACAGGCGTGGGTGTACTCTTACTTTCCGGGCCTCGCGCCCAAGAGGACGGAGCCGTTGGAGAGGGCATATCCTGTGGTGAGGGATTGGGTCATGTGCCGGACGAAGAGCAAGCGTTCTTCTCACAATGTCTACCGGCGGGACGTGAACGCCCTTCAGCTGAGCAGCGTGAGTATCCCATTTTGGATTCATTTATATTTCTTATACTTTGCTTTTAATTGATCATAGGAATGATCTTCGCCTTTATATTATCGCAGTGGGTGCCCAGACCTTGGGCGGAGTACGCTAGAGCGCCTCCTTTTGTCGCTGAGGTCCTTCGACCTAGGAGCTCGAGTCGGCTGTTGTTGTGGACGTCGATGGGTCCTGTGTGGTATCTGGGCGAGCGGTTGGCTCGTCAGTGCTCTCGGGACGCGTTGACGGTTCCCGTTGACCCTCCCAGGACGATGTTTAGGGAGCCTTCTGAGGCTGAGAGGGAGGCGGACCTGGCTGGTGCCAGTGGCGACGACCTTCTTCTCCCTGGCGAGGACTACTCGGCGTTCCTTTACGGGAGGTTGGCGTACTGGCCAGTAGTGGTGAGTATCTTTTACTTTTTCTTGATTTGATTTTGAGAATTACGATGAAAGATCATCGATTAATAAGAGTTATTTGTCTTTGCAGGAGGTTGAGGCGGCGGGCATCGAGCCCCCAGAGTACCCCGAGACCCTTGAGTACACTGACGCGACCGGGAGGACGACGATCTCTGAGCTGCATGACTTTGACGTAGCGGTGACGGATGCTGGCCTAGACGACTGGCAGCATCTGATTCGGAGGGTGAGCCTCATGTTTATATAACTTTTGTGTAAGAACACATTTGATTGAACTTGTTGAATTTGCTGAGAATTTCTTTTTTGAAAATGCAGGTTGCGCCGTCCCGGTTCGTGGCGCTATGGAGGGTGGCCAACCGGCTGCGAGCTACCGCCATCGAGGCACTCGTCGGTGGTCGAGGTCGTCAGGTATGAACCCTATTTGATTTCTTTTGACTTTTTGTTATTTCCATTTTTGCTTGAATTGATTGACATGAGCCAATTTCTTGTTGTTTTACAGGGTGACCGCGAGCTGGAGCGAGAGTTGGCCCAGTCTTGGGAGGAGACCGCTCGCTTGTTGAGGGAGCTCGAGTTTCGGGATGCCGAGAATGCCGTCCTTGCGGCAAGAGTTGCTGAGTTGGAGGGCGCCCAGCGGTAGTTTTGTGTAGTTTCGTAGACTTGTACTTTTTGGACATTTGATTTGAACATTTTTGGACTCTGTTCGGGGCGCAAGCCCCCAGTTTGCTTGGACTTTTGGACTTTGTTCGAGGCGCAAGCCCCCAGTTTGCTTGTACATTTGTATATACGATGGCCTGAGTGCCTTTGCTGCTGGGTTGTGTTGCTTGTACCTGCAGGTTAGTTCTTGAACAGGTTTGGTAGACAACGGTTTACGCCGTCATGCTGCCGAAATTTACATAGAAATCACGCAAAACATACATTTTTAATACACATATGGCTTTAATTAGCGCAAACTCAAAAGGATACGAAAAAAAAAAACACAAAAATTTGGCCGGAAATGACCGGACGGTAGGGAGGGTTACCCCCTAAAAAAAAGAAAAAAGAGAAATCTACAAGTGTAGAAATGAAACGTTGAATTTTGTTAAAAATGAAATCAAAAGAAAATTTTTCAAAAAAATAAGGAAATGAAATCTATTTCCTAAAAAAAAAAATTTATTTACTAAAAATGAATAAATGAAATAAAAAGAATCGAGTGTGATGAAAATGGCGAAGGTATCGATGTCGCCTCGAAATGCGCGCCCGCGAATTTGGGAAACTTGGAACATGGTAAACTGCTCGTAGTTACCAAAATAAAACCCCGCAGGAATAGGAAATCGTGCGTTTATAGAATTAGGAAAGATCCAAACGCGGAAATCACAGAAAGTGAGCCTAGGGAAGAGGTGCAGCATGAGCTGCGTCCCTTTGAAGAGGCGCAGCAGGTGCTGCGCCTGTTCCCAGGCTTGCCCGTTCTGACGGATTTTTGGAAACAGCAATTAGTATAAATACAAGCGTCGATGGAGTTTTAATTCACATAGATCTTCCGTCTTTTCTTCGTCCATTAACATAAAATTCCCAAAATAAATTTTCAAGAGAAAATCATCATGAACACTTTGGAGATCCGCCTGAAGGAATGGACTAATGAATTTTCGAATATTGAGAAGCATGACATGGGTGCTTATAACTTTGGGTCTTTATTGAGTTTGAAACTCGTCAAAATTGTAAAGCCGTTCTTGGATGCTTGCCTTGACTATTGGGACCCGAATTATCATGTTTTCGCGTTCCCGGGAGGTGACATTTGTCCTTTTCCGGAAGAAATAGCTGTTATTGGTGGGTGGGATCCCGAACACTTACCTGCCATTCCTTCCACTTCACAAGGGTATAAGAGCAAATTCAGAGACTTGCTTGGACTGACCAGACTTGAGGTGGATCACTTAGTTACCCCGAAAGGCGTGAGAATGTTGGACTTTATTGATCGATTCATCAACAGGGCCGACCCTACTGTTTCCTATGTTGCCAGGAGGAGAGCATTCGGCTTTTGTTTGCTGCATGTGTATGTCTTCCAAGGGCATGTTGATGAAGACTTAAGAGGTGATCCCCGTCTTTTGGGTCTTATCGAGCAAATGGAGCTGCGCAGGAGCCCAGCTTGTTTATGCTTAGGGGAGATTATCTTGGGTTTGGATAATAGGAAATCCAACCGCGATCTGCCAATTTTAGGGAGTCCCGTCATCTTACAGGTAAAAGACATCTCTTTTTTTTTTTTTTTTTTTCGTTTTTTTCTCGTTTTTCTTTTTTTTTTCTTTTTTTTTGTTCTAATACCTGTTTTTGGTAGGTTTGGCTTATGGAACGGCTCCGATTGATCGAGCCCCCAGTTCATGCACTTTCCTATCATTCCCGTATGATTGCGATGAGGACGCGGTCGTACATGGTGGACTTCACCCGGGTCTGCGACTATTGGAAGAACAAGTTGAAGAATGATGATGGCCCGTTGATTAGGTGGATCGTACCGTGGTGGCACCTCAAGTCATCCTTTGGAGTGTCTTCTTTGGATCCTACTAGGTCCGTGCGCATTCCGGGACTGGAGTTCATGGTATGCATCTTTCCGGAAAGATTGATGAGGCAAGTCGGGTTGAAGCAGACGATCCCTAGGCTTGACACCGTCCCGCAGGCTGCTATAGCGCTTACCACAGAGAGCCGAAGAGAGTGTGCTATTAAATGGGCCCAAAGAAACATGTGGTTCTTGAGCTTCTCCGCCAATGCTTTGTGGGTGTCGGATTCCTACCTGATGTGGAGAAAGGCTGCAACTTCGGAAGAGCGTGAGAGACTGAGGAAACGCGAACCTGTCGACTACAAGGTGCGCGAGGGAGAGAAGGAGAAGCATCTGACATAGGGAGAAGAAGAAGCCGGGCTTCAGGTCATTCGCCCTTCAAAGAAATCAAAGACTACTCCTGTTGCGGAGATGGTGGTTGGCAAGAATGGAAGAGTCCGGCCTCAAGAAAGACCGTTGGTGATTAGGTCTGAAGTGGTGCATGAGCGCTCGGCTCGAGGTCGTGACAAGAAGTATGACAAGAATGACAAGGGCAAGGGGAAGATGGAGGAATAGCCCGAGTCTTTATTTATTATTTGATTATTATTATTATTGTTGTAATAAAAAGGAGGGATTTTTAGAATCCTAGCCTATTCTATTTTTATTATGTATCGTATTATTATTATTTAGAATTTGAATGGAATAAAAAAGGTTGAATGGTTATGAAACCGTTGTGGTTTTCTTTTATTATCCTTGTCGAATTTCAAATGCAATGCAAATGTCCTTCTATTTACATTTTAGATATAATGGGTTGAATCCTGTGAAGGATTGCCTACGTATTCACTTAAAAAAGCGAAATACCCTTGCGCGTAGTTCGAGAAAATGTAAAAGAATAACTGTTCTAAGCAAGAGCTTGTAATGAACATAGAAAATAAGCATGAGCTTTTGCTTGTTCTCAAGGTGCGAATTTAGTTTATTTGATGACATGAGGATGGCAAATTTGTCAAAATGCAAGAGCATGGTGACACTTAGCTTATTTCAGCTTGGCCAGGGGCCGTTTATTTAGTGCCACAAGAGCGACACATGGGTTTACGCGAGGCGCGTGTTTGTCCTATTCTAGGCATAGTACCGTTTCAATTGGTCGAGGTTTGTGGGGTTTGAAAACTCATTCCCGTCTAGGTCTGTGATTCTAACCGCACCCCCTGGGAGTATGGATTTGACTAGATATGGTCCGGCCCAATTAGATTTGAATTTTCCCCTTGGGTCGACAGGTAAAAGAGCTCTAACCGATTTGAGTACTAAGTCTCCTTCTTTGATGTTTCTTGGCCTAACCCTTTTGTTGAAAGCTCGTTTGATACATGCTTGATATGTTTGGACATTGTGTAAGGCGCGTAGCCGACGTTCATCCAGGAGGATGAGTTCTTCATATCTGTCCTTCTTCCAATCGGCTTCAGGGATTTGACTTTCTAGTAGAATACGCAAGGATGGTATTTCTAGCTCGACTGGTTGTACGGCCTCCATGCCGTAGGTCAAATAGAAAGGAGTGGCCCCAGTGGGCGTCCTGACTGATGTACGGTACCCCCATAAAGCAAAGGGTATCTTGCTTGGCCAATCTCTATAGTTGTCTGTAACACCCCACGTTAATTGAAGAGGTTTAGTGATAGGCTTAAATGACTAGTGCTTAAAGGGATTGGAAGTACTACTCATATCAACAAAGTGCACTTTCTTTTATGGTCATCCATGCAAAAGAACTCCAATGTTAAGCGTGCTTGACTGGGAGTAGTCTTAGGATGGGTGACCTCCTGGGAAGGTTCCCGGGATGCGTATGAGTGAGGACAAAATGCGCTATAAAGGACCCGTGTTGATCTATGGGCCATGTACACAGCCTGGCGAGCTATCATAAGTAACCGCTCCCGACCCGGTTTGGGCCGGAGTGTTACATTGTCAGTCATTTTCTTGAGAATTGTGACAACGTTCTTGTTTGCCGCCTCTACCGCGCCGTTAGTCTGTGGTCTATAGGGCGAGGAGTGGTGATGTTTAATCTTGTATTTGGCTAGCAATTGTTCTGTTTCGGCTTTGAAGTGTGACCCATTATCGCTAATGATCTCATGTGGGCAACCGTATCGACAGATGATGTTGTTTTGTATGAATTTGGCCACATTTTTAGCCGTGAGAGCGGTGTAGGAAGCCGCTTCTACCCACTTGGTGAAGTAGTCAATTGCCACTAGGATGAAACAGTGACCTCTGTTCGGTGGGGTTATTTTCCCGATTATGTCGATTCCCCATGCAGAAAATGGCCAAGGAGATGTCATTGTGTATAGCAACGAAGGAGGGACATGTTGTACATTCCCGAAGATCTGGCAACTGTGGCAATGTCTCACGTACTTGATGCAATCGGATTCCATTGTGGTCCAATAATACCCTAAACGTGTGATTTTCTTTGCCATCATAGGCCCACTCATGTGGGGACCGCATTCTCCGTCGTGGACTTCTTCCATCACCTTTCGTGCCTGTGAATGATCGAGGCAACGTAGGACTACACCAAGAGGTGTTCTTTTGTATAATTCTCCTTGCATCAGAATGTATTGGGAAGCTAGTAGGTGTATAGCACGTTGTCCCCTCTTGTCCATATCTGATGGATAGGTACTATTGAGCTTGAAATTCAGGATTGCTTGGAACCAGGGTTCCTGTGCGATTTCCTCTTCATCGGTGATTTGATGGACATAAGCCGGCTCCGACCGTTGTTCGATGCACAAAGGCATTTCTATCATGTGGTCTGGCATATTTATCAAAGATGCAAGTTTCGCAAGAGCGTCTGCAAATTGATTTTCCTCCCGAGGTAGGTGTAGGTAGGTTACGTGATCAAAGAATTGAGCGACTTGGTCTATCCTAGCCTGATAGGGTGCGAGGCTTTCACTTCGGATTTTCCAGGATCCTGTAACTTGGTTGATGATTAGTGATGAATCCCCATGTACTCGGAGGTTTTTGATGCCTAAGCTTACCGCTTCATTGATCCAATGAGACAAGCTTCATATTCCGCAAAGATTGTTTGTCACCTCGAAGTCGAGTTTGATGTTAAAATCGGTGTATGCTCACCTTCAGGAGAAATGAGCAACACTCCTATTCCGAATCCTCTTAAGTTTGATGCTCCATCAAAGTAGAGATCCCAGGAGTCTACATCTGTTTGAAGTATATCCTCGTCGGGAAATGACCAAGTATCTATGGTTTGTGCGTCGTTGATAGGATTTTCTGCGAAGAATTCGGCGACGGCGCGACCTTTTATAACTTTCAGTGGCACATATTTGAGGTCAAATTCCGAGAGCATCAGAGTCCATCTTGCCAGACGTCCGTTGAGGACGGGTTTCTCGAAGAGGTATTTGACTGGATCCATTTTGGAGTATATTGGAGTATATCTTGACGGAGTAGCTAAGCATGTAGTGACGTAGCTTCTTCGTTGCCCACACAAGAGCGAGGCACGTCTTTTCGAGTTGCGAGTATTTGCATTCATATTCCAAGAACTTCTTACTTAGGTAGTAAATTGCTCTTTCTTCACTTTCTACAGTTTGAGCCAGCATAGCACCCATGGCGGTTTCAGTTACTGTGAGATATAAACCAAGAGGTTGATCTCGTTGTGGTGGCATGAGCGCTGGTGGTTTAGCCAATATCTCCTTGATTCGGTCAAACGCCTTTTGACAATCATCATCCCACATGGTGTGGTCCGTTTTCTTGAGTTTCTTGAAAATAGGCTCACAAATCATCGTGAGTTTCGATATGAATCGACTTATGTACTGTACTTTTCCCAGGAATCCTCTGACTTCTTTTTCTGTTTGGGGTTGTGGCATTTCGATAAGAGCTTTGATTTTGGAAGGATCTATTTCTATTCCTCTTTGACTAACCACGTATCCCAGGAGTTTGCCAGATGTCACCCTGAATGTGCATTTTTGAGGGTTGAGTCTCATGTTGTACTTTCGTAGCCTTGCGAAGGTTCGCGATATGTCCCTCTCTTTCCTTGGACTTGACGATCATGTCATCTACGTATACCTCAACTTCTTTGTGCATCATGTCATGTAAGAGTGTAGTTGCGGTGCGTTGGTATGTAGCTCCGGCGTTGATTAATCCAAACGGCATTACTGTATAGCAATAGGTTCCCCATTGGGTGACGAATGCGGTCTTATGCATATCTTCCATGGCCATTTTGATTTGGTTATAACCCGCATATCCGTCCATGAAGGATAGTAATGCGTGGTCTGCAGTATTGTCCACCAATATATCGATATGAGGTAGAGGAAAGTCATCCTCTGGTTCTCCTTTGAACATCTCTCCTTATCCAGTAGTGAGCTTGAAGAGTCTTCCTTGGTTGTTGGTCCACTTGATTGATTTCCTCCATCCTTTCTGTTGCTTTGTGTCGGTTTCTGTGATCAACGCGGTGGGGTTGAAGCGATCGTCCTGAAGTATCATAGTAATGATCTCATCCTGCGCGGCCTTAATGAATCGGTCCTCTCCAAACAATAGGCTAACAGCTTGTTCGTCTAAGCAAGGTGCTTGACGGTTTTGACGGTAGGAACCGTTTCGGGAGGAATTAAGTAGCAATCGTGAAAGATCTCGATTCCGGCTAGCTTCCTCTCAAGATAATGCCAAGGTTCGGGAAATCCGTGAAAGAGTTCTGAACTTCCTTCTTGAACGAAGTACCCATTTAGAGTGGGGAGATATGGCCTCATTTGGACTCCCACGTGCTTGCGATTTTGGACTTGAGCGAGCATCTCGAGAACTTCTTCTTTTGTGGGTTTATACCCTAGCCCAAGTGGTATCCTTGTCGAGTTGCCTTCCTTGTATGGTGCGAAGGTGTTCTTCCGAACTGGGTTTAAAGGCATTCCAGGGAAGTATCCCTGGGATTTGAGTATGTGGTTGACCACCAAGTTGGAGTAGGGATTATAATATAGAGGTGCCAACTCACTTTCTATGACGTTCACGCTTTGGAAGCACCCAAGTTCGTATATGGGATCCGCAAGGACTTGATTGTTTGATTGTTTCTCGATTATTGCCTTGATGGGTGACGAAGTGATCGTCACTACTTTGCCATTTAGTGGGATCTTGATCTTTTGGTGGAAGGTGGATGTTACCGCTTTGGAAGCATGAATCCAAGGCCTTCCCAAAAGTATATTGAATGACGCTTCGATGTCCACTATTTGGAAGTTAACCTTCCGTTCAATTGGTCCCGTGGCTATGGTTAGGTTAGCAAGTCCAACCACTTTTCGCCGTGTACAGTCATATGCACGTACACCTTGATTGGTGGGAGTCCAATCCGACTCTTTCATGCCTAGCTTGTATGCCGTTTTGAGGGGAGACGTTGACCGCGGAGCCATCATCTACTAAAGTCATTGGCACATTCTTCTTTAGACAAATGACGGTGATGTATAGAGCAAGGTTGTGACTAGCGCCGAAAGGTGGCAAGTCTTCGTCCGAGAAAGTAATAGGATTACTTAGCTTAGGTGATTCTTGGAAGACCAAGTTGACTACATCTTCAGGAGTGGAGTTATGTGCTACATTCAATTTGGCCAAAGCTTGCAGTAAAGCTTGGCGATGTGGAAATGAGCTTGCCACTAGTTGCCAGACTGAAAGATCGGCCTTGGTTTTCTGTAATTGCTTGAGCAAGTGATCAGTGGAGTCATCTTCGTTGTCATTTGGTGTGATGACGTTGGTTGGACCGTTTTGAATAGTGTTTTGGTATGGACGACCTGAACGAGTTAGGTGATCCACATCTTGGTCTTCACCATTTTGGACTATTTCCTTCACTAAGGCGTTTTCAATGAGATATTCGTCTTCATCGTCGTCGGCCCAAACCCCATTAACTGCAGCTAGTTCCTTCATCCTCATGATATCACTTTCTAGTCGTATGATTTGATTGACTAGTTTATCGACCACGGCGACTACTTCTTGCATAGTGGCATTTTGAGAGAAGATCAATGGTACGCGCTCCTTAGGTATTGCATTAGGATTGCGTAAGGTCGTTACCATGTTTTCTAGTTCCCACACTTGTCTATCTACATTCCTTGCCCATGTGATGAAGTCGGAAATGGTAGGGGAGATAGTGGAGTAGAGCTTTTCTTTCTCAATTGCATGAATTTTATTTTCGGTGGGAGAGATGAGGTGTGAGCAATCTAAGGTAGATTCGTCACTTGTAATCACTAGAACTCCAAGAGGATTCTGAGTGTTGTTGGGTTTACCTCCTGGTGGGATTGGAAGTCGACCATCTTCAATCATATCTTGAAGCACGTGTTTCAACTTGTAGCATTTTTCTGTGTCGTGCCCTTTGCCCCTATGGTATTCACAGTAGGAATTCTCATCCCAGAATTTGGACTTCTTTTCGGGTTCGGGAGTAGGTCCAATGGGTTGGAGTTTACCTTGTTTCATTAGCCTTTTTAGAGCGTTGGAATACGTATCCCCAAGGTTTGTGAATTTCCTTGGTGGGGTATTTTTCTTGGATGGCTCGAGAAGGTTGACTTCGTCGGTCTTGCTAGTAGAGCCGTATGAACGACTTGTGGACCCTTGATATCCTCGACCTACCGTTTTGGACAAGAGTCCTTTACGGATGTCATCTTCAATTCGTGTCCCTAGTACGGTTAAGTCCTTGAAAGTCTTGATGTTTTGATATCTCAAATGGTTGGCATAGATAGGTTTGAGATTATTCACGAACTTTTCCACAAGAGTAGCCTCATCCGGGCGTTCAACTAGTTGAGTGCTAGTCTTCCTCCACCTACTTAGGAAGTCGGTGAATCCTTATTTGTCATTTTGGGTAAGAACCTCTAGAGTACGCATGTTGACTTGGATCTCGGCATTATCCGCATACTGTTTCGAGAATTCGATCGCGGCATCCTCCCAAGTAGCGACCTTCTTGTGATCTAAAGAGTAGAACCATTGCTTCGGAATGGTGTCAAGAGATGAAGGAAAGATCCTTAAGAACATCTCGGGTTTGATGCCTTTGATAGACATGTAATCCTTGAAGGCGCGGATGTGGTTCAAAGGGTTCTCATGTCCTTTAAACTTAGGGATATCCGTCATGCTAAAGTTAGTTGGCAATTTAGAATTGACGGCTTCATATTTGCGATTGTTTTCCCTATAAATGCCATCCCCCTTAAGGTACATCAATTGCTCCTCTAGGTATTGGAGTCTTTTCTCAGCTGCAGTCGTCCCTATGATAGGATTCTCGTCTTTAGACTCGTCATCGGAAAAACGTAGTACTTCACTTTTGAGGGGAGGCAATCTTCCCTCTACATCAAAGATACGGCCTTCGATGAGCTCAAGGCGGTCATAGGTTTGGTTTTGGGTAATTTGCATTTGGGCTATCGCGGCTAGGATTCGATCATTGCTATCTTGAATTTGCTGGAGGTTTGTATCATCACTTGATCCGGGCATCTTGGAAACTGGATAAGAGATCGGCGACGAATCAAAACACGATCGACCATTCTATCACACTTGCTAAAAGAAGAAAAGTTTTGACTTGTGAAGTGGGTGTGTGCCACTTGTGTTGAGTGAGTTTTGAAGAAAGACAAGGTCTTTGAAAATGTGTGTCCTAGTCAACTGTAGTGTAGTTGTAGGAGTGGATTCGAAGTGAGGTTTGAAATGGGCTTGTGGCCCGAATTTTGACACGACAAACGGACAGAGTTTTGACCGGATTTTGCGCTAATTAAAGGCCTATTTCGAAATTCTTGTTTGAAAATAAGGATTTTGATTTTTTGAAAATTCGTCATGGTTTTGTCTAGAAGTGGTGATCACGTAAGGTTTACACATTTATACAAGCATTATAACGGGATGCTGAGTGCATTTAAAAGGGTTTTGGTTTAAAGGGTGGGTTGCCATACCGAACCATCAAACCCGAAGTCTGTGGAGAGGCTCGTGCCAAACAAGAGTAAGGCCGATTCCTAGTCCATTTCCTCAAGTAGTGAAGGCACTTGATACAAACAAGAGTAAGCATCATGGTATGGATGACGTCAATCGCTATCTATCCTTAGGCCCAAATAAGAATTAGGACCGTTTAGACGGGACGATTGGTCGAATGGGTTGGGTTGGGCCTAGGAAGGCCGAATAAAACGGTCTAGGAAGACCGAGTTATGAAAACCGACAATTGTCTTGTACAAACTATTCCCTAACCTTGTTCAAGTTTCACCCTTGGCTACACGTAAGTGTATTATCCCAGTGAGTCGCCAAAGCGTGGACGGGCCGCCCACGGGGGCGCTTGGCGAGAAACGAGGACAAGCGTTTGCATTTTGTATGGAGTCGCCACCAATTTTTATGGGAAATTGGAACCGTTCGAATACCTCATGTCATGTCAAGACACAAAGTAGTGACATGAACACTAAGCAATCGTTACCCTTAGCATTCTATGTCTAGAATGACTCTCGTGGATGCCAATGAACACGGGTGCTCACGGAGATCTGGAGTAAGGGGTGAGGGTACGTATTAGGAAGCTCTTTTGATCGAACACCTAATCCCGCCCGCCTCGATAGCGGCCTCTACTAATGATTAGGGAAGTTATTTATACTCGATATATCGTCGGCTATATGCATGCAATGCAACATCCATTATTTTAATCCTAGCATGTGAAGAATTAATACTAAATCGGTTGACACGTAATTTAGCACACAATTGGGTCGAAGTTGAGGTTTAATGTCGATTACATATGAAAACTGTGGACAAGGCCCTCGGGAACTGCGTCCGCGGGATCCACACCAGGCATAATCGACTCGAGGTTCTTTCGAATCGAATTAAGACATATTAGAGTCGCCACCAAGTTTTTTGGGAACTTGGAACCGTTCAAGTCAACTTTACACCTTTCATCGAAAAGCATAAAGCCAATCGACTACGAGTGATTAAAGATAAAGACTTGTACCCTATATCACTCGATTGAATGACTCTCGTAATCCAATGGTATTTAGACGGATCCACAAACCATAGATCTTGAGTAAGGGGTGAGGGTACGTGTTGGGAAGCCCATAAGGACACCCAACCCCGCCCGTCAATAACGGCCTCTACTAAGTCAAGTGTCGGATTTCAAACAAGGTCATAGCTACGTACGATGTATGATATGCAAACGTTGTTTTAACCCTATCATGTGACAACAATTTCTATGTCGTTTTAGATGCAACTAAACTAACTTTGTCAAAGTTGTAATTTAGCATGTGGGTTGATTGAGCTAGCAACATGCAAACGAAACAAACAAGGCTTAGGGGGGAATGGGGGAGCCGTTGGGATCTACCTATTACAAACCAGGCATTTCATGCCGACACAACGAGAAATTAGAAATACAACTCGATCTAAATACAAATGCTACATACAAAACAATACATGACGACGCACACGGCCGTTTGGCCTTGAAAACCGTGCACATGAGGGGTGCCCCACGGCTCACATGACCCACGGCCTTGGGTCACTCCTCGTAATGCGTGCTCGCGCTTAATCTCATCGAATTAGACATAGGGCTACGCACCAAAGCATGCATTAGCATAAACCGGGCCATGTTGCTTGAGACAACATGCGGTTTACTACGCTCTTACAAGCATTGGGGAACAACCGTCTAACCAAACAAGACCAAGGTTTTTTGAAGAGGTTTTGACTCAAAAGAAGTAAAACAAACTCGAAAATTACAACTCGATAAACAAACAATAAATTACAAACAATGAAACAACGAGAAAACAAACGGTACAAAAACAAAACGAAAAAGGTAAAGAAAACGGCCACCTCACGGCCCAAACCAACGGCCAACCTAGTTCCTAAGTTAGATTCATTAGTTAGATCGAATGTTTGCGAAAAGGGATAGAAAACAGGTTAAAAAACGAGTAAAAAAACGATGTTGATTGATTGTCGCACGAGGGTGCATTCTACACGGCCTAAAGGGTCTAATTAGGTCAAATTCGCTAATTAATTTAACTCATCGAGTGTCAATAAGAAGGTGCTAATCACGCACTCTTATACTAGCGAGAAATTAGGTGAAAGAAGGAGATGCATTCAATTATTTCTGAGAATCGTCGATTGATTTTTATAACTTACGTCGAAGCCACCTATCGTGTCTAATTAGGTTATTAAATCAAATTAATGTTATCTAAATACGTCATAGGTTAACAATCAGAGATTAAACTAACATACAACGGGTCCTAGGGTATGTCGATTTGGCCGAAACAAAAGGGGGTCGAAAGCGAAGAACGAAGTTAGACAATTGTTTTATTTATGCCCTACCTTGAACACGAGGATATGTAAATGAGACGGGGGTGTACGACCGACTGATGTAGCGGTTTCTTTTCCCATCTCAATTCAACGCGGGTGTTCATGGTGGTACTTTAACTCATACTCGGACTAACTAGTTTCATAGTTAATTTAAAACAATCGATAAACAAAACGAAAACAAACAAAAAACAAACTATAAAAAGAGCATAAGAAAACGAAATAAAAAAGAGGAAAGAGAAGGGGATTTGATGCACCCTCAACCTACATGTATCGTTGACACCGTCTTGAGTCGTAATCGATGGTAGATTTTATCTCGAGAGGCCGTCGTCGACGAAGAACAAAGCAAACACGCGTTTTGGAAACTTTCTGGACAGCGATTTTCAAACGATGATATCTCCCTCGTTTCACGACGAAAATTCGATTTAAAAGATGTTTTGGAAACTAGAAAGAGAGTAGAACAGGGATCTTAAAGCAACCCCTGCTCGTTTTGGGTTATTGGGCACGAAAAACGAGCACAAACAGAACTGGACAGACAAGAACAAACCGCGAAAACATAGTGTTATTTCACTCTGTTTTTCGAGGGATTTCGTGTACTCTCAAGGGCAATTTGGCTCGTAATTCTTTGTCTAATGTGTATATGGATGTTATGTGGTTAATTAGGAACAAGAAACTCAAATTTTTATGAAGGTTTGATGGAGGAACGAAAGGGTTTTCGAAGGGGACACACAAACAGTTTCAGTTTGTGTGTCGGTTTTGTTTAGGGTTTTTGAAGGATGTTTAGGGTTTGTTTATGAGGTTTAAAGCTTGTATGTGATGCTTGGATGTATGGAGAACTTAGAGGAATGAATGTATGGTGAAGGGGTGGTATTTATAAGGAGTTAAAATAGGTTAAAAGAGAGGGAGAGGCAATCGGGCTTCATCCCGTATGGCTGCTGTCCAGCAGCTTTTGTGAGGGTTTGAGGGGGGTTTTCTTGGTGATTAAGCTAGGATAATATGGGTAGGATACTAGGGTATGGGTTAGGGTTAATGGGTACGGGTCTTGGTAGTATTTGGAGCGGGTTTGGGCTCGGGAATTGGCTCGCAAAACAGGGGGGCTCGGTTTATGCGTGGGCTGTTTGTGAGGGGTTTGGGACGAGGATTTGGGCCGTGGTATGGGGGTTCGAACATGGGTGGATGGGTATTGGTATAGGTTGGTTAGTGTACTCGAGATTCGTGCCAATTCGTAAAGGAAACGGGCTCAAAAACCAAGCTAAAATCGAGCTCAAAACAAGTGTTCAAAACGAGTTTTCTTCGCTTTTCAAATCGATTTTTCAAATCAATTAATAAATTAAAATAAATGACTTTTCAAATCAAATATACTCATAAAATGATTTTTCAAATCAAATCTTTATTTTATTTTCAATAAAATAAACTTGGGAAAATAAATTCAAAATAAAATATAATAAATTGAATTTACCTTAAAAAAACTTTAATTTAAATATCTATTAAATTAATAAAATGAACTCACAAAAAAAACATTAATTTAAATATCATTTAAATTAATAAAATACTTCATCGACGACGCCCATTCTACATCGTAAAACGAACCCAAATAATGACAATAACAACTAATAAATACATGTGTCCTATCATCATCGGGTGTTTGTCGGGTTCTCTATAAATTCCAATATCGACGGATAAGGGTATCTACAGAGCCCCCACTTTGACTGAGGCTTGGACAAGGCGAAAGTCAAAGTATACCCCAGGTCCCTTTCGACCTGAGGATTCTTCGGGTCGTTTATAGTCCATTAGACTTGCGTACATAAGCTCGCCAGCCATAAGAAGAGATCATACCTGAAACTTCGTTGGGGATTGACTCTAGCTTCTGTTGCGTTGAAATATCATCGTTGGTCATCGACCCATAAAATTGCATATATGGTGAGTTGAGCCTTATCCTTAGGCGCCTACGTATCCGTTTCTGACGGAATCAAACCCGCGTCGTAGTTCGGCAACTGCTGACTCATGCCCAAAGTTTATCATCTGCTGGCGTTTGTCCAAAATTCATCATCTGCTGACCTTTGCCCAAAGCTTATCATCTGCTGGCACTTGTCCAAAATTCATCATCTGTTAACACTTGCCCAAAGCTTATCATCTGCTGGCAGGTGTCCAAATGGGACGGGACTTTCCGAAGAGGTTGCCGCCGCTTCCATCATTTGCTTTCAGCTACGGAATTCTTCCATTTCATACTCTTGTATTGAATTGAATTCTGAGTGGATGTCCTCCTTTTTATCTTGATAATGGTCTCTGAAGCCAACGGCTTCAGAGCCCCCAGTTTGTGATGGCTCTAAAGTCGAAGACTTTAGAGCCCCCAGTTGAAGCATATCCTGCTATATTTGAAACATAGAAATTGTACTAGCAATAATCATCACATAAGCACATTTGGATCATCGATCTTAAAATTGGATCATTTGAAATACTGGGTCATCGACCCGAAAATTGAATTTGAAAATTTTGAATGATTGGGTCATCGACCCGAAAATTGAATTTGGAAATTTTGAATAATTGGGTCATCGACCTGAAAATATGCTGGGCCATCGACCCTTTGAAATTGAATTTGACCACGAATCGTAAGAAGTTTTTTTTTTTTGAAGTTTTGAAATTTTGAAATTTTGAAATTTTTGAAATCGAATCTTGATGGGTGAGCATGAAATACGACTCAGACACTCTGTACGACTTGCAAACAACGTGGGCGTAGCCCGCTACCGCAAAACAAAAAAGAAAATAAAACCGTAAGTGTGCACGGGCTTAAATTCAAACATGGACTTGTCGAGGGTAGAAATGTAAATTGGCCGTTCCGGCGCTCCCCGAAACGCGATAGATGTACGAAAACCCGATGCATCGTGCCAAAGAATGGTGTGAGCTGGGGCGGGCCTAAGAGGCGCGCGACCCAAGGCCCACACGGCTCAGAAAAAAACGGCACCCTAGGGGTGTCGTTCTAGATGCTTCCTTCCCTTATACTTTCTATATATAAGGAATAGCTGTACTGCCAAATTTATTCTGCTTTCCCTCAAACTGGTGCAAATAACATAAATCATTATGAATAATCTAGTGAGTGCTATGCGATCGTGGGAGACAGACTTCACTGGCGCAGAAAGGCAAGAATTAAAGACCGCTCAGCTGGCGCAATTACTTCCCTTACGCCAGATCCCCCTTCAACCTGCGCTGTTGGAGCACTGCCTTAGCTATTGGGATCCTTATAACCACGTCTTTGCCTTTCCCGAGGGGGAGATCTGCCCTCTACCCGAAGAGTTTTCTGCCCTGGGAGGATGGGATGCTGAGGCCATACCGGCTATACCTAAATTTCATTCAGGGTGGCGTGGAACATATCTAGACTGCCTTGGCCTTTCCAGGACGGAGTCTGAGGGGATAGTTACTGGTGACGAAGTCAACCTTTTTGCTATTCATCGGAAATTTTGTATCTTGCGAAACAAGATTTTATCTTTGCCAGACGTCTTTGTGGGGCCTTTGGATTGATCATGCTACACCTCTATGTCTTCGAAGGTAGGATGAACAAGACATCTTGTGTAGGACAAGCGAAGCTTTTGTCTATTGTGTCTCAGATGGAGACGGGACATAACCCTTCCTGGATTATTCTCGCTGAAACACTCCGGGGTTTAGATGCTAAGAAGATGAACCCTGGTGCCGATTGGTCGGGATGCTCCCGTCTATTGCAGGTAACAAGATCTATTCTCCTGATTTCGCATCCTTGATTAATTTTCCTTTTACCACAATTCTTGTGTTATTGCCACGTTTTTGTTGCATTCTGCCACGATTTTGTCACGATTTTGTTGCATTCTGCCACGATTTTGCTGTATTCTGCCACGATTCTGCTGTATTCTGCCACGATTCCTGCCACAATTCCGTTTTCCTTCTTTTTCTTTTCCTTCTTTTTTTTTGTCGTTTTTTTTTTGTCACGTTTTTTTTCTTTTTTTCTTTCTTTTTTTACTTTTTTTTTTTTTTTACGTTTTTTTTTTGTCACGTTTTTTTTTTCTTTTTTTCTTTCTTTTCTTCAGGTGTGGCTTTGCGAGAGATTTTGGCTCTTCGCCCCGCCGCGTGAGCCTAGCTCATATCTTGCTCGTATGCTGACTATGCGTGCCAAGCGGTATGAAGACGAGCATCAAAATGACCTTGCCTATTGGCGAAACAAACTGACAGAAGGGGAAGGCCGCCCTCTTTGCTGGTTCATGCCTTGGCTTCGCCTCAAATCCTTTACCATCCTTCCGGAAGATGACAAGACTAGACGTTTGCAACTTCTGGGTTTAGAGAGGTCTATTCATATTTACCCTGACCGCGTCCTGTGTCAGATGGGACGCAGACAAGTAATCCCCAAGTGTGAGGCTGTTCTGGGACGAGCAAGAGAGCTGAATTCCTCTATATGTGGTGATTGGCTCAAAAGGTGGCACCGAAGGCATCTTTGGTATGTATCTACGCGCCCTCAGACTACCTGGGTATCCCCGTCTTATACTAAATGGCTTAAAGAGAAGACCGAATCAGGTAAGGACTTGTGTCGGAAGGATGAGCTTGTCGACATCAAATATTATGACAAGAGTAGAAGCAGTCGCGACTTCTTTGCTAACGATCTTTCGTCTGCATCTGGACCTGAAGCTAATACTGAGAAGACTCCTAAGACTGACTCACAGGCGACAGGTGTGTGGGAACGGTTGGGTTCAAAGGCACACTCGGGCTCAGCCTTAGAAGGGAGGCTTGGTCCTCGCTTGAGTGTAAAAGATAGGCTGGGCCCTCGGGAGGAAATGATGATCCCTCCTAAGAAGCGCGCTAGACAGAACACAACTACCCCTCCTCCGCAGGAGCCTCGGTCACGCGACCCAAAAGGCAAAGGGAAGAAGAAGATGTAGGAGCCTTCGACTCCAAATATATTATTTAATACTACTACTTATTATTTGTTGCTAGCTGTTTTTTTTTTTTTTTTTTTTTTTTTTTTGAAGGATGTAATGGCCATTGCCCGATCTTTAATAAGACTTACTATCTATTAAAATTCCCAGTTTCTGCATAAAATTTTATTTTATTCAAGGGTCGGGTCGGTTGTACTCTTTTAAAGAGCTGCCTACGTATCTGTTATCAACAGAATCAAACCGAGCTCGTAGTTCCACAAAACAACCGCGCTACAATCATCGATTTATAACGCACGAAAAGCAGCGAAGCAAAAGTGCCGCGGCCTAGACTCGCTCACGAGCACTGCAATTCAAAATTTTATTTTACGACATTGAGAATGAGTTCTACGGATAGTATTTCTTCAGTTGATCCAAATTCGTCGGATTCGCAAAGTCGTTTCCATCTAGATCCGTTAGTCTGACTGCGCCTCCCGATAATATCTTCTTTACCAGGTAAGGACCGGCCCAGTTCGGCTTGAATTTTCCCCTCGGGTCAATTGGTAGTAAAGCGCGAACGGACTTTAGGACTAAATCCCCATCTTTTATTCCTCGAGGTTTCACCTTTTTTGTTAAATGCCCTTTGTATCCTTTTCTGATAGAGTTGAACATGGTGTAATGCATTTAACCGTCGCTCGTCGAGCATGACCAAGGAGTCATACGGGCTTGCGGCCCGGTCGGCTTCAGGGACCGACTTTCTAACAGGATCCTTAAAGAAGGTACCTCTAATTCGATAGGTTGAACTGCTTCCATCCCATATGTTAAATAGAACGGAGTTGCTCCGGTGTTTGTGCGAATAGACGTTCAGTATCCCCACAAAGTGCGAATGGTATCTTTTCGGCCACTCGCGATAATTGTCGGTCATCTTTTTGAGAATCACGGTGATTGTCTTGTTGGCGGCTTCCACTGCACCATTTGTTTGGGGTCGATACGGTGACGACTTGTGGTGTTTGATTTTATACTTTTCAAGTATTACTGCAGTTTCAGCCTGGAAGTGAGTGCCATGATTGCTAATGAGCTCATGCGGCACCCCATATCTGCAAATGATTTCATTCTGAATGAACTTTGCTACCTGCTTTGCTTGTAGAACTTTGTATGATTTCACTTCTACCCACTTCGTGAAGTAGTCGATGGCTACTAACATGAAACAATGCCCATTGTTCGGATGGGTTGACCTTTCCGATAATGTCGATTCCCCATGTTGAGAAAGGCCATGGTGATGTCGAGTATATAACGTGTGACGGTGGCACATCTTTGTATGTTTGCGAAGATTTGGCAATTATGGCAATGTTTAACATATTGGCGACAATCTGTCTCCATCGTGGTCCAATAATACCCTAATCTCATGATTTTACGAACCAGCATATGGGCATTCATGTGTGGGCCACACTCTCCGTCATGGACTTCTTCCATAACTCTTTTCGCAGTTGGTGAGTCTATGCATCGCAGAAGGACATTTTGCGCAGTCTTCTTGTACAATTGTCCGTCATTGGTTCTAACGAACTGAGCGGCTAGCATTCAAATAGCGCGCTTTCCGCGGTTATCCATGTCGGGTGGATACTCCCCTGATTCTTTAAATTTCAGAATAGCATGATACCAGGGTTCAGCCTCGGTTTCTTCTGTGTCTCCGATTGCATTAACATAAGCGGGTGATGATCTTCGTTCGACACATATCGGCATAGTATCCATATGATCAGGTATGTTGATCGAGTGACTAGCTTTGATAGTGCATCACAAACGGTTTTCGTCTCGGGGGAGGTGCACGTACTTGACATCGACGAACAACTTTTCTAGTTCCTCGATTTTCGCTTGGTACGGAGCCAAGCTATCACTTCGGGTTTTCCACGTCCCGGCCACTTGATTGATCACTAGTGACGAGTCCCCATGTACTACAAGCTTTTTGATGCCTAACTCGAGAGCACTGTGCAAACCGAGTAGGCATGCTTCATATTCAGCCGCGTTATTAGTGACGTTAAAGTCCAACTTGATCGAAATAGGAACATGTTCACCTTCCGGTGAAATGAGTAGGACTCCTATCCCGTACCCCCTATAGTTCGATGCTCCATCGAAATAGAGGTCCCACGTATCACTGTCTATGTGAACGATATCTTCGTCGGGAAACGACCATGTATCCACAACCTCAGTTTCTTCTATCGGGTTGTCCGCCAGGAAGTCCGCAACCGCCCTTCCCTTTATCACTTTTAGCGGTACATATTTCAGGTCGAACTCGGAAAGCATTAGAGTCCATCTTGACACCCTGCCATTCAGAACTGGTTTTTCAAACAAGTATTTGATCGGGTCCATCTTCGAGTGGATGCAGACACTATGACTGAGCATGTAGTGCCGTAACTTCTTCGTCGCCCATACTAAAGCCAAACATGTCTTTTCGAGTTGAGTATACTTGATTTCATACTCCAAGAACTTTTTACTAATGTAGTAAATCGCTCTTTCCTCTTTATCGATTGTCATCTGCGCCAAAGATTGCCCCCATTGCAAAGATTCAGAATGTGAAGATATAACAAAAGTGGTAACCCAGCTGTTGGTGGGCTGAGCACGGGAGGGGAAGATAGTATTTCTTTGATCTTATCGAACGCGGCTTGACAGTGATCATCCCATACGACGTGTTCCCCGACCTTAAATTTCTTGAAAATTGGCTCGCATATCATAGTTAGCCTTGCCACGAACTGACTTATATATTGGATTCTTCCAAGGAAACCTCGAATCTCCTTCTCGGTTTTCGGGTGAGGCATTTCCATTATGGCCTTTATTTTCGATGGGTCCACCTCGATGCCACGGTGGCTAACGATGTGACCCAACAGTTTGCCGAATGTGACTCTGAATGCGCATTTTTGTGGATTCAACCTCATGTTATACTTGCGCAGTCGCTCGAAGAATTTGCGTAACGTACCAAGGTGGCCATCACGCTCCTTTGACTTGACAATCATGTCGTCGACATAAACCTCGACTTCCTTGTGCATCAAATCATGTAACAATGTCGTCGCGGTCCTCTGGTATGTAGCCCCTGCGTTTATCAACCCAAAAGGCATTACTGTGTAGCAATAGGTTCCCCATTGCGTTCTGAACGCGGTCTTATGCATATCTTCTTTCGCCATCTTGATTTGATTATAACCGGCGTATCCATCCATAAAGGACGATGAATCGTGTTTTTTGTGTTGTCAACCAGGATGTCGATGTGAGGTAATGGGAAATCGTCCTTCGGACTTGCCTTGTTTAAATCCCGGAAGTCAACACAAACCCGAACTTTACCATCTTTCTTAGGCACTGGAACGACGTTAGCCACCCGGTCGAGTATTCGACACCTTGATGAACCCGACTTTGAGTTGCTTGTCGATTTCTTCTTTGACCTTCAAAGACCAATCAGTGTGCATTTTGCGTAGCTTCGCTTGATCGGCTTATACCCGGCTTGATTGGGATCCGTGCTCTGCAATTTCCCTATCAATGCCCGGCATGTCTTTGTAGGACCATGCGAAAACATCTTTGAACTCATGCAACAAATCAATGAACCCCTGTCTTTCGGTGGGACTTAAAGTAGTTCCTATTTTAAGCTCCTGTGGTTCTAAGGTTGTACCTACATTGATAGTTTCGGTATCTTCGATGATCGAAGTTTTCTGTTCGTACTCTTCCAACCCTTTTATCAACTATAGAGGTGGTTCCACTTCTTCTTCTTCTTCTTCTTCGACCAACTGTTCATCCTCGACCTCAGTCTCCATGTCATTATTAAAACAATCATTTTCAAAGTTTGAATTGCAATGTAAGTAAGACAAGTCGTAAGCAAACTGGTTCATATTATTATTGATTTGAAATTGCGCGAAATGCGCTAACATTTGAGCCAACTGATCAGAGCTCAGTGGCGAGATAGGGGTATTCGGGAG
The DNA here is from genome assembly GCF_048544455.1 of Silene latifolia. Taxonomy (NCBI): domain Eukaryota; kingdom Viridiplantae; phylum Streptophyta; class Magnoliopsida; order Caryophyllales; family Caryophyllaceae; genus Silene; species Silene latifolia. Next base: position 63,307,514 of record NC_133532.1, on the reverse strand, counting down.
AGGCCCCGGAATACCACCATTAGGAAAAGGTGCTATGGAAGGGAAAGCTAGGGGAGGGGTATTTTCAACACCTGACTCCTTAGACTCAATCTTAGGACCTAACTCGGACTCGGACTCGGACTCGACTCGGACTCGGAATCGGTAACATCATCTGGCTTGAACATCTCTCCTTCTCCCGTTGTCAACTTGAAAAGAAGTCCTTTGTTGTCAGTCCACTTGATTGTTTTCCGCCATCCCGTGTTGGTCCTGAGAGGATCCACATCGGTGATGAGGGTAGATGGGTCGAACCGCTCGCTTCTCAGGATCATGCTTACCAAATCTTCGTTTGGTACTGGTGACTTCTTTTCTTCACCGAACAGGAGACCCATGGCTTTCTCGTCATCCATTGGATCCGGTTTGGTTTCTACTGGCATCACGGTCAGAATGTCTTCAGGGATGTAGTAGCAATCTTGGAATACTTCGATTCCTGGGACCATAAGGTTCTTCTTTGGGTCGAAGATAGGTTTCGGGAAGTCCATGCAAGGGAGTTCTTCCCCAGCTTTCACGAAGTGACCATTGAGAGTTAGGTGATACGGTCCCATTTTAATATCTCGATCTTCGATCGTTCTTCCCCTCTTTTCCCGCAGATCTTTCTCAGTGGGCTCATATCCAAGCCCGAAAGTTACTCCTTTGGCTACGGGTGGTTTCAGCTTGAAAACCTCCTCCTTTCTAGGATATAAAGAGAAACCGAAGTACTTCCCAGTTCTGAGAATCACCTCGCAGACATGACTTCCTGTATACAGATCCATATTTTCGGAGTCCAGCTCGATCATATTGACGATCTCAAAACCACATGCGTCATTGGTAGCTTCGACCCTTACTTCGGAAGTAATGTCTCCTCCTGCTACAGTAATTGGCGTGGCGTCAATGGTGACGGTTTTGCCATTGAGTGGGACCTTGATTTTTCGATGCAGCGTTGATGTTACGGCCTTCGCCGCGTGGATCCAGGGTCTTCCCAACAATAAGTTGAAGGATGAGCATATGTCGATCACTTGGCAACTTATTTTCTTTTCCACTTGCCCAGTCTGTACTACTAGATCGACAAGTCCACTCACTCGACGCACAGTGCCATCGAATGCCCGAACTGTCTGCGTAGTGGGGATGAAGTCATTCTTCTCCAAGCCCAGAATATGCGCCGTTTTCAGAGGAAGTACGTTGACAGCCGATCCGTCGTCAACCAAGGTCATAGGGATATGCTTGTTGAGACACACGGTAGCAATATAGAGGGCCAGGTTATGTCGAGGCCCGAACGGCGGCAGATCTTCGTCGGAGAATGTCACACCGTTGGTAATTTGGGGCCGATTCTGGGCGATGTGAGTGACCATGTCCGCAGGAGTAGTATTTGATGACACGGTCATGTTCATCAAAGCTTGTAACAAAGCTTGACGATGCTCGAAAGAGCTCAGGATAAGTTGCCAGATAGACACGTCGGCCTTAGTCTTTTGGAGTTGCTTGATGAGGGAAGCTTCGGAGGTCGACCCTTCACCAAGAACTTCGACCACTGCCGGCTCCTTTTGAGGTGCCTTACTCGGGATATCCTTAGCTTTCTCCACACGATATGGGCGCCCGGATCTAGTCAAATGGTTTGACTCTAGGGCATCTTGCCTCACCTTTAAGATTTCTTCTTGGGTGTGAGGGATTGTTGCACCTTTGACGAGGTAAACATCATCCTCATCATCAGCCCAAACGCCATTGATTTCATTGCCGCTTCGGAGTATGTAAGGAGTACAATCGACAACAAAATCCCCGAATGTAATCTCGTTTCTCGAGCTTGGTAGGAATTTGGAGCAATCCACGAATATTCTTCCGACGAAAACCCCTTTTAGACGACATGGGCGGATCAAGTGAGAGTAATCGACACTATCTTCGGTAGAGACAAAGTTAGTGTGGTCGCCAAATGGATTGGTGACGTTGTTGGGCTTTATGGCCGGGATTGGGAGCGTTCCGTTCTCAATCATATCTTGAATTTCGTGCTTTAGTCTAAAGCACCTTTCAGTATCGTGTCCCTTCCCTTGATGAAAGGCACAGTGGGCATTCGGTTTATACCATTTGCCTTGTTGTTCAACAGGTGGATCCGGAGTTGGACCAATGGGCTTCAATTTTCCTTGGGCCATGAGCCTTTGGAGAGCATAGGCGTAAGTGCACCCGATATCGGTGAATACCCTCGGAGCTTGGCGTGGAGGCCTTTTTGGCTGTCCATCTAAGAGATTGACAGTTTCGACAAAGTGGGCCGCTGCGGGCGCTTTTGTTTTAGATGACGAAGCCCCTTGGTATCCCTTTGGCTTCTCAGCTTCAGCAATTCGGACATCGTCCTCTACCTTTATCCCGATCCTTATCAATTCTTTGAAAGAACCAAAATTCTGGTATTTCAGAGCATTACGGTAAACAGGTCGTAGATTCTTTACGAACTTATCCACCATTTCGACTTCGTCGGGCTTCTTAGCTAATTTCACGCTTTCAGCGCGCCATCTTGCGAGGAATTCAGTAAAGCCCTCTTTCTCCTTTTGTGTCATAACCTCCAAAGTTCTTATGTTGGTTTGAATCTCAACATTGTCAGCATAGTGCTTACAGAACTCCACCGTGATATCTTCGAAAGTGGGGAAGTTCTTAAGGTCAAGATTGTAGAACCAAGCCTTTGGGTGTTCACCCAGAGATTGGGCAAAAATTTCAGAGAGCATATCAGCAGGTACTCCCTTTAGTGCTAAGTACCCCTTATAGGCCTTAACATGGTGGACTGGATCTTCGGTGCCCTTGAACTTTGGGATGTCAGTGAGTACCATGTTCGTGGGCAACTTGTCCTGAACTGGGACATAGGCCCTAGCATTCTCATAGTGAATGTTCTTCCCCTGGGAGAGCTTCAAACGGTCTTCGATGAACTTGAACCGTTTTTCCAGATCAGTCAGTGGTGGAGGGGAATCTTCACCTAGCTTGGATTCGATTGCATCCATTCGGGTCATCATGAGGTTCACGGCCTCGGTAAGCTTGTTAACAGCATCTTCCATTGCTTGACGTCGGGTTTTTGGCGGCCTTTCTACAAGAAAAGCCCGTACTGAGTCAATATTTAAAGTAAGAGCCCCTGCACACTTAAGGACACGACCCCAACTTGACTCAAACAAAGACTCGACTTGAGATTGACTAACCAAAGGTTCGACTCACGGTTGGATTTAGACATCGGTTCACTTTAGACTCGACAAAACGACATGACTCAAACTGTCATAACTCGATTCTAAACTGGACTTGGTGTGACTAAACCCGTGATTGGGCTAACATAGCCCATGGGTTCGTGTGAAACGTCCATAAGGGCCTAGCCTGGACGTTTTTTGTGGACTATCCTAGACCAAAAGGTCGACCAACATGACTCGATGCCCAAGAGGTGAGTTTGGGTGACCCAACAAGGTCGTGTTCTAGACTTTTAGGACGAAACACACCCGGCCCTACACGGCCATGACCCGGACACGACTCGACGCATTTCATGCTTGGTTGAGGTTCGAGAAACATTTTGGATTGATTTTGAAAAATGAAGGATTAATTTGAAAATGAGATTTGAAATGGGCAGCATGCCGGCTATAAAAGCTCATTTGGGCCGAAAATTCTAGTCCTATTTGGGCAGCATTCCGCGTTTTTAAAACCATGCTAGTTTGAAAGTAAGTTGTTCAAAAGTTCGGTTTTGAAAGGGACATGGGAATTTTCGAAAAACAAGACTCGGGAAAACACATTGCACATTGTCATTCTCATGTTATAAGGATGTATGCTCCTAGACATCTCTAAGTCTCGGCAAGTCTTCTATAAGAAGGTCTATGCCCTCCATCCTTTTGCGGTCTAATAGAGCAAGGTGTCTTAAGGTAAAGTACCTAGAAGATCGTCCCCACCCTCAAGAACCACGCGAGGCGAAGTGGAAGCGAGCAATGTGCAGCTTCCCGGCATAGTGGGACGCCGCCCCCACGCATCACGAAGAAACGCCGGGACGGCCCGGGCAAGTCCTTAAGGGTTTATGAATGAATCGTAGCACTATGAGTAATGTTTTACTTTCCAACACTTTCTTTTCAAGTTTCACCTCGGAGGAAAAGACCCTAGAAACACAGTGTAACTAGTCCTCTTTTCCCAGTGAGTCGCCAAATGTGGACAAGGCCCTCGGGAGGCTGCGCCCGCGGGATCCACACTGCATAATCGACTCGAGGTTCTTTCGAATCGAATTAAGACATATTAGAGTCGCCACCAAGTTTTTTGGGAACTTGGAACCGTTCAAGTCAACTTTACACCTTTCATCGAAAAGCATAAAGCCAATCGACTACGAGTGATTAAAGATAAAGACTTGTACCCTATATCACTCGATTGAATGACTCTCGTAATCCAATGGTATTTAGACGGATCCACAAACCATAGATCTTGAGTAAGGGGTGAGGGTACGTGTTGGGAAGCCCATAAGGACACCCAACCCCGCCCGTCAATAACGGCCTCTACTAAGTCAAGTGTCGGATTTCAAACAAGGTCATAGCTACGTACGATGTATGATATGCAAACGTTGTTTTAACCCTATCATGTGACAACAATTTCTATGTCGTTTTAGATGCAACTAAACTAACTTTGTCAAAGTTGTAATTTAGCATGTGGGTTGATTGAGCTAGCAACATGCAAACGAAACAAACAAGGCTTAGGGGGGAATGGGGGAGCCGTTGGGATCTACCTATTACAAACCAGGCATTTCATGCCGACACAACGAGAAATTAGAAATACAACTCGATCTAAATACAAATGCTACATACAAAACAATACACGACGACGCACACGACCGTTTGGCCTTGAAAACCGTGCACATGAGGGGTGCCCCCGGCTCACATGACCCACGGCCTTGGGTCACTCCTCGTAATGCGTGCTCGCGCTTAATCTCATCGAATTAGACATAGGGCTACGCACCAAAGCATGCATTAGCATAAACCGGGCCATGTTGCTTGAGACAACATGCGGTTTACTACGCTCTTACAAGCATTGGGGAACAACCGTCTAACCAAACAAGACCAAGGTTTTTTGAAGAGGTTTTGACTCAAAAGAAGTAAAACAAACTCGAAAATTACAACTCGATAAACAAACAATAAATTACAAACAATGAAACAACGAGAAAACAAACGGTACAAAAACAAAACGAAAAAGGTAAAGAAAACGGCCACCTCACGGCCCAAACCAACGGCCAACCTAGTTCCTAAGTTAGATTCATTAGTTAGATCGAATGTTTGCGAAAAGGGATAGAAAACAGGTTAAAAAACGAGTAAAAAAACGATGTTGATTGATTGTCGCACGAGGGTGCATTCTACACGGCCTAAAGGGTCTAATTAGGTCAAATTCGCTAATTAATTTAACTCATCGAGTGTCAATAAGAAGGTGCTAATCACGCACTCTTATACTAGCGAGAAATTAGGTGAAAGAAGGAGATGCATTCAATTATTTACAGAATCGTCGATTGATTTTATAACTTACGTCGAAGCCACCTATCGTGTCTAATTAGGTTATTAAATCAAATTAATGTTATCTAAATACGTCATAGGTTAACAATCAGAGATTAAACTAACATACAACGGGTCCTAGGGTATGTCGATTTGGCCGAAACAAAAGGGGGTCGAAAGCGAAGAACGAAGTTAGACAATTGTTTTATTTATGCCCTACCTTGAACACGAGGATATGTAAATGAGACGGGGGTGTACGACCGACTGATGTAGCGGTTTCTTTTCCCATCTCAAGTCAACGCGGGTGTTCATGGTGGTACTTTAACTCATACTCGGACTAACTAGTTTCATAGTTAATTTAAAACAATCGATAAACAAAACGAAAACAAACAAAAAACAAACTATAAAAAGAGCATAAGAAAACGAAATAAAAAAGAGGAAAGAGAAGGGGATTTGATGCACCCTCAACCTACATGTATCGTTGACACCGTCTTGGGTCATAATCGATGGTAGATTTTATCTCGAGAGGCCGTCGTCGACGAAGAACAAAGCAAACACGCGTTTTGGAAACTTTCTGGACAGCGATTTTCAAACGATGATATCTCCCTCGTTTCACGACGAAAATTCGATTTAAAAGATGTTTTGGAAACTAGAAAGAGAGGAGAACAGGGATCTTAAAGCAACCCCTGCTCGTTTTGGGTTATTGGGCACGAAAAACGAGCACAAACAGAACTGGACAGACAAGAACAAACCGCGAAAACAGAGTGTTATTTCACTCTGTTTTTCGAGGGATTTCGTGTACTCTCAAGGGCAATTTGGCTCGTAATTCTTTGTCTAATTTGTAGATGGATGTTATGTGGTTAATTAGGAACAAGAAACTCGAATTTTTATGAAGGTTTGATGGAGGAACGAATGGGTTTTCGAAGGGGACACACAAACAGTTTCAGTTTGTGTGTCGGTTTTGTTTAGGGTTTTTGAAGGATGTTTAGGGTTTGTTTCTGAGGTTTAAAGCTTGTATGTGATGCTTGGATGTATGGAGAACTTAGAGGAATGAATTTATGGTGAAGGGGTGGTATTTATAAGGAGTTAAAATAGGTTAAAAGAGAGGGAGAGGCAATCGGGCTTCATCCCGTATGGCTGCTGTCCAGCAGCTTTTGTGAGGGTTTGAGGGGGGTTTTCTTGGTGATTAAGCTAGGATAATATGGGTAGGATACTAGGGTATGGGTTAGGGTTAATGGGTACGGGTCTTGGTAGTATTTAGAGCGGGTTTGGGCTCGGGAATTGGCTCGCAAAACAGGGGGGCTCGGTTTATGCGTGGGCTGTTTGTGAGGGGTTTGGGACGAGGATTTGGGCCGTGGTATGGGGGTTCGAACATGGGTGGGTGGGTATTGGTATAGGTTGGTTAGTGTACTCGAGATTCGTGCCAATTCGTAAAGGAAACGGGCTCAAAAACCAAGCTAAAATCGAGCTCAAAACAAGTGTTCAAAACGAGTTTTCTTCGCTTTTCAAATCGATTTTTCAAATCAATTAATAAATTAAAATAAATGACTTTTCAAATCAAATATACTCATAAAATGATTTTTCAAATCAAATCTTTATTTTATTTTCAATAAAATAAACTTGGGAAAATAAATTCAAAATAAAATATAATAAATTGAATTTACCTTAAAAAAACTTTAATTTAAATATCTATTAAATTAATAAAATGAACTCACAAAAAAAACATTAATTTAAATATCATTTAAATTAATAAAATACTTCATCGACGACGCCCATTCTACATCGTAAAACGAACCCAAATAATGACAATAACAACTAATAAATACATGTGTCCTATCATCATCGGGTGTTTGTCGGGTTCTCTATAAATTCCAATATCGACGGATACGGGTATCTACAAAAACATACAAACAATAAAAGAAATACAATAATTAAAAATTATAATAATTACATTGGAATAGGCGATTTATGTCGAAAATACCTTTAAAACGGATAATTTGAGAAAAAGAAATAAAAGAAAGAAACAAATAAATTACGAACAAGTCAGAAGGTGATAATACGAATAATAGTTAATTAATACGTAGCCTAATTAATTACGTCAAGGCAGAAAAGGAGTTCAGAGGCAGAACCCATCCTGGAACAGGCGCAGCAGAGCTGCGTCTTTTGGAATGGGCGCAGCAGACGCTGCGTCTGTTCCTTGGCTCAGTTCTGGCTGTGAAGCCGTAATTGCAAGCCGTTAATGTTAATTGGTGATTTTAATGATGGATTAAATTATTTACTCGGATGAAATGATTAGCATGTTATTTAACATATGAATGGGTCATAAAAGCAGCAAAACATGAATAAGACGGATGCAAATGGATTAATTACATGATGAAACGATATTAATGAATGAGACCTCTATTGAAATCAATCAACTAACATTAGATACGATGAATTAGTGACGAATATACGATGAACATGCGAATAAACAGATCAAAACTATATCAATGACGAATTCCAGAAACTCAATATGAACAAATTGAATCTCTAAAATCCGGGTTTGAATTTAATGACGAAAACCCGTAAATATGAATTATTTAGGATCTAAGTCGGATTTATGATGAATAAAACATGTTAATGATGGATGGTTTATAGGTGAATTATTATGATACTACGACGAAGAATTAACAGACGAACAAGCAAAAGAAAGATTTTAAATACGAATTACAGAGGACAAACGAAGAAGAAAGGAAGCAGAAGCTGGCGGCCCTCACGAAGAGGCGCAGCAGAATGCGCTCCTTCAAGAGGCGCATCGATTTTTGCGTCCTTTCTCGACGGTTATCTACTGGAAATCCGCAAAAACAGGTTTTAACAAAGGGTTTTAGAAATCGATTTTAACGGTATTTTCGACATAAACCTTACAATGGATGATGATAAATAAATAAATAAGGATTATTACACCCTCAGACTTACATGTTGACGGAACGAGATGAACTAAGATATCGACTAGTGATGCTCGACGCGAATGCAAAGAGAGTGCCCTCGTAAGAGGAAAACGATTGAAACAAATTGATTAATTAGATTGATTATTGGTGTAGTTGGTCAAATTGGTCGTTCATGCAACGGAGAGGCTGGTACCCGGAAAGATCCGAGCTTACGTGGTCGGAAGTCCAAGCACGTAGGCGCCAATTAGTAAGAACGAAGTCTAGAATGCAAAGGGAGAAGAGAAGGGCGGACACTCGCGTGAGAAATATGAGGAACGAAAGCTCCTATTTATACTAATCACGTGAAGGAATAGGGTTTCGGAGACTCTTTGGAAGTGAATCTCGGAAAGATATGAAAAAGATACGTAAAACATGCAAAGAAGGGCCTGGGAAGAGGCGCAGCAGCCACTGCGTCTCTTGGAAGAGGCGCAGCACCTGCTGCGTCTATTCCCAGGAGGTTTCCTCCTGCTGAAGAAAGATTTCCGCGTTTGAGTTATGGTAGGACGGAAATAATTCGTTTATCTTAAATATTTAATATGAATATTACGGGATATTATTTGCCAAAAGATAAAACTTGTAAAATATGGAATAGAAATATCCGGAACATTCCAGAACATTCCGACTCGGGATTTTGATTATCGAGAAAATGGAGACGGTTTTTGACCCGCACTCCGAATGTACTCTAATTACTGCCAAAACGACCGTATCAGGACGTAGATGAAAACTATGAGGTCGACATTAATATTTGAGCAATCACTTGACGATAATCTTACGAACTGTCACAAATCGTTCCGCGTATCAAACATGCGGCCCAATCATCACCGGGTGGTTTGCGGGAGGTGCAGAAACGAGGTGCCTACAACTTCTAAGACCATTCCCGCTCCCAAGGTCAGTCAACGCTGGTCAAAGGGTCTCTAAAAGGGCGGGTATTACAGTAGTACTTTTAATCATTTTTAGCACTAGTCAGAGTTTAAGCCTATTAATGGACCTCTTCAAGGGGGTACCCCACCCGAATAACGTCTTCGGTTCAGTGGAGTATTACATTACCAATACAGCTTAATTGTGATAATAAGGCGGCTCAACACATAGCTGCAAATCCAGTATTTCACGAAAGAACCAAACATCTGAATATTGACTGCCACTTTGTCTGAGAGAAAGTCCATGAAGATTTGTTGTCTACAACATATGTGAAATCTAGCATGCAGATGGCAGATTTGATGACAAAGCCCTTAGGTCAACAACACTTCTTTTTGGCATCCAAGTTGGGATTGTTATTTGACTTGAAACATAGCAATTCCAACTTAAAGGGAGGCTGTGAAACTAGTACAATAGAACCTAGTTAGTCATGATTTAGTTATGTGGTTACAAGTTGTTGTAGATATTTTTGTTGACAACTGTACATAAGCCATACTACTATAAGTAGCACATATACTGTACATAACAAACTAAGTTAATCATAATAAAATCTCACCTTTATTTAGCTTTCTCTCTCCATTAATTTACCTTTGTCTTCTTCTTTAAGCTTTCTTACTTCAGCGTTAATGGCTTCCACGTTCTTCATAAATGAAGAACATCACATTTCACATACTTACTGTAATTACATGTTGCGCAAGAGTTGGGAGTACATAAACATACTCGTAAAATCTATTGGGACACTCTATTTATATGGCTATACGCAAAAGTATACTCGAGCTTACCTTTTAGGGTCCTTAATAAGTGGAATGACATAAGAGTACTTTTGTCTATTGTATATAAAATAGCACAAATTCTCATTTGTGACAAAATCCTTCACTTCGAAGAGACGCGAGAGAAAGAAGCAAGTGGGAGGGCAAGTGTGGGGGAGGAGTGAGAAAATTCTTTCAAGACACCGTCACAAACAAGACGCTTTAATATAATAGACTATCCCCAATATATTTTACTCCCTTTGTCCCGGTCAATTGTTATCCTTTGGTTTTGGCACAAAGACCAAGGAAAGAAGAGAGAGCTAATTCCTAGGTAGCGCCAAAACGGACACGGACACTGACACGGCATCCCATGAAATTTAGGACATGGGACACGTCATTTAAATTTAATAAAATATATATTTTATAGTTATATATGTGTGATTTTATTTTTGAAAAAGTATTGAATATTTAATTTAAATAAGTGAAGGTAAAACTTACGTTAATTATAACTCATTCTCATTTCCAAAACCAAAAACCAACTTATAATCTGTAACACCCCCATACTCCAAGTGCTTTACCAGGACCACTCAGGTATAAGGATACTACCATCTCGGTTACTCGAGGCATGATAATCATAAGACAATAACGAAACAACATTTAATAGTATAACTTTAGTGAAAAGTACAAATCAAGCCAAATCCCAAAATACGGGTACAAGTTCTCAAACCAACTGTCTAATCAACTAAATGCAAAGTTTATTAAACTACTAAGCTACAGCGGAAGACTTCTATCGTCAGACAGTGGCACATCCCAGCAATCCCATGTGACTCAACTCAAACCTGCTCAATTACTGCTCACCATCCCCGAATGGATCACCGTAGGTTTTACAAACAACAACACGGGGTCAGTACTAATCACACAATCTATATATATCAACAATACGAAAAACAGATATCTCACACCGTCACACACACAATCACATCAGTCCCACCAATCTCAATCACCGATCGTCCACTTTGGACACGCCCGCCAAAGTGGGGGACCGCAGCCGTACCCACCAAATCCCTGCTCATCATATTGAGCGATTTCCCTGTTCATTAATGTGCACATCCCCTTCCGTGGCGGGTTCCACGAAGGGCAAAACTAGGGCGTGAAGCCACTCCCGCAAGTGACTCCACTCAGCCGAGAACGCGTCTCGAGAACCAGAGACAAACAATCACAATCAACAGCCGTCACAATACAATTACTATATTATTCACTACTACAAATCCAGGCAACTACAACGCCTCTTTAATAACGTTTATGCACGAAAATCACAATAGACATTGTAGAATGTATGGCGCGATTTTTACTAAACTTAATTACAACGGGTATGGTTATATAACCGTTGTTATAAGTTTTAACAACGGGTCACACATGCAGAACCGTTGTTAATAATTTGGCGCAAAATTGGCGCAAAGTTAGTGAAAAGTAATCACGACGGGTATTTTTAAACCCGTTGTTAAAACTTATTTGACAACGGTTGTTGATTTACAACCGTTGTTAAAACTTATTTAACAACGGTTGTTGTTTAACAACCGTTGTCAATACTTTCCATACTATAAACCACACAAACACAGATCACTCTGACCACAAAACACATACATAACCTAACACAAACACAAACACAGACAAACACAAACACAAACACAGCAAACACACTTTCTCATCGTCTCTTTCTCTCTTTCTCATCGTCGCTTTATCATCTCGCCGTCACTGTTGGTTTCATCGTCTCTTACTTTCTCTAATTATCAGGTAAATCTCGCCAAATCCTTTGTTGGTTTCATCGTCTTTCATCGTCATTGTTTTCTTTTTTTAATTATTTCATTTGCATGTATATATGATGGGTTTTTATCGATCATTATTATGTTATTATTCGCTTAATTAGCTCGTAAAACAAATTAAATAAAATAAAACAAAGAAGAAGCACGATGATAGAGAGGAATGCATGATAAACTTAATTAATAATTCATTAATATATATATATATAAATACATACATAAATTAAAAAAAGAATTACATTTCTAAAAATGCAATTCTTATATTTACATAGAGAGTCTTATTCCCTTCTATGATATCCCTCCTCTCCTCCTTAGCTATTTCGAGGTTTCGTTCAGCAGTTGCAATATCGTCATATAACTGCAACAACTGCTGCACTGTCAAGCCATTTCTTTTGGCGTCCTTGAGTGCGGCTTGAGCATCCACAAGATAGCTCCTAAAACTGTCCTCGATGTGGAGCAACCGGCGGATGAAGCTGTTGTTGTTCTCGGTCATAGTAAGAGTTTTAAGGATGTAATCGTTCATTTTGTTGATGAACTTTGGAGTTGTTTGAAAGATTAATTAGGGTTTGGAGATTGTTTTAGCAGTTAGGGTTTGAAGATAGTGTGGGAAATAATCTGTATACTTCCCTTTAACATGAAGGATTATAACGATATAATAAAGATGATCTATGGTCATAAAATAAAATACATAAACATAAGTAAAAAGATTTAGAATTAACCTCGGGTCCTTGCAAAATTGGCCTAAGAACAATATCAAAATTGATATTCACCTATTAGTTGCACCCAAGACGATCTAAGATATACCCTTTGATTATGCTAGAAATTAATCTAAAATTTTCTGTAAAATTTTATTGTCTTTGTGTTTTGTGATGAGAAAGTGGAGGCTCGGTCAGAAAAAGAATTAGGTTAGAAATAATTCTCCACCTTTCTTTTTATATAGACCGAAATCCGAAATCAATTAGGAAAGTGGAAACCTCCCTAATTTCGGCCACCTGAACCGAAAATAAGGAATTAAATTTCCTTATTTTTGGTCTTTCCAAAAATATATAAAGTGTGTTAAATTGTCATCTAGTTAGGATCGAACCCATGACCTCTTGGCTTGTGTACCCTCACTATTACCACTATGACATATTCAACTTGTTGATATTAAATACAACTGATTATATTTAATTACGAATTAACAGATTAATTCTTTCAAACTAACCTTATATATATTTAATTAAATATAACTTGTTATATTTAATTTACGAATTGATAGTTAATTCGTCTCAACTTAATATTATTTAATTTTCATTAAATAATTATCTCATCAACACATTGACTAACTTTTTAGTCATTTTGGGCATCAATGTAATTATATTTCTATAACCACATTTCTCAAATACGTCCTATAGGTGTGACCTTTAGGGACCAGTTTATCACCGCCATCTGTATGATAATAACGTCAAACTTTCTAGCAAGCCAACCGTTATTAGGTAAACGTTAATCAACTGATTAAATATACGAAGTATACCCTTGTTAACCTGTAAGAGATTTACAAATGTTATCACACTAATTTGTGGAGGACACCAGCTCCAACAAACTCCCACTTGTCCTCACAAGTGTATGTGCGATAACCGATTCTCATATCCTTTAAAATTTCTCCCACTCAATGTAAAACAATTTGCAAATCCGAATTCACAAAGGTCGTATTTTACAAGCGATCGGTATCAAGAGTGGTTTTCCCGACTAGAGAGTAACTTAACTGATAAACGAATCAACATTCGAGCATGGCCATGCATTTCAGTTACAACTCCTCGAGTGGCCCTGAGAAATAACTATACCTGATAAGGGATGGATATTTTCCTCAACTTAAATCTTGCAGATGTAAGCACAGTATGAAATGACCCAGAAAAAAACCACTTAGCCCGATTCACGGTGAGACCGTGAGAAAGAAACCAAAGTCACCCAAAAGCGCCTTAATCTCAAGAGACAGTTGATGGTCAAAAGAATCGACTCTAGGTACACAATAGATGTCCTATCCACGACCTGGCACCGAATGTTATAGAACATTTAGGACTCCACTCCGTTGTCACAAATAAAAATTGTCCTACGAGGTATCATCATAATCTCGTATCTGTGATCGATTAGTCAACCGTTTAACTTATGGCACGTTGAACCCACCATCAATCGACTGCACAATATAATAGCCGGAGTTATCAGCTCACATTGGCGATTACGGACAAAAATAAATATAATGTAATTCAGTTCACTTTGTGGCGTTCAATGTTGTCAGTACAATCCACATGAAAAACAAAATATTATAAAACCGATGTAGTTATAAATAGTATATGAAAAAGATAACGTATCGAATTCATAATCAACTACTATAACTCAGGTACACGTTTAATTCTCATGGAAATAACGTGCCCTCAATGCTTATCATATTTCAATGGCTCAGTAGTAGAATCTGCTATAACACACTAAGAGTGAAGACGAACCGGACTGAGATCCGTTTGGAAGCTACCATCTGCGTAACCGGTTGCGCATAGCTTAGTATCTCCTCCATAAGTCAATACCCAATCCTTAGTCCTCCGTAGGTACCTGGATTCTTTTGGTACCAACTCGTCATACTCAATGCATGTGCCACGTCTGGATGTGTGCACATCATGGCATACATGATCGATCCTATTGCAGATGTATAAGGAATACGACTCATGTGTTCAACCCTTCAAAGGCGTCGTGGGTGACTGAGACTTGCTCAACTGCATCCCAGTCGTCATAGGAAGGTTCCCCTTCTTGGAGTTGGTCATGCTAAACCTCTCAAGAACCTTATTCAAATAAGACTCTTGACTAAGTGATAACGTCCGTCGTGATCTATCTCGGTAGATACGGATTCCCAAAATACGTTGTGCCTCACCCAGATCTTTCATCTGGAAATGGTTCTTCAACCATTCTTTAACCGAAGATAGGAGAGGAATGTCATTCCCAATCAAGAGTATGTCATCGACATGCAATATCAAGAATACAATCTTGCTCCCACTCGACTTGATATATAAGCATGGTTCTTCGACTGATCGAGTGCAACCATACTCTTTTATCACTTGGTCGAAACGATGATTCCAACTCCGAGAAGCTTGCTTAAGTCCATAAATGGAACGCTTCAGCTTGCATACTTTCTTAGGATGTTTAGGATTTATGAAACCTTCGGGTTGCACCATGTACAACTCTTCCTCCAAATAACCGTTTAAGAAGGCGGTTTTTACATCCATTTGCCAAATCTCATAATCATGAAATGCGGCAATCGCTAAGATTATCCGAATGGAACGTAGCATGACTACAGGTGCAAAAATCTCATCATAATGCAATCCTTGCACTTGAGTGAAACCTTTTGCCACAAGTCGTGCCTTATAGATATCAGTTGCGCGTCTCTGAGAATGCTTTATTTTGTAAAGCCATTTGCACTGTAGAGGTTTTACCTTATTAGGTAAATCAACTAAATCTCATACGTTATTCTCATACATGGAGTCCATCTCGGATTGCATGGCTTCGAGCCATAGCTTTGAGTCGAAACAGGCCATAGCACCTTTATAGGTTGCGGGTTCATTACTTTCTAGAAGTAAAACGTCATTCTCCTCGACCATACCAATGTATCTGTCCGGAGGATGAGAGTCTCTACCCGACCTCCTAGGTTCCTCGGGAATATCAACCGTATCATCGAGTTGGAGGTACGACTTCCTCCATCTGTTCCTCGGTTGTTGGTTGGAATATCCGACACTCGAAGGTTCTATTACTCGACTTGTTCTCGAAAAATTCTTTCTCTAAGAACGTCGCACTAGCCGCAATAAATACTCGATGTTCGGTTGGCGAATAAAAGTAATGACCAAATGTTCCTTTTGGATAACCTATAAAGTATGTCTTGACCGATCGCGGGCCGAGCTTATCCTCGTGTCTCCACTTGACATAAGCCTCGCAGCCCCAAACCCGAATAAAGGACAAGTTAGGTACCGTTCCTTCCACATTTCATATGGAGTCTTGTCGACTGACTTTAGACGGACTTGTTAAGTATAAAGCGGTGACAAAAAGAGCATAACCCTATAATGAATCGGCACTACCGTGTGACTCATCATGGATCGAAACATATCAAGTAAGGTTCGATTTCTCCGTTCGGACACACCATTTAATTGAGGTGTTCGGTGGAGTTAGCGTAGAGCGATTCCACAGTCTTTCAGGTGTTGATCAAACTCATTTGAAAGATATTCGCCACCCCGATATGAACGGAGTGCTTTAATCTTTCTACCCAGTTGGTTTTGTACCCTATTCTGGTATTCCTTAAATTTCTCAAAGGACTCACTTTTATGCTTCATTAAGTAGACATATCCGTATCTACTCAAATCGTCCGTGAAAGTGATAAAATATCTATAGCCATCTCTAGCGGTAATTGACATAGGTCCATATACGTCCGTATGTATGAGTCCTAATAGGTCACTAGCGCGCATTCCAACACCTTTGAAGGAAATTCGAGTCATCTTGCCAATGAGACATGATTCACACGTGCCATATGCAGAAAATCCGAATGAGGGAATAGTCCCATTATCGACGAGTTTCTTTACGCGTTTCTCATTTATGTGTCCCATTCGACAATGCCATAGATAGGTTTGATCTTGTCACCAACCTTTAATTTCTTATTATTCAGGTTTAATACTTCCGTGGTTTGATCTAAGATATAAATTCCATTCATGGAAACTGCTTTGCCATAAATCATTTCATTAAAAGAGAAAATACAACTATTATCCTTTATTGAAAATGTAAAACCGTCTTTAGCAAGTACGGAAACAGAAATAATGTTCTTAGATAAATTGGGTACATAGTAACAGTTATTTAATGATAACTCAAAACAACTAGGGAGTTGGATTACATATGTTCCCTTCGAGGCGTGACTACTCGTGCTCCATTCCCGACTCGCAGGTCCACATCACCTTTTTCGAGAGGTATGATGTTCTTTAGGCCCTGCAAATGATTACACAGATGAGAACCACAACCAGTATCTAGTACCCAAGTTCTGAAACTTGCATGGTTGATCTCAATCATATGAATATAAGATGACATACCAACAGGAGCGACACGGCCTGCTTTGATGTCCTCACGGTAAACGGGACAGTTCCTCCTCCAATGTCCAGTCTTGTGACAATGGTGGCACTCTATGTCACCGCCCTTTCTCTTTGTCTTGCTCTGTGAGCCACTAGTCTCACCGGGCGCACTCTTACCGTTTCCTGGCTTTTTAAACTTTGGCTTACCTACAGCTAGGTCGCCATGAGCCTTGCCCTTACCTTTACTCTTGTTGTGAATCGTGAGAACATCCTGCTTCATGCTCCCACTCAATTTCATATCCTTCTCGGTCTGTACGAGAAGGGAGTGTAGCTCATGAGGACTCTTTTTCAAGTCATTCATGTAGTAGTTCGCTCTGAAAAGGGCAAAACCATCGTGAAGAGAATGAAGCATTCGGTCAATGACAATGCTCTCACTGATTCTACAATTCAGTGACTCCAGTTTCTCGACATTCTCAATCATGTGAAGAATGTGTGGGCTAACCGGTTGGCCCTTCTGGAGTTTCGCATCAAAGAAGCGACATGTATGCTCATATGTGATGATTCTCAGTGCTTTTGAGAACTCATTAGTGAGCGTGGTGAAAATCTTGTTTGCACCTTGGGCAATGAAGCGTCTCTGCAAATTGGTTTCCATTGCAAAGATGAGTACGTTCTTTATCGCACCCGCTTCCATAACGAAATCACTATAAGCGAGTGACTCGTTGGCTCCTGCATTTGGGCCTGGGTTGACCGGTATTGGCTCAGTTAAATACCCGAGCTTACCGTCGCAAGTGATGGCGAGCATTCCGTAGTGCCGCCTCCCGATCCCAAAATTGGACCCATCATTCTTGATCGAGTGGTGATTCATTTGTTCCATGAACATTTTAAGCCGGGACGAACGATCTAGTGTGGCACTAGGCATTGGGATTGCGTTATTTCCAGCCATTTGTTGTGTGAGTATTAATGATAATTAGCGTGTTCTATACTGCGAAATAAGAATAAAATAATAAGCATGCATCGTTTTTATTTTAAGTCTAATGAACTAATGTCATAACGCGAAGACTCAAAAACATTTATACAACTGACCTCCCTCAAGAATTATATAAATGACCCCAAGACTCAATTCTCTGTAAATTGATAAGCTAACCTTTTAGCTAATTCTACCGTTAGAATTCTTGGTCGATAAATTTCTGTAAATTCTATCTATAGTCCATCATAATCGCGAGAAACTCTTCGGACTATGATGTTGAGGTAAACTAAGTCAACACAACTACTTACCCAACGTAGAAGGGGTCATATTAGGCCTACTGACGAAGAAGGGATTCATAGATATTTGCCCTTATAAAGACTAATCTCAATTTCCGTTTTAGAGGAAGATCCCATCAACTTTTTAATTCATTTTAAGTGAACTATAATCTAGCATGCGAGAATGATTTAAACTAAGGTGATGGCTTAAAGACTGTGACATCTGCATGTCCATGAAAACTAACATACAACCTATATGAGTCAATTTTCATGCATTTTAGTAGTAGGTGGTTTGGTTTTAGGCGGAATATGATGCAATTACTAGCATGTAAATGAAAAGCAATAAAATGAAAAACGTAAAAAAAAAAAAGTAAAAGTCCTAGTGTGGCCTATCCTATCAAAATGAACAATAAATACAAGTTTGGAATCCATCCTTGGACCCGAGAAGCTTGTCTTGATGTTCCATCTTGATCCATGTTGTGGGAGTGAGCTTGAATCTTCATCTTTAGTCTTCTTTGAAATTACAAAAATTAAAATTACATAATTGACCTATTAATTACATTCTAATTTCAAAACCCAAAACTAAAATAAAGGAGATTCGAGATCTCATAATTACATAAAAATCATGTTTCCTTCATTACGAAAACATAATTGACTAAGGTCACACTAAGTATTACAAATTACAACCGATTGCAAAATTAAATACGTAAATAAAATTCATTCATTGATTCATTCAACATAATTAAAAACATCAACTAAAAATAAATTAAGCATACATAATACGATTATGTTGATTAATTTATCCAAACCACCTTTTTAAATTAAATTAAGTGACAATTCCGCAATTTAATCACATTAATTTCATACTTAATCCATATTATACTTGTAATATGAATTCTATCCGTCAAAAATTTTAAACTGCTTTAAAATAACTCGGTATCATTAAATTGTGAACCGATTCACAATAACTAATTGGCCAAAAATAAAAAAAAATAATATCCAATTCTTTAAATTTGTCTCGACCAAAAACAAAACGAAAAGTTTTTTTTTTATTAGTCACGGCTAAAAATAAAAAAAAATAAAAAAACTCCTTTCCTATTCTAATTCGGTAAATAGGAAAAACAAGGGAAAAAAAACTTTCCAAAAAAAAATTCTCTATTTTTCGGCTAAAGGCAAAAAAAACTTTCCTAAATTTTTTTTTATTCTTTTTTTTTCTTCTTCTACTCGGTTTACCAAAAAAAAAAATTAACATAAAAATTTTTTTTTTCGTAAACCCTAAAAAAAACACAGCCTCTTTTTTTTTCTTTTCTTTTTGCGGCAATTATGCCCTAAAACAAGATTTGATGATCAATTGTTTACCTTTGCTATTAGAACATGATTAGCATATGAAATAATAAACATGATTAATTTATATGCCAAAATTTATATAGCAAAAACAATCTTTAAATCATAAACATGACGATTCCATTTGATTTTAACTTAATCTGCATTAAAACAAAAACTACCAATTCTTCATATGATAATTTTAACTGGTTATAAACTATAATATGAAAAATAGAATGGAAGAACTATCATCAAACAGAAAAAAACGGCACAAAAAAATCGATCCTAAAAAAAACCGAAACCCTAATATTTTTTTTCTTCTCGAAAATCTGATCGTTTACATACAAATTTTATGAAAATCATCAAAATTAAAATCGTAGCCAAAGGCTCTGATACCACTTGTGGGAAATAATCTGTATACTTCCCTTTAACATGAAGGATTATAACGATATAATAAAGATGATCTATGGTCATAAAATAAAATACATAAGCATAAGTAAAAAGATTTAGAATTAACCTCGGGTCCTTGCAAAATTGGCCTAAGAACAATATCAAAATTGATATTCACCTATTAGTTGCACCCAAGACGATCTAAGATATACCTTTTGATTATGCTAGAAATCAATCTAAAATTTTCTGTAAAATTTTATTGTCTTTGTGTTTTGTGATGAGAAAGAGGAGGCTCGGTCAGAAAAAGAATTAGGTTAGAAATAATTCTCCACCTTTCTTTTTATATAGACCGAAATCCGAAATCAATTAGGAAAGTGGAAACCTCCCTAATTTCGGCCACCTGAACCGAAAATAAGGAATTAAATTTCCTTATTTTTGGTCTTTCCAAAAATATATAAAGTGTGTTAAATTGTCATCTAGTGAGGATCGAACTCATGACCTCTTGGCTTGTGTACCCTCACTATTACCACTATGACACATTCAACTTGTTGATATTAAATACAATTGATTATATTTAATTACTTAATTAATGATTAATTCTTTCAAATTAACCTTATATATATTTAATTAAATATAACTTATTATATTTAATTTACGAATTAATTGATTAATTCGTCTCAACTTAATATTATTTAATTTTCATTAAATAATTATCTCATCAA
Source organism: Silene latifolia (assembly GCF_048544455.1). Taxonomy (NCBI): domain Eukaryota; kingdom Viridiplantae; phylum Streptophyta; class Magnoliopsida; order Caryophyllales; family Caryophyllaceae; genus Silene; species Silene latifolia. Next base: position 63,286,841 of record NC_133532.1, on the reverse strand, counting down.
CACATTGACTAACTTTTTAGTCATTTTGGGCATCAATGTAATTATATTTCTATAACCACATTTCTCAAATACGTCCTATAGGTGTGACCTTTAGGGACCAGTTGATCACCGCCATCTGTATGATAATAACGTCAAACTTTCTAGCAAGCCAGCCGTTATTAGGTAAACGTTAATCAACTGATTAAATATACGAAGTATACCCTTGTGAACCTGTAAGAGATTTACAAATGTTATCACACTAATTTGTGGAGGACACCAGCTCCAACAGATAGTGAGATAATGGAATGGTGGTTGAGATAATGTATGTATTTATACGAGGTAATGTGTCCTTTGAGTTGTTTTTAATTAATATAATATATGCATGTTTAGGAAGTTGTGCCATAATCATCATATCTCCCTGCTTCAAATCTTATGTAAACCCTTCTCATTCCATATATTGTCCATTCATATGCACAGTACAGGGATGGCAGTAATAATGCATGCATCGGAATTATAACGGGCCCCGTAATTATGCATGCATCTAGTAATATTTAATTTAATTTTTTTTATTTTGTAAAAACAAACAACAACGGTTATGTAGAAACAACCCGTTGTCTTTAGTTATAACAACGGTTCTTTGTAAATTAACCGTTGTTATAACTTTCCCACCAAAATTGAGTCACACTTTCCACAACGAGTTTTGATACTTAAACCATTGTTAATAGTTGTAACAACGGGTTGCTTAAGAAAACCAACCGTTGTTAAAACCTTTTACAACGGACGCTTTAACAACGTCCGCTATTTAATATAACAACGGTTTTTAGCCGTTGTTATAGCCTGTATCTGTAGTAGTGATTCAATCAACCACAACACATCAACATCACATTATGGGACTAATACTGAGTAGGAAATCCTACCTGGAACGCACAACTATCAGACGGTCTCAACAGTTGTATCAAAAAGCCTCTTCTACAAAACCTCCTCCTATCATACAAACACATAAACACTACCAAATCACAATCTACACAAAACCCCCAAATCCCCATATTAGGGTTTAAACAACTTAAAGGAAATACTATAAAAACGGTACATAGGTCTTACCCTCGACGCAAGGATCTCAACGGTATAACGAACGATGAAATCCGACCTTCCAAACTGCGGGATTTGCTAACAATGCGATTAAAGTGAAGAACGTACTTTGCTATCTCTCTTGACAATAATTTAGGTTTTGAAAAGTGTTTAGAACAATGACGGAAAAGATTATATACCTTAATCGCATAATTAACAAAACCCGAGAAATAACTCCCCGTAAACCGGTTACTCGATCGAGTAGCTAAGGTACTCGATCGAGTGCCCCCTTACTCGATTGAGTACCCAACAGGTCAGAAACTATTTTAAAACGCAACTCACCCTTACTCGACAGAGCAAGGCCTACTCGATAGAGTACCTAGAGACTCATAAATACGGAGTATTACAGTCTTCCCTCCTTAAAAAGAACTTCGTCCCCGAAGTTCAAACCACCACAAAACAAAGATACACCCACAACACTTCCGACTCAACAACCAAAACAAAACTCGACATAAAACATGTTACTAACCCAAACTCATCCCGACAAACATACCGACACAACATACAAAAGGGTACAAAAACTCTTAAAAACTCTTCGCGATCATCTCCTACCCCCCTAAAAGAAACAAGGTTACGTCCCCGTAACCATACATACCTGATAAAAAAGGAAAGGGTAACGCTCTTTCATAGCCTCCTCTGGCTCCCAAGTAGCTTCCTCGGTCTCGTGGTTAGACAAAAGGATCTTAAGCAAAACTGTCTCACCACTCCTAGTCTTCCTAACCTTTCGATCAAGAATCTGCTTAGAAACCTCAAGATATGATAAGGACTCATCTAGCTCTAAGCTCTCTGCCTCTAACACATGTGACGGATCACTCACATACTTCCGCAGCTGCGATACATGAAACACATTATGCACTCTCTCTAACGCGGCTGGTAAAGCTATATAGACGATATGCAACTTCCCCAACTCGCTCTAAAATCTCATAAGGCCCGATAAACTTCTGACTCAGCTTGCCTTTCTTCCCAAATATCATTACCCCACGCATAGGAGACACTTTCAGAAGAACCTTGTCCCCAACCTGAAACTCTATATCTCGGTGATGTAGATCTGCATAACTCTTTTGCCTATCCTGAGCTGCTCTCATCCGTTCCCTGATCATCTTGATCTGTTCAACCATCTCATGTACCATCTCTGGTCCTAAAACCCTTTGCCTCAAAGACTATCGTCCCAACAAATCGGACTCCTACATCTCCTCCCATACAAAGCCTCAAACGGTGCCATACCAATACTAGTGTGGTAGCTGTTGTTGTAAGAAAACTCTATCAAATCCAACCTCTGTTCCCAGCTACCACCAAAGTCCATCACACAAGCTCGTAACATATCCTCAAGTGTTTTGATCGTTCTCTCTGTCTGTCCGTCTGTCGCGGGATGAAATGTTGTACTCATCTTCAAAGTTGTTCCCAACGATTCCTGCAACTCTTTCCAAAACCTTGATATAAATCTCACATCTCTGTCAGACACTATGTCCTTAGGGACTCCATGTAACTTAAGCACGTTCTTTCGATAGGCCATAGCCAATTGTGCTTTAGTCCATGTATCTTTCATCGGAACAAAGTGAGCTGACTTTGTCAGTCGATCCGCTATTACCCAAATCATGTTGTTACCCTGTTGACTCTTTGGCAAACCCACGATAAAATCCATAGAAATGGACTCCCACTTCCACTCAGGTACCGCTAAAGACTGAATCTTACCTTGTGGTCGTCTCTGTTCCCCTTTAACTCTCTGGCATGTCAAACAACGGGCCACAAACTCAGCTGTCTCTTTCTTCATCTCAGGCCACCAAAACGTGTTTTTTAAATCCTTGTACAACTTATCTCCACCTGGATGAACTGAATATGGTGTGCAATGTGCCTCTGTCATGATAGTCTTTTTCAACTCCTCATCTTTAGGGACACACCACCTACCGTCAAACCTCAAACTACCATCTGTATGAATAGAGAATCGAGACACTGTCCCTTTCTCTACTCCAGCTCTCCACTCAACCATCTTAGGATCCAACGCCTATTTACCTCGAATATCCTCATAAAGATCAAGCTGCACTGTCAAATCTCCCATGGCATCTCCTTTTGCATCATATGTATCCCAAACTTCGCTACCTCATCTCTCAACCTCATCAAAGATAGAGATGTACACAAAGAATGTACAATCTTCCTACTCAAAGCATCTGCAACAACATTGGCCTTCCCTTTATGGTAGATAATTTCCATGTCATAATCGCCAATCAGCTCCATCCACCTCCTCTGACTCATGTTCAACTCCTTTTGAGTGAAAATGTACTTGAGACTCTTGTGATAAGAAAATACCTTAAAGATTGCTCCATAAAGGTAATGTCTCCATATCTTGAGAGCAAACACCACTACACCCAACTCCAGATCATGAGTAGGGTAGTTCTCCTCATAAGGCTTCAATTGCCTAGAAGCATAGGCAATCACCTTACCGTTCTGCATCAACACACATCCCAACCCATTCTTTGAGGCATCTGTATAAACCTCAAAGTTCTTAATCCCTTCAGGCAATGCTAAGAGAGGAGCTGTGGTCAAACGCTCCTTTAATGTTTGGAACGCCGTCTCACAACTCTCGTCCCAACGAAACCTGTTCTCTTTTCTCATCAACGCTGTCATAGGTCTAGCTATCTTGGAGAAATCTTTCACAAAACGTCTGTAGTACCCAGCTAAACCCAGAAAACTCCTGATCTCAGCAACATTCTTTGGTGCTTCCCACTTTGTCACTGCCTCAATCTTCGCCGGATCCACAACTACTCCCTCCTTAGAGATCACATGCCCCAGAAAAGCAACTTTTTCTAACCAGAACTCGCACTTGGACAGCTTAGCATATAACTCATGCTCCCTCAGAGTCTGAAACACAATCCTCAGATGCTCCTCATGCTCCTCCTTAGTCTTGGAGTAGACTAAGATGTCATCGATAAACACCACCACAAACTTATCCAAAAACTGTCTGAAGATCATATTCATCAAATCCATAAACACTGCTGGTGCATTAGATAACCCAAACGGCATCACCACATACTCATAATGGCCATACCTCGACGTGAAAGCTGTCTTTGGTATGTCCATCTCTCTAATCTTCACCTGATGGTACCCCGACCTCAAATCAATCTTGGAAAAGACTGATGCACCACTCAACTGATCAAACAAGTTATCTATCCTTGGCAAAGGATGCTTGTTCTTCACTGTCACTCGGTTCAGCTCTCTATAGTCTATGCACAACCTCACACTCCCATCTTTCTTCTTCACAAAAAGAACTGGTGCTCCCCACGGCGATACACTTGGTCTAATGTATCCCTTCTCTATTAGATCATCTAACTGCTTTCTAAGCTCCTCCATCTCCTTAGGACCCATCCGGTACGGTGCCTTAGAGATTGGCCCCGTCCCCGGTTTCAACTCAACTGTGAAATCTATCTCTCTCTTCGGTGGCAACCCCGGAATCTCCTCCGGAAACACATCCTCAAACTCTCCCACCACTGATATCTGATCAACTGTCGAACTCTCTATCCGGTCATCTCTCACATGGCACAAGATCAAAGGACATCCCTTCCTCAGATAAGACTTCAAAGTAACAGCTGCAATCAACTTAACTTTGGGTTTGACCAGAAACCCACGATAAGACACACTAACGCCCTTAGGACCTCTTAAAGACACTTTCTTTTGATGATAGTCTATCTTAGCTTTATACTTTCCCAACCAATCCATCCCAACTATCATCTCAAAACCGCTAAAAGGAAACTCTAGCAAGTCTACAGGTAGATCAACTTGCCCAACTATCATAGGTACATCCCTATATAACCTCCCACATGATACAGACTCACCCGAAGGTATATAAACTTCCTCTCATGAGACTCATATACCCTCAAACCCAACCGTTTAACATGACTCGAAGATACAAACGACCGAGACGCCCCCGAATCAAACAAAACAAAGGTATGAATACCGTTAACAAGAAAAGTACCAGTGATAACGTGTGCATCATCTTCAGCCGCTTTCTTCTCCATCATGAACCACTTCCCACTCGGTCTTTTGTCCACCTCCTGGACGATCTTTGGTGATGTGGTCGGCTTAGCACCCGACCCTTGATTGTTGTTGTTGTTCGTCGGTGGTTTCTGATAAGAATTACCGCCGTTGCGGTTACCTCCACTCGATAGCTCGACTTCCCGGTTTGACCATGATCCGGTCGGTCTATTGCTCGCATAGCTCTGCGCAGGTCTCTGGAAAGTTCCAGGTGCACTTGTGCACTCATGTCTCTTGTGGCCTACGCCACCACAACTATAGCAGGTCATTCCCCAACTACCACTAACACTTCCACGGCCACGCCCAAAGGAAGCCCCAGCACTGAACCCTGACCCAGAAGAAAACCCTCTAGTTTGATTTTGGTTGCCTTTCTTGTGACTAGATTGGCCACCACCCTCACTCTCAGACTTTCTTTTCTCAACACCCACTCTCTCCTGAGCCATCTCTACTAACCTCTCAGCTCTTAAAGCTCTCTCATAAGCTTCCTTAACGTCAGTAAGGATTCCCACGGGTAACTTATCCATGATCTTAGGGGTCAAACCCCTCTCAAACCTCAGCGCCAGGTTCTCCTCACTCAAACCCATATCCTCAGCATACCTAGACTTCTCATTAAACTGCCTGTAATACTCGGCTACAGACATGTCAGATGTCATCTTAAACCCATCGAACTTGTAATACCCCATATTTTTATATATTATTAAACGGATATTATTAAACGGATATTGTTATATATTAATTATTATACATTTTATATTACTATTTAATTGTCGAGTTAAAAATTATGTTAGGTTATTTTATTTAACTTGCGTCGTATCGATCCAATTTATTGAGACGGGTCTATACGGAATTGTTACAATAAAATATTTGGTCCAAATTAATTGAATTGCTGGCACTAACCTTAATTAAATATTTGGACCTAACCATGATTATTGATTTTACACTAAACCTATAATACCTACCACTACTCGTTGATGACAAAACAAACATAACACTACCTTTAAACACCTACAAATACCTACCCATTTGAACGATAATTTAAGCACAATACAAACAACCTTTCACGCAATTCGAGGGAGAAAGAGTGAGGGCAGGCCTTGACAGTGCAGCAGGGAAGGGCTACGGCCATTTGTCGACGGTCATAGGCGGCTGTGGTGGTGTTTTTAGTGGCGGTAAAGGTAGTAGTTCAATCCATGCTCTGTTTTTCTCGTTTTAGAGTCGGGTTTTGGTTGGGGTTGCGTGTCTCAGGGAAGTAATAAGGGTGGTTGGTGTCGGGGTAATGGTGTTGGGTGGTCTGAGTCGCCTCTTTTGGTGGCGGTCAGGTGGGCTGTAGGTGGTGGTGGTGGTAGAGGAAGGTGGCAGCGACATGGGGGGTGTATAACGGGTTAGTTACGGTTTTCAGAGGAGTTTAAGGGGTTAGGATTGGGGTGGCACCACCGTGGACTCGGGGGAGGTCGAAACAGTGGTGCCACCATGTCTGGGGATGTGGGTTGTCGGCGAGTTGAATGGTGGTTGTTGGGCAGTGGCTGGTTGTTGATTGTGGTGGTGGTGCGTGATGAAACAGTGGGTGTTTGGTGAGGTTCGGCTTTGAACCAGGCCAAAAGACGGCCATGGTTCTCCTTGCCGGCGGGAGTCGACCCCAGTGGGGGCGGTTGTTGGTGGCTGGGTTGAAGTGGGGGACAGGGTTGGTGGTTGTCGTGGTGGTGGGAGTGGCGCGTGGTGAGGATGAGTGAGTATAAAAGAGGACGGGTTGTTTAATTCGAGTATTGAATTGTTGAAGCGGGTTTTCATAATTAATCATATAATTCTTATCACTTGTACGCATTACTAAATCTTCAATCTGGATGGCAGTTTATTTTCGTCAATTGCATCCTTCGCCCAATTTAAGGTAACACGATTCTACCGATCCTAATATTATTATTATTGTCCGAGGTTATATGATTATGTGTAATTTATATGTTTTATATGTGTTTAATTTATATAAAGTGATGATCCATTATATTGCTATTATATAATAGTAGTACCTATAATAATTTCTATTGTTGGTGAGATGGGGTTTCAAGGAGCTTGTTATTATATGATTTGATTTCAAGGTTAATGGAATACTTAATTACTTAGTGGTTAATAATTTAATATTAGTGAGAGTGAGCTATGATGCGTGGAAAATATTGGAAGATTATGAATTAAAGATTGGGTAATTCACTATAAAGTTTGCGTAATTCTTGATGCATAATTGGTTGGATTTTTGTACCGTATTTTAATTCGTCTTTCCTTTGATCTTGACTCGCGGGTGAGTAGCTTAAAGTCTTGTACTTTAAGTGTTGAGCAGTTCCTTTAATGGAATATTTGACAATATCAATATTGAAATTGAGATGGAAATCTATATATATATATAAAAGAGAGTTTTTTCGAGCGATCTGAGAGCGTCCACATCATCAAAAATCAATTTAGGAAAGTATAATTTTTGATGTAAAAAATAAAGTGGAAAATCTTTTAATTATTATAATATGTATATTTCCTAAATTATATTCAAGTGATATTTCCAATTTTTATATCAAACTTTTACATTTCATTTGGCAAAAAAATATCGCTAAAAAAATTATGAAAATAATATAATTAGCTTTGTGGTAAAAAATGCTATTATTAGAGTATAAATTTCATATTATTTGCACATATTAAAGATGGTGTACTTCTTAATAAGTAAAATTGTGTAATTTTTAGTATGTTTTGTCCCACATTGAAAAATAACGTAGGTGTGGTGAATATACTACATATAAATAGTAGAATTGTCCCACATCGAAAGATTAGTATAAGGTGATGTGATCCTATGATTATAAATAGGATGCATATTTGGAACTTATGTATCCACCCAAAATTTGTTGAGTCTCATAAATATTGTTTTAAAGAGCTCTTAAGATTTTCTATCATTATCTACGATATGATATAAAAAATAAAGTGGAAATCGTTGGGAAATACCCAGGAAAGAGTTAAGAACATGAACATGAAAATCAAAAAATATAAAACTAAAGGTTTACTAATGGTAGTCTCCTGACACAGTACAAAGGTTGTCTTATGAATGCAGTAATAAAGCGTTAATGAGTCGTTATATGTACGATGTAGAGATCTCTTTCTAATTAATGATCGAGACTAAGTGGTTTTACCTTTAAAGAAAAATAATATGTATACAGTAGTGGTTTTTTTAAGAAGAGACATGTAATTCTTGGTATGTTATATTTTTCACATTGAAAAATAATGTAGGCATGATGAACATACTACGTCTAAATAATTAAATTATGTATCTCACATCGAAAGAATAGTATACGGTAGAGTGATTCTATAAATATAAATATGAGGAATCCTTGAAACTTAGGTATTAACCCAATTTTTTTTTTATATAAAAAATATGTACTTTTTAGTATGTTATATATCCCACATTGAAAAAAAATGTAGGTGTGGTGAATATATTATGTATAAATAATAGAACTGTCCCATATATATATATATATATACATTCTCTATATTATATTAAAGTGATGTTTATAATTTTGATATAAAAACTTTATATTTCATTTGACAAAAAAGTATCGTATGAAAATTATATAATTAGATTGTGACAAAAAAATGTTATCATTAGATTGTAGATTTTATTGTAATTTCTCATTATTAAATCGGGTTGATGTCAAAGTAGGTGCACAAAAAATGGTGTATTTAGTATATTATTTGTCCTACATTGAAAAGTAATGTAAGTGTGGTGAATATACTATGTATAAATATTAGAATTGTCTCACATCGGAAGATTACCATAAGGCAAAGTGATCTTATGATTATAAATAGAAGTCATAACCCAAAATTTTTTGATTCTCCTAAGTATTGTCAGAGAGAGCTCTTAAAAGAGTTTGTATTACTGTCTCTAGAATAATGATCTGTAACCTAAGTTAATCTTTAGAATATCTTTTAGTTATTATATATAATATATACTCTGTATTTCTTATTTTATATTCAAGTGGTATTCTGGGAAAGAAAAAGGTAAACACATGGGTACCATTTGTAGAAAGTTAAAATTAGGGGTACCATGTGTAATCTATCAAAGTTCAAGGTTACCATGAGAAATTTCCAATATTATAATGATATAGTTAATTAAATTTTCATTTAAAAGATAGAGAAATCTGTACCAATAAAACAATAAAGGGGGTATTATTTTTTAATTTTTATTTTATTGTCACGCTATCAAACTTAACGTCCATATAACAGCCTTTACATTAGGGGGTACCATGGGCAAAAAAAATGGAACCTCAAGGGTACCATAGGCAGATTCGTAAAAGTAGGGGTAACATGAAAAATCTGACAAAATTAAGGGGTACCACAGAAAATTTCCGTGTCTCAATTATGATAAAAAAAAAATTGAAGAAAAACAAAATACAAATATTAATGGAGAGTACTTGATCATAGTATTAAATTTAAATATAACTATTAGATATAATGAGTAGCAATAGTCTGTATTCGGTATTCGGGATCTGTTGGATGTCGAACTAAGTGCCAAAAAAATGGTGTAATTCTGAGTATGATATTTGTCCCACATTGAAAAACAATGCATGTTTGATGAATATATACTATGTATAAATAGTAGAATTGTCCCACATCAGAAAAATAATCCAAGTTTGGTGAATATATTACTTATAAATAGTAGAATTGTACCACCCAAAAGATTAGTATGTATAAGGTGGAGTGATTATATGATTATAAATAAGTTAACCCACGTATATATTAATCCTTTATTTTTTTTGAAAGAAATATTTTAATAATATGTAAACAAATCATTAGACATAGTCTCACATAGAATATAAATATTAAACCCTTATAACGTTTTTTTTTTTGCATTATAAATAAGTTAATTACCCCGTTGCAACGCACGGGCATTCAAACTAAGTTAATGTCGAACATTATTAACGGAGAGTACTTGATCATATTATTAAATTTAAATATAAATATTAGATATAATGAGTAGCAATTGTCCGTATTCGGTATTCGGGATCTGGTTGGATGTCGAACTAAGTGCAAAAAAAAATGGTGTAATTCTGAGAATGATATTTGTCCCACTCTGAAAAACAATGCAGGTTTGATGAATATATACTACGTATAAATAGTAAAATTGTCCCACATCAAAAAAATAATCCAAGTTTGGTGAATATATTACTTATAAATAGTAGAATTGTACCACACCAAAAGATTAGTATAAGGCGGAGTAATTATATGATTATAAATAAGTTAACCCACGTATATATTAATCCTTTATTTTTTTGGAAAGAGATATTTTAATAATATGTAAACAAATCATTAGACATAGAATGTAAATATTATACCCTTATAACGTTTTTTTTGCATTATAAATAAGTTAATTACCCCGTTGCAACTCACGGGCATTCAAACTAAGTTAATGTCGGAACATTATTAATGAAGAGTACTTGATCATATTATTAAATTTAAATATAACTATTAGATATAATGAGTAGCAATTGTCCGTATTCGGTATTCGGGATCTGGTTGGATGTCGAACTAAATGCAAAAAGATGGTGTAATTATGAGTATGTTATTTGTCCCACATTGAAAAGCAATGCAGGTTTGATAAATATATACTACGTATAAATAGTAGAATTGTCCCACATAAGAAAAATAATTTAAGTTTGGTGAATATTACTTATAAATAGTATAATTGTCCCACATCGAAAGATTAATATAAGGTGGGGTGATTATAAATAGGAGTTAACCCACGTATATATTAATCTTTTTTTTTTTTGAAAGAATATTTTAATAATATGTAAGCAAATCAGTAGACATGGAATGTAAACATTAAACCCTTATAACGTTTTTTTTTGCATTATAAATAAGTTAATTATCCCGTTGCAACGCACGGGCATTCAAACTAGTTGGTTACTGGTATTGAGTTATGATTTATGGGGCCTTTGAGCCGGGTTATCTTTACGGTCCGGAGTGACCATGGTATTGAATTATATTATTATGAGTTTGAAATCGATATTGAGATGGAAATATTGTTTTGCGGTTTTTATCCGCCAGTTCACTCACCCCTTGTCTTTGGTCTTAGGTTCGACGATGAAAATACGATACTTGGTTATATTATGAGATGGAGTAATGAGTGATATGGAGTAATTAGTTGAGATTGAGATGAGTTAACGGGGAGTGTTTTTATTATTCTCTCTGTTAATTTTTATTCCTATATGTCCGTGTTTCCACGCCATGACCAAAAACTATTCTGCTTATATTGAGGTATTATCTGTTACTCAGCTTTCCGGCTGACGTGTTTTCTCCCTTTTTGGGCTACTCGTCATGGGGGTAGTTCCTTTTTGTCTTCTGATTTTATTTTCAGGTCTTTCCGCTGCGGTTCAAATGGATTTTCAAGTCAAGTTTTTAATTAAAGACTTTGTAAAAGATTTGTTCCATTTTATTTTCATTTGTATAAAAGAGACTTTGTAATAGAGACTTTGTATATTAATTATAATATCCTTGTTTTTCGGCCAGTTTTGTATGTAAAAGTAAGTTTTAATTTAGCCGAAAATCAGGGGTGTTACAATTGGTATCAGAGAGGGTTCTTTCTTGGTCAGGTGTTGAGATCGTCATATCTTAGCACCGCTCTTTTAACCTTTTAAACTTTTCTTAAATTTTGAGTTGTCATTTCATTCATTTTTTTTGAAAATTTTACGTTCGAGGACGAACTTTATTTTTAAGGAGGGTGGAATGTAATACCACTAAATTTTCAATTTGTTTTATTTTCTAATATCGAACTTCGGGGACGAAGTTCATTTTAAGGGGGGAAGACTGTAATACCCCATATTTTTATATATTATTAAACGGATATTATTAAACGGATATTGTTATATATTAATTATTATACATTTTATATTACTATTTAATTGTCGAGTTAAAAATTATGTTAGGTTATTTTATTTAACTTGCGTCGTATCGATCCAATTTATTGAGACGGGTCTATACGGAATTGTTACAATAAAATATTTGGTCCAAATTAATTGAATTGCTGGCACTAACCTTAATTAAATATTTGGACCTAACCATGATTATTGATTTTACACTAAACCTATAATACCTACCACTACTCGTTGATGACAAAACAAACATAACACTACCTTTAAACACCTACAAATACCTACCCATTTGAACGATAATTTAAGCACAATACAAACAACCTTTCACGCAATTCGAGGGAGAAAGAGTGAGGGCAGGCCTTGACAGTGCAGCAGGGAAGGGCTACGGCCATTTGTCGACGGTCATAGGCGGCTGTGGTGGTGTTTTTAGTGGCGGTAAAGGTAGTAGTTCAATCCATGCTCTGTTTTTCTCGTTTTAGAGTCGGGTTTTGGTTGGGGTTGCGTGTCTCAGGGAAGTAATAAGGGTGGTTGGTGTCGGGGTAATGGTGTTGGGTGGTCTGAGTCGCCTCTTTTGGTGGCGGTCAGGTGGGCTGTAGGTGGTGGTGGTGGTAGAGGAAGGTGGCAGCGACATGGGGGGGTGTTTAACGGGTTAGTTACGGTTTTCAGAGGAGTTTAAGGGGTTAGGATTGGGGTGGCACCACCGTGGACTCGGGGGAGGTCGAAACAGTGGTGCCACCATGTCTGGGGATGTGGGTTGTCGGCGAGTTGAATGGTGGTTGTTGGGCAGTGGCTGGTTGTTGATTGTGGTGGTGGTGCGTGATGAAACAGTGGGTGTTTGGTGAGGTTCGGCTTTGAACCAGGCCAAAAGACGGCCATGGTTCTCCTTGCCGGCGGGAGTCGACCCCAGTGGGGGCGGTTGTTGGTGGCTGGGTTGAAGTGGGGGACAGGGTTGGTGGTTGTCGTGGTGGTGGGAGTGGCGCGTGGTGAGGATGAGTGAGTATAAAAGAGGACGGGTTGTTTAATTCGAGTATTGAATTGTTGAAAGCGGGTTTTCATAATTAATCATATAATTCTTATCACTTGTACGCATTACTAAATCTTCAATCTGGATGGCAGTTTATTTTCGTCAATTGCATCCTTCGCCCAATTTAAGGTAACACGATTCTACCGATCCTAATATTATTATTATTGTCCGAGGTTATATGATTATGTGTAATTTATATGTTTTATATGTGTTTAATTTATATAAAGTGATGATCCATTATATTGCTATTATATAATAGTAGTACCTATAATAATTTCTATTGTTGGTGAGATGGGGTTTCAAGGAGCTTGTTATTATATGATTTGATTTCAAGGTTAATGGAATACTTAATTACTTAGTGGTTAATAATTTAATATTAGTGAGAGTGAGCTATGATGCGTGGAAAATATTGGAAGATTATGAATTAAAGATTGGGTAATTCACTATAAAGTTTGCGTAATTCTTGATGCATAATTGGTTGGATTTTTGTACCGTATTTTAATTCGTCTTTCCTTTGATCTTGACTCGCGGGTGAGTAGCTTAAAGTCTTGTACTTTAAGTGTTGAGCAGTTCCTTTAATGGAATATTTGACAATATCAATATTGAAATTGAGATGGAAATTGGTTACTGGTATTGAGTTATGATTTATGGGGCCTTTGAGCCGGGTTATCTTTACGGTCCGGAGTGACCATGGTATTGAATTATATTATTATGAGTTTGAAATCGATATTGAGATGGAAATATTGTTTTGCGGTTTTTATCCGCCAATTCACTCACCCCTTGTCTTTGGTCTTAGGTTCGACGATGAAAATACGATACTTGGTTATATTATGAGATGGAGTAATGAGTGATATGGAGTAATTAGTTGAGATTGAGATGAGTTAACGGGGAGTGTTTTTATTATTCTCTCTGTTAATTTTTATTCCTATATGTCCGTGTTTCCACGCCATGACCAAAAACTATTCTGCTTATATTGAGGTATTATCTGTTACTCAGCTTTCCGGCTGACGTGTTTTCTCCCTTTTTGGGCTACTCGTCATGGGGGTAGTTCCTTTTTGTCTTCTGATTTTATTTTCAGGTCTTTCCGCTGCGGTTCAAATGGATTTTCAAGTCAAGTTTTTAATTAAAGACTTTGTAAAAGATTTGTTCCATTTTATTTTCATTTGTATAAAAGAGACTTTGTAATAGAGACTTTGTATATTAATTATAATATCCTTGTTTTTCGGCCAGTTTTGTATGTAAAAGTAAGTTTTAATTTAGCCGAAAATCAGGGGTGTTACAATTGGTATCAGAGAGGGTTCTTTCTTGGTCAGGTGTTGAGATCGTCATATCTTAGCACCGCTCTTTTAACCTTTTAAACTTTTCTTAAATTTTGAGTTGTCATTTCATTCATTTTTTTTGAAAATTTTACGTTCGAGGACGAACTTTATTTTTAAGGAGGGTGGAATGTAATACCACTAAATTTTCAATTTGTTTTATTTTCTAATATCGAACTTCGGGGACGAAGTTCATTTTAAGGGGGGAAGACTGTAATACCCCATATTTTTATATATTATTAAACGGATATTATTAAACGGATATTGTTATATATTAATTATTATACATTTTATATTACTATTTAATTGTCGAGTTAAAAATTATGTTAGGTTATTTTATTTAACTTGCGTCGTATCGATCCAATTTATTGAGACGGGTCTATACGGAATTGTTACAATAAAATATTTGGTCCAAATTAATTGAATTGCTGGCACTAACCTTAATTAAATATTTGGACCTAACCATGATTATTGATTTTACACTAAACCTATAATACCTACCACTACTCGTTGATGACAAAACAAACATAACACTACCTTTAAACACCTACAAATACCTACCCATTTGAACGATAATTTAAGCACAATACAAACAACCTTTCACGCAATTCGAGGGAGAAAGAGTGAGGGCAGGCCTTGACAGTGCAGCAGGGAAGGGCTACGGCCATTTGTCGACGGTCATAGGCGGCTGTGGTGGTGTTTTTAGTGGCGGTAAAGGTAGTAGTTCAATCCATGCTCTGTTTTTCTCGTTTTAGAGTCGGGTTTTGGTTGGGGTTGCGTGTCTCAGGGAAGTAATAAGGGTGGTTGGTGTCGGGGTAATGGTGTTGGGTGGTCTGAGTCGCCTCTTTTGGTGGCGGTCAGGTGGGCTGTAGGTGGTGGTGGTGGTAGAGGAAGGTGGCAGCGACATGGGGGGGTGTTTAACGGGTTAGTTACGGTTTTCAGAGGAGTTTAAGGGGTTAGGATTGGGGTGGCACCACCGTGGACTCGGGGGAGGTCGAAACAGTGGTGCCACCATGTCTGGGGATGTGGGTTGTCGGCGAGTTGAATGGTGGTTGTTGGGCAGTGGCTGGTTGTTGATTGTGGTGGTGGTGCGTGATGAAACAGTGGGTGTTTGGTGAGGTTCGGCTTTGAACCAGGCCAAAAGACGGCCATGGTTCTCCTTGCCGGCGGGAGTCGACCCCAGTGGGGGCGGTTGTTGGTGGCTGGGTTGAAGTGGGGGACAGGGTTGGTGGTTGTCGTGGTGGTGGGAGTGGCGCGTGGTGAGGATGAGTGAGTATAAAAGAGGACGGGTTGTTTAATTCGAGTATTCGAATTGTTCGAAGCGGGTTTTCATAATTAATCATATAATTCTTATCACTTGTACGCATTACTAAATCTTCAATCTGGATGGCAGTTTATTTTCGTCAATTGCATCCTTCGCCCAATTTAAGGTAACACGATTCTACCGATCCTAATATTATTATTATTGTCCGAGGTTATATGATTATGTGTAATTTATATGTTTTATATGTGTTTAATTTATATAAAGTGATGATCCATTATATTGCTATTATATAATAGTAGTACCTATAATAATTTCTATTGTTGGTGAGATGGGGTTTCAAGGAGCTTGTTATTATATGATTTGATTTCAAGGTTAATGGAATACTTAATTACTTAGTGGTTAATAATTTAATATTAGTGAGAGTGAGCTATGATGCGTGGAAAATATTGGAAGATTATGAATTAAAGATTGGGTAATTCACTATAAAGTTTGCGTAATTCTTGATGCATAATTGGTTGGATTTTTGTACCGTATTTTAATTCGTCTTTCCTTTGATCTTGACTCGCGGGTGAGTAGCTTAAAGTCTTGTACTTTAAGTGTTGAGCAGTTCCTTTAATGGAATATTTGACAATATCAATATTGAAATTGAGATGGAAATTGGTTACTGGTATTGAGTTATGATTTATGGGGCCTTTGAGCCGGGTTATCTTTACGGTCCGGAGTGACCATGGTATTGAATTATATTATTATGAGTTTGAAATCGATATTGAGATGGAAATATTGTTTTGCGGTTTTTATCCGCCAGTTCACTCACCCCTTGTCTTTGGTCTTAGGTTCGACGATGAAAATACGATACTTGGTTATATTATGAGATGGAGTAATGAGTGATATGGAGTAATTAGTTGAGATTGAGATGAGTTAACGGGGAGTGTTTTTATTATTCTCTCTGTTAATTTTTATTCCTATATGTCCGTGTTTCCACGCCATGACCAAAAACTATTCTGCTTATATTGAGGTATTATCTGTTACTCAGCTTTCCGGCTGACGTGTTTTCTCCCTTTTTGGGCTACTCGTCATGGGGGTAGTTCCTTTTTGTCTTCTGATTTTATTTTCAGGTCTTTCCGCTGCGGTTCAAATGGATTTTCAAGTCAAGTTTTTAATTAAAGACTTTGTAAAAGATTTGTTCCATTTTATTTTCATTTGTATAAAAGAGACTTTGTAATAGAGACTTTGTATATTAATTATAATATCCTTGTTTTTCGGCCAGTTTTGTATGTAAAAGTAAGTTTTAATTTAGCCGAAAATCAGGGGTGTTACAGAACTCCTCTCTCAACTTACTCCTCACATGCTCCGGTACAAACTCTTTTCTCATAGCCTTACGAAACTCTTCCCAAGGTATAGCAGGTAAACCTTGGTTCGCATACAACTCCTTAGCACTCACTTTCACCGTATCCCACCACTTGCCAGCTGCTTCCCTTAGGTAGAACGCAGCTTGTTCTACTCTCATCTCATCAGGACAGTGAACCAAATCTAGTATGTTCTCCATCTCTCTATGCCAGTTATCAAGAAGGTTAGGCTCCCCAACCCCCTTGTACTCTTTCGGGTTAAACCTCGCTATATAGAGGCTGATTTTAGAGTGATCAACCTCCTTCTCCTTCTCCTTATCCTTATCCTTATCCTTTCCCACCGTCTTTAAAGCCTCCGTAAGAGCATCCTGATGCTCCAACATCTTAACGATATCATCTATGTTCATAAGCTTAGCTCTCGCATACAAAGCATTCTTCTTGGGCGGCATCTTGAAACTATATCAGAAAAGGGGTGGATATAAACATACGTACCAAAACCTCAAAACACGAAGGCAAGTCGCCGGGACATACTCGATCGAGTTCCCTAACCTACTCGATCGAGTAGCGGGCTACTCGATCGAGTGCCCCGACTCGGACTCCAAAAGCAGACCTTCGACCTCTAACATACTCGACCGAGTAGCTCGGCTACTCGATCGAGTGACCCCCTACTCGATCGAGTGCCCGAGGTACTCGATCGAGTGCCCAAAAACACGATTCTGGATTCAAAATCGTCAAATACCCACCTGATCAAGTCAGTCCCACTCGATCGAGTTATGCTAACTCAAAAACGCTACCCGCATGTTATATCATATCCCAACATTATAAACAACTTTATAAATCCCAACATTATATCATAACTAAGCATATAATGCTACACAACTCTTCATAAGATCAACGAAATAACTCTATCATGTTATTAAACGCCACATAGTAAACATCCATCATGCTTCTCATTCCAACAACGGTTCTATATATCTCATCAATCTTTCTTTCACATTCTCAACTTTCTACTCCAAACATCCAACAATTACACATACTTCATCACATCCACACACAAGCTAACAAACAACGCATACGACCTCGACCTACACCACCCCCGCATGTGACCGGTTCAAAATTGTAGGGCAAGTTAGCGACTCGGGACGTCTCCCAAGCCTTTGCATTAGCTCCTACAACCTTTACCCCGGGTTCATTTTAATTGACTCCCTATATTCATTAGATTTATTGGTTACAGGTTTCAGGATCGTCGCTCTGATACCATTTGTAACACCCCCATACTCCAAGTGCCTTACCAGGACCACTCAGGTATAAGGATACTACCATCTCGGTTACCCGAGGCATGATAATCATAAGACAATAACGAAACAACATTTAATAATATAACTTTAGTGAAAAGTACAAATCAAGCCAAATCCCAAAATACGGGTACAAGTTCTCAAACCAATTGTCTAATCAACTAAATGCAAAGTTTATTAAACTACTAAGCTACAGCGGAAGACTTCTATCGTCGGACAGGTGGCACATCCCAAAGCAATCCCATGTGACTCAACTCAAACTCGCTCACCATTTGCTCACCATCCCGAATGGATCACCGCAGTTTTACAAACAACAACACGGTGTCGACTAATCACACAATCTATATATATCAACAATACGATAAAGGATATCTCACACCGTCACACACACAATCACATCGGTCCCATCAATCTCAATCACCGATCGTCCACCTGGACCCCGCGGGGGGGGACGCAGCCGTACCCACCAAATCCCGCTCATCATATTGAGCGATTTTCTGTTCATTAATGTGCACATCCCCTTCGTGGCGGGTTCCACGAAGGGCGAAACTAGGGCGTGAAGCCACTCCCGCAAATGACTCCACTCGGTAGGAGAACGCGTCTCGAGAACCGAGACAAACAATCACAATCAACAACCGTCACAATACAATTACTATATTATTCAATCAACCACAACACATCAACATCACATTATGGGACTAATCGAGTAGAAATCCTACTTGGAAAGCACAACTATCGACGGTTTCAACAAATTGTATCAAAAGCCTCTTCTACAAAACCTCCTCCTATCATACAAACACATAAACACTACAAAATCACAATCTACACAA
The DNA here is from genome assembly GCF_048544455.1 of Silene latifolia. NCBI lineage: Eukaryota > Viridiplantae > Streptophyta > Magnoliopsida > Caryophyllales > Caryophyllaceae > Silene > Silene latifolia. The sequence continues at coordinate 63,267,740 of NC_133532.1, read as the reverse complement.
AACCCACAAATCCCCATATTAGGGTTTAAACAACTTAAAGGAAATACTATAAAAACGGTACATAGGTCTTACCCTCGACGCAAGGATCTCAACGGTATAACGAACGATGAAATCCGACCTTCCAAACTCCGGGATTTGCTAACAATGCGATTAAAGTGAAGAACGTACTTTGCTATCTCTCTTGACAGTAATTTAGGTTTTGAAAAGTGTTTAGAACAATGACGGAAAAGATTATATACCTTAATCGCATAATTAACAAAAACCGAGAAATAACTCCTCAGAACCTAAGGCTACTCGATCGAGTAGTTAAGGTACTCGATCGAGTGCCCCCTTACTCGATCGAGTATCTTAGTTACTCGATCGAGTACCCAACAGGTCAGAAACTATTTTAAAACGCAACTCACCCTTACTCGACAGAGCAAGGCCTACTCGATAGAGTACCCAGAGACTCATAAATACGGAGTATTACATAATCAATCTATTTCGACATCTCATCACTAGTCTAAAGAACATAATTTGTCTCCAATTCAACTTATTTCCTCACCAAATTCAACCATATAACAACTCTCGCCATTTACCTTGAATCCGTTTGGAGGTGTGTCCAAATACCATGGACACGGCTCAAAATACTATGGACACGTGCCCAAATAAAAGATGAAAGTTAGACACGGCTTTATAAGTGTCCGACACGTTTTGACATGTGTCCGACGAGTGTCGTGTCCGACACGGGAACGCCGATTAGGAGGAGTGTCCGTGCTACCTAGGCCAATTCTATGACCAAATTGAGTGTGAATGATCAAATTGCTTATCAAATACATTTCTAAAATAGAAAGGACAACCACTGACTGAGACACTAAAAAAAAGGATAATAAATGAATGAGACGGAGGGAGTATGAGTGTATTCAATACTCCCACAAGAGTAACGTAAAAATAATCAAACACAAATTCTCACTTTAAACGGCCACTATTCGTCTAAAGTTGTTGACGAGTCAAATATCACATCACTTTTATAATAAGACAAACAATAAATGGAATGTCACCACTTTGTGATATTATGTAAGTTGTGATATATTTGACGTCTATACTTTAGACGGATATACCCGTCTTAACCATTTAAAGTGTGACTAATTGATAATCAAAATCACAAATTCTTGTTTGTGATGGCACCTATCCGTCACAAACAAGAGATGGATACCATTTTATCTCACAAAATACCCACTTTTTCTCTCTCTGCATCACTATTCATGTGGTCCCCTTTCTCCACTAACCCATTTTAATATCATTTTATCTCACAAAATATCCGTCACAAATGATAACCCGTCACAAGGGAGACCAATTGAATCAAAATACTCAACTGTGCGGGGGTGAACCTAATACCATGTGAGGATGACTAGATGAGTAAAGACTTGTTATAGTCATACAGATTATATCAATCTCGATTGCATAACAAATCATATTTTATTCCTGGAGCCTGACAAACGAGGATAAACTAAGGACTAATGTCCACGACTGATGAGTCACGTAACTTTTGCAAAAAGAGAGTTCAATCTTGGTGGCCTTGACTAGGGCAGAGTACGGATCGGGTATTTGATCCAAAGTGCTAGTTCGGATCGGATATCCATATTAGAAATCCTGAAGTTAGATATCCAATATCCAAACCAAATGTCTCGGATATCCAATGTTCGGGTATCCAAAATAATCGGATCGGATGCGGATATCCATCGGATATCCATACTTTTGAATTTACTTTAAAATTAAGTTTGAAACACGATTATATTCATAGTTTTATATGATGATTTTCTTTCATATTCTTATTCCAATGTTCTCGGTATAAAACTGAAGTACCACCTAGATATTTCTCTAATATTTTAACATTAATTAAGTTGTATATCAAATAAAATTTTATTTTCTCGAAATTATACTAGAAAACTATAGTTTCGGATCAGATCGGATATCCAAATATTTTAATTCTAATATCCATATCCAAACCAAAACCAAAGATTTCGGATCAGATATCCAAACCAAACTTAGGTTTCGGATCGGATATCCAAACATTCGGATCGGATGCGGATCGGATATCGGATCAGTTTGGATCATCGGATTTTTTGCTCTGCCCTAGCCTTGACCACCTATCTTAAGATTTTCAGTATCTTTTTATTAGTATTAAAAGGGGAAAAGGGAGGGTGTAGACAAAATTGGGTGAATCAATTGGGATGACAGTGAAACTTATGTACTACTCCCTCCATTCAACTTCACTCTACAAGTTTCTTTTATCACATTTGCCAACACAGTTTTTACACGATAAATATCATTAGCTGCGTATTTGCAAAAATTATAAAAGTTAGATATTTTTAATGTACTCTTAAAGACGAATCAAATAAGATCCCACGTGAATATATTTTCACTTATGTATCAAGAGAAAATTGAAGTTGAATGTCCGTTTGTGAATAGTGCGCAAAATAGAAAGTTGCAAAGTGGAGTTGAATGGAGGGAGTATGGTCTATGTATACCATTCAGTGAAAGATTTAGGGGGTTAGCCGGGACAACAACACGGAAAATTTTAAATTTCTTAGTTAAAAATTTTGAAATTTTTAGAGATTTATTTAATGACATTATTAATTTGCTTTGTTGAAATTTTTCACGCCCTTAACGAAGAATTCTGACTCCACCACTATTATCCCTTAATAACGTATGTGAAATAAAGTAGTACGGAGCAATATTTTTTTTGAGGGAAGTACGGAGCAATATTTTTTAATTTGGATCCTCTCCATTACTTTCTCTCCATTACCTCTCTAATACACTCTTATTGTAATATATTTTCTCTTTCCACTCATTTAAACATTACTTTTATTAAATAATTACAACCATTAGATCGTCCCAAGATTTAATCCGGACCGTTTAAAAGTAATGGAGGTCCATTTCTTTTTAGGTAATGGAGAGAATTCGGACCGTATTTTTTAGGAGGCCCTAAATTTAATACACAAAATACTAAATTCTACATATTTTTTGGCCGCTTTTCAACTTTACCCTTCTCACTTCTCACATACAAAGAGATGACAACAATCAAAAGCCTAAGAAATGGCGAATTAAAAACCCAAAAACCAGCTGTGAAAAAAAAAACCCAATAAACCCAAGAGGCCAAGACCACCCCTAGTCTCTGTAAATTGTACTCCCTCTATCCCGATTTATTGTTATACGTTTCCTTTTTGGGTAAGTTTACACAAGTGGGCAAGTGATGGCAAATGATACTAGTAGAAAAAGTGTCATTGACATCGATTATTTATGGTCATTTACATCGTTTTTAGGCGATGTCAATAACTCTTTTTCTACCAGTGAACATATAAGAGAAGTCTTTAGTTTATCATTATTCTCTCATTTGTGTCATTTCCTTAGTCTTTAGTTTATCATTATTCTCTCATTTTTGTCGGTCTTAGTGCCAAAATAAATGTCCAAAACGGAGAGAGTGGTTACCCAATGTTCTCATTACTCATACTAAATTTGCGTTTTTCACGTTTCCCGGGTATTTTTCACAAAATCTCATTGAAGACGGGCGATATCCGTCACAAGTTTATAACGGATACCGTTTTCTCTCACAAAATACCCATTGAAAGCCGAGTGAGAAGCACATGGAGGGTGTCGGACCTTGCCCCCTCTCCCTTTTCCCTTTTTGTGAGAAGTCATAAGCTTGTAACGGGATTAGCCCATCACAAACAAGACTAGCTGGCTATTTTTAAGGACCCCATTTTTTTATTTAGCTGACGATGGTTAATGGTGAGAGGTAGTTTGGTCGAGTTTGGATAAAATAGGTTTTCAAAAGGCAAACTGCCTAACAATATGAACAAGTTGTAGAAGCAAAAGTGTACATATTTCAAGGGATACATTGATCTAAATATTGTAGATTCATGAACAATTTACAACCTCTTAAAATGTTGTAGACCGGCCACTTCTCCGGCCACCCTACTCCAGCCAATTCGACAACCACCACCAACCACTCCTTTGAACAACATAATATATCAAAACCCTATTTGTAAAATAAAAATAAAAACCCTTTAAAAATATATTTATTCAATCGATTAAAATACATGTGTTGATAAAATTGTTGATAAAACGAAGAGAGTACTTGTGATATGCGCAAATTCGGATCCATAATTGTCGAACTATTAACAAATTAACAAATTAACAAATTAACAAATTATTTAGGTTTTTAATAATTTAAAATAGAAAAAAGAAGTACTAGTAGAAAAGAATAACTAGCAACTTTTACATATGTAAGAAGTAACTATAGTATTCCGTTAATTGTTTTAGAATGTTATCATAAATCTGTTTTACAAGAAATTCACTATTTGAATAATTATTTGAAGTCAGTTATATGGTTATTCATTTAATTGTTAATAGGTTTGTTTTATATTAGGCTTATGACGCCCCGTTATTGCAAATTGCCAATCACTATAAAGCACGAACATTGAACTTTGGACGGTGCATACAAATAAAAAATGGGTAGTAGCAAAAAGGCCGTGAAATACATTCTGGTAAGTAAACTCAAACTCTTAACCTTTCCCTTAACCAGCTTGCTTATTTTACTGCGTTGACTCACTGAGTCCGATCACAGGTTGACGCGTTTGCTGACACCGAGTTCAACAGTAAAGCGGCTGCTCTAAGCTTGGTGGAGGAGAAGAAAGATGAACCATGGCTGCATTCCCTTGCACCCGAGTTCAACGTTTCCCAGACTTGTTTCTTGACTCGATTCTCCGATTCCAACTCCATCCACCCCAGGTTTCGCCTCCGTTGGTTCACTCCTCTTGGTGAGGTATTGTTATTATTGTTATTTCGCCTACCTCTTTTATTTTGAGAATATTTTAAGATTATTTCATGCGAATAATCCATCCTATGGGTGCCCTGCAAATAACACTCCATCCTATTAGTAATTCCAATTAAATCCATCATATCCACCATTCTTCCCATAACAAACTCACTTAAAATTATGACCGGTTACACCAGGTTACATTCTCTTCGACTGACTTCCTTCATATTTGTACATCTCCTCTACATTTCTTCAACATTTCCTTCATATTACCTTCTAAGTAAGTCAATATTTCTTTTATAGAACAATAATTACTCTAATTATCACCTTAGTCTATTGATGATTTGATTCCATTTAACTGATTCGGGTGTCATATGTTCCCCTTTTTTTTGGTCAATTTCCCAGTTGATTTCCAGGTTTCTCACCACCAACCAATGCTCTCCAACACCATTTCTGGCCAATTTCCTTCTTCAACCGCCGCCATTTTCGTCCTCCTTTTTTTCCCCTCGTTTCAATCATCTCACCACCACCATCACCATCCCTTACGCTCATCATCATCGTCACTTAGCAGACCAAACATCATCACTTACCCTCATCATCGTCATAAATCGCCAACCAAACAAATACCACCATCGGAGGTTACATTCATCAAAATCCTGCAATAAACACACAACACAAGTGTACGCAACGCCACCACTATCGCAGTCCCCTTTCTCAGATCTATATTTTAACTCTCTCCCTCACCGTCATCAATCCCGAACCGGAAACTCCATTATTAAAGAAGCCCCTGATAAACAAAGGGCTAATTTCATAAAAAATGAAATCGAGTAGAGAAATGGCTGGCGAGAGGTTTGAGATTAAGAGAAAATAGGGGATGAAGCAGGAATGTGGATAAAGGTAAGCACCAGAAAATGAAATGGTGGATACTCAGTGTTTTTAATCTAAAAATAACAAGGTGACCTGTTGTTCAGGTCGCCCGTCTCTTGAGATTGTTATGGGAAGAATGGTGGATAGGATGATTTAATTGGAATAAATTATAGGATGGGGTGTTATTTGCAGTGCACCCATAGGATGGATTATTCTCATGAAATAATCCAATATTTTATCAAATAAATAACTTGGGTAACGATTATGTACAAAAGAGCGAAAAAAAACACACGTAAAAGGTGGTGGTGTCCATATATATATAAAGGGTGATGAGAACGCCATTATTATACGACTATCTACAATTTATTTTCTCACAACAAGAATGACATTAGTAAAAATGATAGTGGATTTTATCATTTACCTAGTATAAAAGCTAGGTTTTTTAAAGGCTTCTGATTGGCCGATAAAATTCATAAAATTGACTTTGTATGGGTCTCCCCATGTTCTACCTCTCATTTAATTACCCTCTCTCCTCTATAATAAATTTCTACTCTATTCTGATTATTCAATTGTCAATTCTTAATTACTCAATTCAATAATTAGTGATAAAAATTGTAAACGAGTTATCACTCTCCAACCCATTTTAAATAATTTTGTTGACTTTTAATTTCAACAAGTCAACTGTTACATAAAAAAAAATAAAAAAAAAAATAGTTTCATGTTAAAAAAAAATGATGTTTAAAAAAGAAGTATGGAGTATAGTAAATAAATATAAATTCCTTAAAAAATAATATCTTAATAAAAAATACCAGGTATCTAAAAATATTATGTGTATAATTGTTTTGCGGAAATAAATCTAATCCTTCGGAATATATCGACCTATTTAAAAAAAAATTAAATCACCATAATAATTATAAGTATACTACTGAATCTTTTAAAAACTGTAGATTTGAAGGTTTTCGGAAAAAAAATATTGATAAATCTTTTAAAATGAAAAAAATACGAGTAACAATTAATGTAGAAGTGGAGATTTTCGGAGAAAAAAGGCAAAAAAAAAATATTTACGAATAATTCTCTAAAAGAAACATAAAAAATACTTTAATGAATATACTAAAATATAATAAATAAGAAATAAACAAATAAGAAGCATATTAGATCTGAAAAAATCTTAGAAAAAACATATTGACAAAATTTTAAAAGTCGAAAAAAAATATGTACTTTGAAATGGACCAAGCGAATAAAAGAACCCAGAGTATAATTTTTGGATCATAGATACATGAATTTCTTCTACTTATACTCTTCAATTAACTCCAATATTGACCTTAAATTTATTAAATTCGAATCTAAAAGGCATTAAAGATTAAAGAATATGTATATTGATGTAAATTGTCGATAGGCAGAAAATTAGAGGAAAATTTATCTTTATTTTTTCTGTTAGGCTGGAGTCCCGATAGAGATCGAATAAGAGGTGAAAAGTGTGAAGGTGATACTTGAGAACGGGTAGGATCACAAAAGGAGAAAAATGATGATGAACAAAGATTGGTTTAAATGAGCTTAAAAATATAAGAGGTGACTGATGAGGAGTGCGGCGGAACTTTAAGATAGGGGTAGAGAGTCACATGAAATGGGACGAGGGGTAAAATGAGTGAGGAGGTGGCTGGGTATGGTTAATTACTTAAAACATATTTTTGGTTATGTATAATTTGTTTAGCTTTTAAGTTTTGGTAGGTTTATCCGTTTATATGTCAAAATCAGAATTTATAGGTAGGTAATACGGACTTACGGAGTACGTAGTAGTGAATAATAGAGCGTACGATAGTAGTGAATAATATGGGATATGGTAGTTGTTGTGAAGCGGTTTTGCTGATAAGACGATTTTATTGTCTAAAAATACAAATTATTTATTAGCATTAAATAAAAAGTTTTCTAATAAAAATAGACCGTTTTACAGTATGATGTCATACTATTCTCTAATTTGTGTAAGGGGCATATTTGTCATTTTGTAAAAAGTTATTTACCTGATATGGAAATAGATAACGAATGAATAATATACTTAAAATAAAAGCAAATAACAAATGATTCGGCTAGAGAGAATAATAGTTTTGAAGTCATATTTTAGTCATATTTGCATTTAAAGAACTGAAAATGTCGGCCCAATTACAATTTAGGCACATTAGGATTGTTGATCTAAATATTATAGAGTATAATTTGTAGATGTACCTTTATTTTAACATGTCGAGATAATATATAGTTATTTTCACTTCCGTCGGCCCTCCATATAAGATTATTCTTCGTTCTTTATATCAGTTTAAATGTATTAAAATCATGTTATATTCAGTAGATACTTTTAACCACTTTAGTTGATCATGAATTTATTCTCATCGCTGTTTGTTTTCACTTCCGTCGGCCCTCCATACTTTTGCTTGATTTATTCTCATCGTTGTTTGTTTTGCGATGGCAATAAACAAAGTCAAGGATAATCATACTCATTTAAGTGCTCTTATATACAATGATAAATTGATAACGCATGTTATTAATTACGATCCGTGCATTTTCTGCACGGGTTTAAAACTAGTTACCCTATATAAAAGAGAGCAAGATGATTAAACTCCCTAGTTATCGTGAATAATTTTTCACAATAGAAAACTTAGGACGATTAAGGAGGAACTATCCTAGAACTAATTGGTGATATATATGGTAAATCATTTGGTTTATAAAATTATAAGGGGTGAACTTCCTCCTTAATTTGTTAACGTGCGTGGGACACTGCCATGTAAGTAGACATTATAATAAAGTTCATTTTTGTTTTTGGTTATTAGAATCTTATTGATAAGATATAAAAACACCAATGAGCCATCATCTTAAAAATTTGTTGAAATAGTTTTTTTTTTTTATGATACCAAGACCTGATGACTATTATTTCGGGTTTAGAAAGATGAAAGAGGGCATATCGATTTTAATTGGTCACCGTTAGACCTGTCAAAATTGACCCGACTCAAATAAGTCGACCCTACATCCGAACTGAAAACCCAAACTTGACACGAACTAGAATTGACCCGAGTCACCCGACCCTATATGACCCGACCCGAATGTTAATTGTTTGAAAATGATCGCTATTCCTAAATAACTTGATGATAGTTGACTCGAAAATGGCGTGAACCCGAAATGACCCGATTTGATCCGAATTTTCGCAAAACCGAAATGATCCGACCCGGTTAACCCTTTTGTCAAGTCTAGTCACAGTACTAAAATTTCAACTTATTGTGCAGGTTGAATTGTGTGAGAATGCAACTTTAGCTGCTGCACAGTTCTGTTTTTCGTCTAAATTGGTGACGGGAAATATTATAGAATTCTCAACACTTATTGGAATCCTGACTGCTAAGAAAATTCTTGATCCAAAAGAATATGGCTTAGTGAAGTCGGAATATGGTGATGTGGAGCAGCAGTTTTTAATCGAATTAGATTTTCCAGCAATCTCGACAACTAATTGCCCTGTAAACGAGACCTCTTTGACATCAAATGTTCTAAGTAATAGGAGTACTTTCATCGGCTCCAAGAAGACGGCTTCAGAAATTTATTCTGTATGTTAAATGCTAATTATTCCGTGTTTACTTTATCTTCTCTTCATTTTGGCTCATCTTGGTCCATACTCGATGGATTAACTAACGTCTTATCTTTTTATTAGGATGTCTTGCCGTCAGCTGATGCCATTGCTGCTTATCAACTAAACCTTGAGGAGACAAAGCAGTTTCCTGGTAGAGGGTTGATCATAAGTGCTGGTGATCCATCAGAATCTGGATTTCACTCTCTGAGTCGATTTTTCTGCCCAAAATTTGGCAATCTAATGCCGTCCAAGTCACCAATCAAATATTATGTGGTATTTTGTCTATGCATGCCAACATACATTAAAATAAACGGTTAAAATGCATACCATATCAATCCTAGATTCCTAGATAACACCAGCGGCAAAGGGAAGGGGCAAACATTAAACAATGTGATGGACTAATAGGAAATATCACCCCCATAACCGATAACTAAAAATATGAATATTATTTTTTTTCAGGGAAAAAAATATGAATATTATTATAGCCAAGTATTCTCACTATTTATTTTCTAAACGGAAAATACATGTGGTGCTCTTAAGGTTTGACATTTTACCCGAAATATCCCAATTTTTTTATCCGAAAAATTTTAAGAGGTCATAACTCGTGTTTAAGAGTTCAGAAACTGATAATTTTTTTTGAAGTCGTAATTCTCGGAAAGATGATCAAATTGAAAAAAAAATCGTCACTTTCTGACATTGTAAACGCGAGTTATGGCCTTTTAAAGTTTTCCGGATAAAAAAATTGGGTATTTCGGGCAAAATGTCAAACCTCAGGGACAACCGCGTGCATTTTCCGTTTTCTTAAAATTACCGTGTTTTATTATCATTCGTCCTGGTTTTACAAAAGGTTAATTTGCTCTCTAAAATTTCGAATCAAGGCCCTTATTTTCTTTCTACATCATAACATGGTAAATTTTTGTGGTGCAATGTATGTTTAGGTTAATGCATTTTCAGAATCTCCATTTCGTGGAAATCCGGCCGCAGTTTGCGTATTACAAGAAGAAAAAGAAGAAAAATGGTTACAATATGTTGCTCGAGAGTTCAATCTTTCTGCAACATGTTTCTTAACAAAGGTTGATGATTCAAATGCTTTAGTGCCTAAATATCGATTAAGGTGGTTTGCCCCAGCGGTGGAGGTGTGTGTTCATCAATCTATCTTTAATTATTTTCAATGTCATTACGTTTTCATCGTTCTTGTTGCATACTCCTTCCCATTCATATTATAAGTTTGTTTATCAATTTTTGATAAGTATTTCAATTATTTATGTACTAGTATAGCAACCCGTGTTACAGCATAGTAATTTTATAAAGGTTAATTCTAGAGATAGTGTATTAACATTATTTTAATAAATTGAATATGAATTTAATTTAATGTAAATGTACTTTTATATATAAAACGTAACCATAAGAAATATTCCATATATGAGGGCATAGTGATTGACGGCAATATTATTATTTGTAATTGTGTAGAATATTGTGGTAGAAATATTTCATATATGGGTTGACTAAAATATTTTGAATACAATATATTAGAAGGGAATATTCTAGAAGGGAATATATTCCGTGTGGGGGAAAGATGAGCGGGAAATTTGAGCGGGAATAACAAAAATGTGTACAAAAATGTGTTATTCTTTTAGTCTATAGGGGATGTGCTTGGCTTAATTTTTTTAAGTGCTTTTATATACCAAAAGCTTAAGCTTGGCCAAACACATAATTTTCTTAAATTCAATACTATTTTTAAAAAAGCCCAAATCATTTAAGATATTTTTAATACATAAATGATAAATGTGTATGTCTAAACATTTCAATAAAATAAAATAAATACTTATTCATTCATATTTGTACATTCTTTACAAATAGAGACATATCTTGATATACTTTTAACGATATTTTTTTTCATTTTTCATTTGTTAAGTTAAAAAGCTCCATTTTATAAAACAGTTTTGTAAAACGATAGCCAAACACTTACACCTTTTTTTTTTAAAAAAAAAAATAGCTTACTAAAGAACTCATTTTCAAAAATAAATAGCAATTTCTTTAAAGTTAGGCCACACATACACTATATAACATGGAACGAGTTTAGAATGGTTATTATATATTGCCACAGTGGGTGTCGAAAAAATAGCTTGTCTAAGCCAGTACTCGTTTATCTCCATAATAAGTGGCACAAGTTAGTTCACCAAAAACAGAAATAAACGGTATCAGTTATTTATGTTGAAAGTGATTAGAAATAACACATGCATCATTAATGAAATTTTCGAGAAAACGAACTTCATTTCAGTTTAGCTCAGCTTGAATTCTCTCTGCATACTGAAACACTTAAATTGGTTAGGTGGTACTTGATTTAAATCTCACTCTCGCACAGTTTGAATTCTCTTCGTTTCACTTGACTCCATAGCTTCCTATCACAACTTTTTCCTATAAATGATACTATTTTGTGTATTGCTTTTGTAGATTTGGTCACAACTTTTTTAATTAGAGTTCTTTTAAAATTGTGCAGTTAAATATTTGTGGGCACGGGACAATAGCGGCTGCTTACGTCTTATTTCAAATGGGAATGGTGAAGCACAATAAAGTGGAATTCCACATAAAATCTGGGAAATTATTGCTTGCTGAACGTATTGTTGATAACATAATAACTAGGAATGAAGTTGAGAGGACTCAGCACGTATCAGTTCGTTTGGTATTTCCTTTGATCCCAATTATTGGGTGTGATTCAACAGAGATGGAGCTTGCATCTACATTCACTACTTGCACTGATCTCCCAATCAATGTTGTTAAGATGTCATATGAAGAAGAACTTATAGTAATGTTTTTCACCTCTTTTTTTACACAGTTTTAATAAGAATTACAAAATACTTAATTAAAATTTCTTTTACTCGTATTATGTGGCTTGCTTAATGTATGATTATTTTTTATTTAACTTTAAAGAGGTTTTAATCAAGTGGGGTTTTAGTACAAAATCTAGTGGTTAAGTTAAAGGTAATTGAATATTAGTATATGAGTTCAAATCAAGTCTTGTATTTTATGTATGAAGGGTGACCATATTTATCTAATTATTGGTTACTTCAATTAAATGCTTAATGTTGAAACAGGTGGAATATCCATCCGGAAAGGTAGTAGCTGATTTATGTCCTTCAATTAATGAAATTCAAAAATGGCAAGGAAGGGGAGTTGTCATCACTGGAGCTGCCCCGAAAGACTCTGGTTTTGATTTTTTCAGTCGTTTCTTTTGCCCCAACTTGGGAATGATTGAGGTATATCTTGTCAAATTTCTTATTCAGTTCAATCTAATGTATTAATGCAACTTAAAAATAGAGACTAATCTAATTAAAATAGTTAGAATGGATCACTTTTCTTCTTAGTAGTTTCTATAAATATGTAGATAGAGTAATGGTAAAATAAATTTCTCTTGCTGTTAATTGTTTGTATTAAACTAGTATATAGATCCCGCGCAATGCATGCGCAGTATAAATAAAGTTTTTATTTTCAGAGGTATTATTATTTATACATTTTAAATCGGTACCTCATTAATATTTAATATTTCACCCTATTGTAGTTTGATATGAAACAAAAAAAAAATTGAAATTGAAAACTAATAAAAAAGAATTGAGTAAAATTATGAAATATTTTTTGTTTACCATAAAACTAAGAATCATTTTATAAATTTTCTCCAACTATTTAAAGATTTTTTTTCCTCACGAAACTTAAAATAAGAATGAGTCAAGTTATTCTCTAAAGTTATAATTATTACATTAATGAAAATTTACCAACTTATATTTTATAGTTTAACACCAATTTTAGTTTATTTTAATGAAAAAAAATATTTTTGAATTTAAGCAAAAGATTATAGTTAATTATTAGATTATATTTTAATGAAAAGATAATAGTTTAATAAAAGAAAATTTTACTTATTTCCTTAGTTAGATAAATGTATTTTGTAGGGAAAACTAAGAGAATTTTATTCTCTTAATAGTAAGAGGGATTTGTAATTAGGGTAAAGTTAACATAATGTTCTTGTTAATTTTGTACTCACTCCTTCTCATTTTTATTGTGCCCTTTTATTTGGAGGATATAAAAAGTGGTGAACTATCTACTATACTCCTTCAATTTAAGAGATTCGAACATGAAACCAATTATCCAAATACCTCTCTCTCTTATAACCACTTTTCAATTCACCATTAGGCTTAGAATAATTAACGTTGATTTGGGTCATAAACGACGACATGACATAAAAAAAACAAACTTATCTAAATTAATTACTTTTGTAGTATTCATGATTTTCAAGGTATCTTACCTCATAGATATGATCAAATGAGATCACCCTTACCAATTGACCTAGTATTTAGTGGACATGAAACATGTAATTCTTTTTGGATCATTCTATAACAGTTTCTTTATATTGCTAACACCAAAAAATTGTTGGGACATGTCGACCCCAATACCCCACTATTTACGATCGTCCTTATGAAATTAGGTAATGTTATTTATGTTTTCATATTAATAACTTATGTATGAATCCTTAATATTGCTTCGATTATGTTTTCGTGAGAAAAACCAGCTTAATATTTGCATCTTGTATGATAAATTGTTTAGGATCCAGTATGTGGGAGTATACATTGTGGTGTGGCACCATATTGGAGCAAAAAGTTGGGTAGGAAACATCTAAAAGCTTATATGGTAAGACTTTTTTTACACCTTTATAATCTATTAAAGGGAGGCTCTACCAAAATTCCGATAATATTAATACTAATAGCATCCTCTATATATTATTATAGGCATCCCCAAGAGGTGGAGAACTTGAGCTACAGGTAGATGAAGAGAAACAACAAGTGTTGATTCAAGGGAAAGCAGTCGTTGTGATGGAAGGTTTCCTTTTTCCTTAGATTTGCACGGAAGATGATACACATACACGAGGTGTATGGTTTTTCCATACACAACCAATTACGTGATGACACATGGCAAACTAGAGTTAATCTCCATTAGTTAGTTTAAAGTTAGGTTAGTAATTTAACATTTGTAGTTAAATTGTTAACTACATTTAGTTAAAAATGTCCTTGATGAGGATCGATCCCATAACCTCTTGGTTTGAATACCCTTACTATTACCATTATGACACATTCATCTTGTTGTCAATTTTGCATATCTTTTGATATATCACAAATTCTCATTTGTGACGGCGTTATCCGTCGCAAGCTTACGACGAGTCGAATACATACCATATTAGATGAAAATGAACCGGGTAGAAGGTGCAAGTGGCAGACAAAAAAAAAGTGATGTGCAGGCTACTGTGTACTTCATTATTAATTTAATACCAATTTTTTTAACTTTACACTATTGCATTTAATGCAATTGTCTCCCATCATCACACATCACCTCCATATTTTTCTTCCTTCCATTGTTAATCATTTCACCCATCCATTCTTTCATCTCATTTTTCAATCTTTACATCCCAAAATCTCTTAAAATCACATTTAACATTCACAAAATTTGTAAAAAAAAAAAATTACTATCAAAACAAAAACAAAAACTTATAAGAAATAAAATGGTGGATGGGCTGCCCCATGTCTCTACAAGAAAAACTGTATCAAAGAAGACACCACATATGAAGAATATACTTGTGATAGGCTATCACACACCTATGCAAAAATAATATTTATACCCTAAACACAAATTAATGTAGTACGTAGGGGTCGAACCCAAAGGAGACGGAAGTTATTAATTAATTGTTATGGAGCGAAGTTTATCTTGATTCGATGCGGTTGATTGATTGATTGGTTGATTATGCAAATAAAATGAAAACAACAATAAAAATAAATTGTCTAGGGAGGTCGGGTTACACATGCTAATTACGTAAATGTTTATGTCAAGTTAGGAAGTTGATTTTGCGGTAAATGTTTAGGCTTAGAGATACCCACCTTCCGATATTAGTATCAACCATAGACCGGGTCCTAGAGAAACTCTCGTCCATGACTAGGTCGTCCTACTACACATGCTTAGTCTAATTCAATTCTGTGCCTCTCGACTTTAGAACGAATGAACAAACTTAATCGATGAATAAGGCCTTTAAACATAGATTAAACATTATGGTGCAAACATTTGATAGAAACAATTAAACAATATTAACTTATCCTTATTTTGACATTTATAAATTACTTAATCATGCATGGCTTCCTTTATTCCCTAGACAAAGGTAAATTATTCTAGCATGATGGAAATATAAATTAAACTAGTGATAAATGACAACATAATGAAAATATGAATAAGAAATTACCTTTCAATTGGAAATGGAAATGGAAATGGAAGAACAATACTTGTAATATAAATAACTTGTAAATATAAATTGGAATATAACTTGAATGGAAATTGTATCGAAATGTTTATAACATAAAGTAAATCTAAACTAAACTAAGCTAATAACTAAACTAATCTAACTACTAAACTTTAGAGATAATTATGAGAAATTGTGTATGTGAAATGGTGGTATAGATGTTGAAGTTTACACCCTTTATATAGGAAATAAGGGGTGAAACTTAGAGCAAATACAAGGGGTCAACCCCAAATATTTCTCTTAATTACTTAAGTAATTGCCTAGAGAATCCCATGTTGGCCATCAACTCCTTCTTAATTGCACAATTAGCATCCAAAGAGCATCTTAAGATGAGCATCCAAGGCATTCTCCCATCTTCTTCTACTTGGGCTTTAACACTTGATTTTATACTTGGGCTCATTTCTTGACTTGTGTTGTACATTTCTCAAATTAATCCACCACATTTGCTCATTCAAGTCCATGCTTTACTTCATTGTTGGTCCATTCTTCTCTTCAACTTAGCTTTGTATCCTAGTGCTTGTAAATATGTGGAATTAAGCTCCTTAAAGCTTAAGTACCTACAAAATATGATAGAACGTGCAAATGCAACTAGAAATAAAAAATATTAGCTCAATATCACTAAAGTTAGTGCATAATGACATATAAATTGGAGCTAAAATATGGGGATAAAATGTATATAAATTGGACTTATCAACTTGCATGTATGTTGCCAAGAACTTAGGGCATAATATCATTATTATTAGAATAAGATTTTCTATGGTATTAATGTTGTTAATGAGTGAAGTTTTTATTGTCATCTTATAGAGTATGGTGTTTGATTATTCTTAAGTTGAATATTGTTGTATAGGTTTGAAGTGTAGTAAATATGTTTGAATCTTATGGAGTATAGTTTTTGGCGCTAATGTCACCTTGTTAACTAGTTGTCATCACATGTTGTTGAATATCTAATGAATGTTTATATTTTTGATTCTAATGTCACCATGTCAACTATACTAGAGCACATTAGTTGTCGTATATCTAATATATCGGTATGTTTTCATATGTTATCGTATATCTAATGAATGTCCGTATATTTGGTCCCAATGTCGCCCTGTCAAGTTGCGTAGTTAAATCATTGTCACATGTTCTCGTATATCTAAATAATGTCTTTAATTTTGGCCATAATGTCACCCTATTAACTTGCGTAATAAATTCAAAGTCACATGTTCTCGTATATCTGATGAATGTTTACATTTATCATGTTAATGTCTGTACTGTTGGTCCAAATGTAACCCTGTCAATTCATTAACTTGATTATTATTTTTAGGTTTTCAAAGTGTAGCATATATGTATGATTATAATGGATGTTTAAATATAATGGATGTTTACGAGTTTTTTTGTGTTAATGTCTCAGATTGTTAGTCCTAATGTCACCCTGTCAACTATAATGTATATTCAAGATATTTATCTATTTAATGTCGTATATCACATTAGTATCTGTACTTTTTCCCTAAGGTCACTCAGTCAACTACAGTGCATGTTGTTATTTATCTATTTAATGTGTGCATTTTTCTACATAATGTCACCCAGTCAACTACAGTGGGTCAGATTACTTGAAAACAGATTTTGTATATCTAACCAATGTGTCTAATTTTCGTCCTAATGTAACCCTGTAACTAGAGTATGGATGAATATGTAAATGCAGATGTTGTTGTTTATATCATAAATATTTACACTTTTTCGCCTAATGTCACCCTGTAAACCTTTGCAGGTACAGATTATTCCAAATCACTGTTGGGGATATAAGCAGAGAAATGGAAATTAATTTATGACATGTTTAAGAAACACTCATAGGCCATTGGTTTCAGCATTAGAAAAGCAACTTCTCGCAGAGTGAACGAGCCTGACACACCCGAAGTCGAGAGATACTTTGTATGCTCATGTGTAGGAGTAAATATGAACAGTATTTGCGTCCTTTGTGATATCATTTTCAGGAAATGTGTATTAGTACTATATATGAAGTTGTAGTCATATACTCTAAGAAAGTTTATAGTTTTGTTCATTATGTCCCTTTGTCAACATACATACTGATTATTGAAAATATGTACTTGGGCTCAAATATATGTCTATGAAAATATCTCAATCTAAAAGCAGCTATGAAATATTTTTAAACATAATAATGTTATGAGAGCAGGACAATATGACACCATTTTTACATGATAAGTTACCACTTTATTGCAATACTAAATGATTTAACATCAGGGTAATATGTTACTAATTTAATGATTGTTATATTTTGTAAAAGTATATAAACATAGTGTTGTATAATGTTAATATATTACACATTACAACATGTGAAGTCAATGATCCAATATGTCACCATTTTAGGCTATTAATATGTTATCATCTCAGATCACTTACATTCAGCTATTACTGTAAACAAACATCTGCATAATAGAAACATATTACACATTAACACATGTTCACAAACATACTCAATTTGTCAACAAATGTTTTATACTCCCTCCTAGTCTGATTGTTGGTTCCTCTTTCCCTTTTCATGCTAGTCGGGTGTTGGTTCCTCTTTCCTTTTTTGGTAAGTTTTGTGTGGTCCAAATTCATTTCCATGTGGGGTATGGTGTTTTGTGTGGTCCAAATTCAGTTTCTTAATTTTGGTATCCAAAAGAAAGGGAACCAACAATCAGACTAGGAGGGAATATTTCTTAATTCTTAAACAAACAACAACCTGCAAATAAAACCCAAGAAACCAATCAACAAGGCAACTATAACTAATTTCTTGTTTTTCCTATGTTTCATGATTTCAATATTTAATTCTACAACAACCATATTAAACTTTTCATTTTTTATCTTCAGATTCTTCATTTTCTCAAGCAAGTCGTTTTTCTTCTCTAAGTCTTCACTTTCCGTCATGACATCAACAAATTGAAAAAAGCCACAACCATTGTACTGCAAGTGTTGAACAATAAGGAAAGGATTATACAAGATATAATCAAATTCAATTACAAAAATATATTAACAAACAACAAATGAAACCAAATAACATACCGGTCAAAGAGAACACACATAAAACGTTTTACCTACATGTTCTCCATGCTTCAATGTCTTCAAGACTGCACCTATATTGTGTTTGCATAAAACCGTATTTTTAAGTCTTGAATTCCATGAATTAGATGAAGATGCATAACTTTTTCCCATCACTACGAAAATGTAACAACCTCCGTTTAACTTGTGACCACTTCAATCGAACCACTCAAGTAACATACAGTCCATAACTGGTTACATATATACTTTCATTTAAATGTATATACAGTTGTCCAATATGTTACTATTAAAAGAACATTGGTATCAATTTGACAATCATTAAAATTGTAACAAATTACATTTTTAAACTCATTGACAAATTACTGACTACTAGAGATATACAGTCTGAAAATGAATGGTAACATGAATACCAAAAATGTCAACATATAGACCATTCAATTACTTCTATTAGCTTGTTGACAATATTGTTCAATACCCAGAAAATCAAACAACAAACCCAGAAAAACATCAATAAAATTAGAGATTCCAACAACAAACCAAGGAAAACAAGCAACAAACCCAGAGATTCAAATAATAAACCCAGAAAATCAACATACGAGACATATTTATCCACTCACAAGAAAGATTTATTCAAAATCTTAGAAAATCATAATATAAAACATTTCTCCACTCACATATTCCAAACAAAATGAATCAAAATTCTAAATTTAATTCTTTTTTGACCCAAACAATATCATGATGATTCTAAACATTTGAAAATAAACAAATTAAATGCATGCTCGGAAATTAGCTTTGACATGTTTTTCGTATCACTTATTTTTTGTTGTGTTTTGATGATGCCAGAAGATGAATATGTTCTTGGTAAGAGTTTTTTTGTATTCTTTTTTTTTTTTATGATGGGAGAGGTTTTTAATTTTCTTTGAAAATTGTAATCTAATCCGTCTGATATCACAATGTCACCATTTTTAGTTGATTTGTGAAGAGTTTATGAGGGTTTGATATGAGAGAGATGAGAGAAAATGAAGAAGAAAGAAGATGAAAATGAGAGAGGATGAAAAATGTGGACGTAAATGAGAATATGAAGAAGAAAGCAGATTAAAGATGTTTTTTCAAATTTGTGGACAACAATTACTGTGTATGCACAGTACGGTTTGTCTACCCATTTAGCACTTAAACGGTACTATCCAACCCGTCGCAAGCTTGCGACGGGTATCTCCGTCACAAGCAAGACGGATTGTTGATATATATCTTTGTTAAGACCTGAGTTAAAACAATATGTACATATAATCATTATTAATTGTACTTCTAACTTATATTCAATGTACCTTCAGTATTAGATCAATGTACATACTAGGTTAGTTAAATGTACTTGATAAAAATTGAACTAAAATTTTATATACCTATCGTATTTATTATTTGTAATTATAATTTATATAATTAATATAAAATTTACATTCATTATAGGTCATATTATTATAACGAAAAATATTTAGTAAATAGAGGCGAATTTTTTTTATTATTATAATATAAAAAATTCAGGTATTATTACGAAAAATTATTATTGTTCCGGGTGTAATTCAGGAGCAGGATTATGACCACTTAAGCTTGTAGAATGACGTCGTTTGCTTGTCTCTTCCTTTCACTCTCTCCTGTAAAGATGAACAAACTGAGGGCTCGGCTTGGTACCGAGCGTACTCACTCCGACGCTCAAGTCAGTAAACTTAAAGAAATAAGTTGTGTGTTAACTTGGCAAAGTATATTGTAGAGAGATAAGTGAGTTTATACCAGATTTTCAGTTGTTTTTCGGATCCTTTTCTCAATGAGAGAAGTGGAGTATTTATAGACTTTCACCTTTTGTCACGTAGTGGCCAAGTGGCCAAGTGGCTAGCAGGTGGAAAGACTATCTTACCCTCGGCCGAGGGACCCATGACAGGCCGGCAGGCCTGGTTGACTCCATGCCGAGGGGACTGGATGTGAGTACGCGGATATGCCTCTCGGCCGGCTAGTTGTCGAGACCGAGACCCAAGTGACAGAGCCGCTGTGCTTTTTGTCGATTAGGGGTCGTTAATACGTTGACTTGCTGTCTTTAAGCTTTGACCTTGCTCAATATGTTGACTCGGTCAGCGGGTGCAGAATATGCCCCATCAATTTGCCCCCAGCGTAGTCTATGTCGTGGTATGGACCTTCGATGAGTGTTGAGCGTATTCTGCGCATGTCGTTCTTCTTCCTCGGCTTGGTTCTGTTCAGGCCGTACCATATCCCCCCTCCACATGGTTGTGTAATGGACATCCAATGTGGAAAAGAAAATGGCGCTGGCCGAGACCAAGGTTGAGGGTGCCGTGTGCTTTTGATTGCCCCCGGCCGGTGCTGCCAAGCTTGGTTGATCAGCTGTCTGTTAGCAAGTAGATACCAAGGAGCGTGTCGAAGAAGATTTGTTACTGTATGTCGATTGACATTCCGTGGCTGCATGCTTGACACGTGGCCTGGTGCTGATTGGTGGACGCTTCATGGGCTTTGCTCTGATTGGTCCACTGAATGGGCTTTGCTCTATAAATAGAGTAGTATGCCCCTCATTTTGACCTACAAACTTCTTTTTCTCAAAAAATTTCCTCTCTCTAGTTTTTTTCGAAGAAACTTCTCTCTAGTTTTCGAAGCGTTACTCGGCGTAACACTTTCTTCCAAGGTAAACAGACAAATTCTTCCCCAACTTTTTACTTGTTAATTAATTGTTGTCACCATGTCTGCTGCTGATGCTCTTCCTAGTACCTCTACTCCGGGGGGCGAACCGCCGCATCCTGATGAACAGGAGCCACTGGTTGTCACCCCGATAGGGTTCGGGGGGCGCTTGTCGCCTTCTCCTGAGATTGATGAGAAATTTCTGGAGGGTTTTGATGATGATGAGGAAAAGACTCATTCTGATGTAGAGAGGCCGCATTTCCTGTGGCACGGCGAAGCCTGCTTGATTAAACCTGATCGTGTTTGGACGAACAAGTTCGCTAGTTGTTCCGGGCCTGAACTTTTTGAAGACCATTACTCATTCGGCAGGGGGTATAGAATCATTGTCCCTGAGGGTGATCAGGCAGTCTGTTGCCCTCCCGAAGGTTGTATCGGCGTGTACATCAGACATCTGGAGTATGGGCTCCGATTTCCTCTTAATGAACACGTCGCCGCCATAATCAAAGCCATGAATGTCGCCGTGGCACAACTGCATCCGTTGGCCATTAGGACGATTATTGGCTTCGTATGACTTTGTCTTTTTAAAGGAGAGGCCCCAACGGTGAACCTTTTCCGCCGGCTTCACCATCTTCGGCAGACTACCCTAGGCGGCTCGGGGTGGTACAACATACAGACCGAGCCGGGTTATGTCACCGTCTCCAAGCTGACATCTTGCAAGGACTGGAAGGGGCGGTGGTTATATGTTGAGGTTCCGGAGGACTATCCACTGCCCCGGTCCTTCCAGCGCCGCGTCAATTTGCGGTGTGAGAGTCAGGGGGAGCATGAAAGATATGTCTCCCGCAATAAGATTAAGATGGACGCCAAGAAGGTCTATCTCAAGGACGACGAAGTGCGGGCAATGAGCCTGTTCGAGGCTGAGAGGGATGGCACGCCGAAAGGATGGATGCCTCCGACGCAGATCGTCCTTCAAGACGAGCCGCTTTGTCACGTTGGCCTCATACCGGCCCTCGGCCAGGGTGAGTGGGGTCGGTGTGAGGCCCACCTTTGCTTTTTATGCTTCTGTATTTGAGCCTTAGTTTACTTCTTTTGCTTAACTGTTGACTTTGTTTCTTGCAGATCGATTTGGCCGGGATCTCTCCGTCTCCATCCTAAACAAGTTAGGACTCGACCAGGACGGAAGAGTTGTTGAGCTGCACCCTAAGGCCGAGCCACGTGATCACAGACCGGCCCCGCACGAGCTTATGGAGCAGGCGTTGAAGGCAATGGATGTGGGGGCGACTCAAGCGGAGATTGGCGGTAACATGCCGCGCCGGAGACCAAAAACAACGTCTACGGCGGCTACGACGTCAACTCCCACTCAATCTCCAATCCCCGACGTCCAAAAGGATCAGGTGGTCGTCAATGTTGACGAGGACGTCACCGTTCTGGGGGTCCTCCTACTTCAAATAAGAGGAAGGAAGCAACGCCTGTTGCTGCTGTTACCGAGGCAGAGAAAGAAAAGGGGTCAGCCGGCCCTCTGTCCAAGAAGGCTAAGACTGGTACGAATCTAACCCATGGCTCGGATTTAGCAGGTTCTTTAGGCGTTCCAGATGACAGGCTTTCTGATATGTCAATGAATGTTGACATGGATGCTTTGTCTGGGTTTTTTATAGATCAGCCATCGCCGGCTGTCGTTCTCAGTGAACGGCAATTGGAGAAGTAGCCTGTGCAGACGGGCGATAAAAATGTCACCGCCGACTCCTCATCCGAGAAGGTTTCCCCCGTTCAGCTCAGGGCGGAAGGCATAAGGTTGGCCAAGAGGCTGGTGAAGTGGGCTGAACTAGCCGGCACTCATCTCGTCGAGCAAGAAAAGCTCATGGCTCAAACTGTCCCTGCGCTTGAACGGCTTAGGCTCGAGCTTGTCGCTGCTAAGAAGGAGGCCGAGAGGACGAAGAGGGACTTCCTAGCCACCATGAAAGACTTCCTCGCTGAGCGAAAGCTTAAGGAGGAGGCCGAGAAGGCGGTTCTGGCCGAGAGAGCCAAGGTTGAGGTGCGTTGGCCGATCCGCTAAGTCGGGAGGAGAGAAACAAATTTGAGGGCGGCTATCAGGCTATGGTTGAGCAGAGGGAAAGATGGAAGTCCCTGCATTCGGCCGAGGCGAAGGAGCACAAGGGTATAAAGGCTATCCTTGCTCAGAGGGAGAAGGATATTGAGATACTGAAAACCGTCATCATCCCTGACATGTGTGCCCGGTACCGGGACCAAGCTGAAGATGCTACCAGGGATGCGATTAAATAGCTCCTTCCTGAAGGCACCTTCCCGTGGCAAGATTTTGACAGGATTCTGGATGAGAAGGCTGCAGCTGCGGAGGCCAAGGCCGTGGCCGAGGCGAAGGCGGCGAAGGCCGCTCAGAAGGCTGCGGAGAAGGCGGCCCAGGATGCTAAGGTGAAGGAGGCCAGAGAGGAGGCTGAGAGGGCAAAGGCAAGTGAAGCTGCCAAGCCATCCTCTGGGCCGCCCACCGTTGCTGATGCTGCTACTGCTGTCGGTGGTGAGCAGCAACAAGCATAGGGAGACGGGCGGTCGTCACCAGATTCACCCGGCCCTTCGGACAGCTTCAGCTGTTCGGGGGCCAACTATTGAGCCTTTCCTCCCTGTCATCCTTTTGGCGCTTCAAGTCTTAATGTTTGTAACCTTTTGTTGTTCCTTCTTTTTTTGTTAAACTTTGGTAGGTTGTGTTTAGGCTATCCCTATAGGGACGGCCGTCGACTTTGTTTTGCCTCACTTGTAAACATTTTTAATAAAGTTTGTTTATTTGTCTTCGGCTTGGCCGAGGCTTTGATCTCATCCTTCATTCAGTTGTCTTCTTACGTTTTTAAACATATTGAGCGCTTTTTCGTTTTTACCTTCGGCTTGGCCGAGGCAGTTAGATTGCGTATCTCAACTGTACTTAAACGTTTTTAGCATATTGGTCGTGCCCCCTGCTGCACCTGAGCAGGCCGAGGCAGCAGGGTTTACGTTCTCCAATCTGCTTAACAACATGTTGGCATGTCGGTCGCTTCCTTTTCCACTCCCGGCTTTGGCCAAGGCGGTCAGATTTGCGCTTCCCAACTGCTGTTGTAAACATGTTAGCATATCGGTCGTTTTCCCGTCACTCCCGGCTTTGGCCGAGGCAATCGAAGTTACTGCTCGACTGCATTCGTATCTATAGACATATTGATCGCTTCCTCTGCCACTCCCGGATTGGCCGAGGCAGTCAGATTTACGTTTCTCAACTGTACTTATACGTTCTTAAGCATGTTGGTCGCTTTCGCGTGTATCAACTGCATTTGTAGTGACTGCCTGGCTTTGGCCGTCGCGTCTACTAGTGACTGCCCGGCTTTGGCCATGGCGTCTACTTTGGTACGACTACGGAGGGGACAAGCATTTCGATGGAAAACTTGGATCACTCTTCATAAGATATAATCACGCGTTGGGGTGCCCACAACGGTCTCGGACACCTCCGCCGCTATACGAAATACTTCCTAAGGTTGTCTGTGTTCCAGTGGCTCATTAGAGGCACACCCTCCATGTCTGTCAGCCGGTATGTCCCCGGCCTCATTTCTTCAACCACCCTGTAGGGTCCTTCCCAGTTGGCCGTCATTTTACCATGGATGTTTCCTTTGTTTGTTGCGGCCGACTTTCTCAGGACTAGATCTCCTACTTTTAAGTCCCTTTTGTGGACCCTATGGTTGTATGCTCTTCTCATTCGGTTTTGATAGACTGCCAAGTTGAGCCGTGCCGTGTCTCGACTTTCTTCGACCAGGTCTAGGGAGGCTCTCATGCTTTCCTCATTTTCGATTGGGTCAAAAGTTTGTGTTCTGAATGTCGGCACCGCTGCTTCAATTGGCAGGACGGCCTCAGACCCATAGACTAGGTGGAATGGATTGTACCTTGTTGCTTCTTTTTCCGTGGTTCGAAGTGACCACAGGACGTCGGGTAGTTCATCTGCCCATCTTCCCTTTAGATCTTCAACCTTCTTCTTCAACCCGTTCAGTATTGTTTTATTAGCTGCCTCCGCCTGCCCGTTGCTCTGAGGGTGGCAGACGGAGGAGTATGCAAATTTGATACCGAGCTCTTCCAACCAATTCATTATCATGTTGCTCCAAAACTCTCGGCCGTGGTCAAATACAATGACTTGGGGTAACCCAAAACGAGTTATGACGTTCTCCCAAATCACCTTTCTTACGGCCACCGTGGTCTTGGCAGGTACCGCGACAGCCTCGACCCATTTTGTGAAGTAGTCAACGGCGACGATCAGGTACTTCCTTCCTCCGGAGGCCGTCGGAAATGGCCCTAATAAATCCATCCCCCACTGTGAAAATGGTAGGGGCTAAGTACTGGTTGCAGGTCTCGGGAAGGTACATGTACACGGAGCATGCATCCGACAATTCTTGCACTTCTTGATTTTTGCCCCGGAATCTTTCAAAGATGGTAGGCCAGAAGTAGCCGGCTCGGAGAGCTTTGTGGGCTAGCGTTCTCGCCCCCATGTGATGTCCGCAGATGGCTTCGTGAATCTCTGTCAGTATAAGCTCCGCGTCGGCTGGGCCGACACATTTCAAGAGTGGTCTAATTACGGACCTTCTGTACAATTCTCCCTCAAACACTAAGTACCTTGCAGCGATCCTTCTCATCTTCTGAGACAGACTGCGGTCCTCCGGCAACTCTTTTGTCAGCTTGTATTTTATTATCGGAGTCATCCACGTCGTCTCGGCTTCGATGTCGCCCACCATACCGACGGTCTCAGTGATGATTTTAGCATTTCTGATATCCACCAGCACGGTTCGACTGACATTCTTGATGCTTGAACTGGCAAGTTTTGAGAGAGCGTCGGTGTAATACTACGGTTTTATGAGTCTATGGGTACTCTATCGAGTAGGCCTTACTCTGTCGAGTAAGGGTGTGTTGCGGTTTTAAAATAGTTTCTGACCTGTTGGGTACTCGATCGAGTAACCTTGATACTCGATCGAGTAAGGGGGCACTCGATCGAGTACCTCAGCTACTCGATCGAGTAGCTCGGTTGACGGGTTATGTTTTGACGGGTTTTGTTAATAACGCGGATTAGTATATATAATATGTCATCATCTTTAGTAAACAATTTTATAAACCTAATTCAGTCAAAAAGGAGATTGAAACTACGTAGTTCGCTTCATCCGCATTATTGGCAAATCCCGGAGCTTGAGAGGTCGGATTTTATTGTTCTTTATACCTTTGTGATCCTTGCGTCGAGGGTAAGATCTTCATACCAATTTTATAGTATTTCTTTAAGTTTCGTTAAACCCTAATTTTGGGAACTGGGGGTTTTTATGATTTGTTAAGGTTAGATTGTGATTATGTGATTATGTGATTATGTGATAGGAGAAGGATTTGTAGAGGAGAGGTTTTGAGACAGCTGCTAGATCGTCTGATGATTGTGTTGCTTTCGGTAGGATTTCTACTCGCATTAGTCCCATAATGGGATGATTGTTGATGTGTTGTGATTGGTTGTTTGATATAGTAATTGTATTGTGATTGTGATTGTGATTGTGATTGTGATCGTTGTCTATGGTTCGCGAGGCGTGGCCTCGGCTGAGTGAGGTCACTTGCGGGAGTGGCTTCACGCCCTAGTTTCGCCTTCTGTGGAACCCGCCACAGAAGGGATGTGCACATTAATGGACAGGGTTATCGCTCATTATGAGGAGCGGGGATTTGGTGGGTACGGCTGCGGTCCCCCACTGGCAGGGCTGGTCCAGTGGACAGTCAGTGATTGAGATTGTTGGGATTGGCGTGATTGTGTGTGTGTGACGGTTAAGCTGTCTGTTTATCTTATTGTTGATATATTGAGTTGTGTGATTAGTACTGACCCCATTTAAATGTTTTAAAAACTGTGGTGATCCATTCGGGGGTGGTGAGCAGTTATTGAGCAGGTATTATATGACGCGTATGGGATAGCTGGGATGAGTCATCACGTGGCAGTTAGAAGTCTTCCGCTGTGTCAGACGGTGTTTTGTAGCTTTGATAGTTTTAGCGATGAGACCGTCTGAGAATCTTGTATTTCTTTTTATCAGTTTGGAATTGCTATGTAATCACTTTAAACTTTATTTACTTTTAAAGTTGTTTCGTTATTGTCTTATGAATATCATGCCTCGGGTAACCGAGATGGTGGCATCCTTATACCTGAGTGGTCCTGGTAAGGCACTTGGAGTATGGGGGTGTTACAAATGGTATCAGAGCGACGATCCTGAAACCTGTAACCAATGAATCTAATGAACCTAGGGAGTCTAATTAAAATGAACTCGGGGTAAAAGTTGTAGGAGCTAATGCAAAGACTTGGGAGACGTCCTAAAGTCGGGAACTCGCCCTACAATTTTGAACTGGTCACATGGGATATGAGTCGGGATCGCTATGTGCATACTTTGTGTGTTGTGTATCTATATAGTAAGGTGTTGTATGAATCAATGGATGTATACATGTGGAGGATGTGAGATGTGTAGTGAAGGATAATGATGATATGATTATAATTGTCATTGATTGAATACATGAATTGCAAGACGGTTGGTTTATAATGTTGTTTTGAATTGGTTGAAAAGATGAGTTAAGGAATTGCATGAGAATATGAAATTCATGTGGAGGACATGTTTATGTGATGGAAGTGGATTTTCTACTTTTGCTATGTTAGTAACATGTGAATAGGGGATTTCATGTCGTATATTATGTTATTGTGTACGTGAAGTTATGAAATAAGAGCATGTGGGTAAATCGTGATTGACAAGTTAAATAATCTATGTGCATGATGAATGTTGATGCTTGGCTTTGAACATAGTAACATATGATTAGCAATACTGGTTTTATGAGTACTGAGTCGTTTTGTCTACCTGGTGGTTGTTTACGTCGTTTGGGAAGTAAAAATCAATAGTTATGTTTTTCGATTATAAAGAGGTTGCCTTTAAACTGTTATAACTTGAGATGCATAAATGATTTTGATGTGATTCCAATTGGAGGTGATAGCTTTTCCTTTTACGATTCTAACGATAGGTCACACGCCCAAATCGACCAAGTAATGAGTGAGTTATGACTGTTTTACGAAAACTGGACAGTGCTGAGAATTGGGGTACTCGATCGAGTAACTAGGATACTCGATCGAGTAAAGGGGCACTCGATCGAGTACCTTAGTTACTCGATCGAGTAGCCCTGGTGATTTGTTTTACGTGCTTCTGATCTTCACCTACTCGATCGAGTAAGTCCCTTACTCGATCGAGTGGCCGATACTCGATCTAGTGACCCCTGTTTTGGGTCATATGCTTATTTTTTTTGACATTCGTGCATATTATGTTTAATTCAAAGTTGTTATTTTACTTCTTATTGCATTGTTTTACATGTAAGTTGGTCTTGACGCGTAAGTTACCCAATCTTGTGGTGTAGTGAGTGGCACCTGTGGTGAGTATGAGTTCGGTGGGAGGACATGAGTTATATGTGGTTGTGATAGATAGTGAAAAAAGACAAGAAAGATCGTTATGGCTTAATTGAGACATAGAGCATGTTTTCTGAGATGAGATGAGTGATATGAGTGTGTGTTAAATAATGTTAGAGTAAGTGAATGTGGGCAAGGGATGATGTGAGTCTAAGGAACGTGAGAATAAAAAGATTGAAAGTAAGGAGGTGGATAGTGGCAGCTTGAGATGTGTAAAGAATTATGGAGGGAGATAGTTAGGAGTCGTGTGGGTTAAGGATATATGTAGTGAAAGTTCGTTTTAAAGGGGTTGAGAAGAGTGGTATACAGTGAATTTTATGGAGACATGTCGCGAGGTAGATTTGTACACAGTGAGTAAGTTTGGGAGATTTGGTTTATCAAGAGGTGAAACTACATGTGATTTCTTTGGGCATTTAACAGTATGAACGGAATTTTGATTTCTAGAGAGGTACAAAGGAGATGTAATTGTTTGAACAGTGAACGTTGATTTTATGGATAGATTAGTGGCAAGTGTGAGTGATACCATAATAAGAGAAAATCCATGGTAAAAAAAAAGGAGTGAGAAGATATCGATATAAAATAATGAGATGTGAGTCTTGGAGCAATGAGAAAGTAACCGGAACACTAAAGAGTTAGGAAGAGGTAATAAGGAGTTGTATGGTTAATTAATTTTGCCGAGAGTAAAAGAAAAGAATGAGGGGAGTAAAACTAGGAAGATGTTGACCGGAGTTATGTGACATAAAAGTGAGGAATTGTCGAGATGTATGATACTATCAAGAGTAAGTAAGTTAATGGTTATACAGGAGTCTCGGGACAACATGATTATTCATGGGCTTTGAGGAATTAAGGGAGTAAGAGGTTGATAGAGTAGCTGCACGATATGAGATATTGGTGGAGAGTTAGATGACGCTACGGTCAAGGATAGTGTTGAAAAGAATGTTGAGGTACATTTTGTTGATGGGTTTGATGTTCTTTATTTGGGGATGTTAACCAAAGATAGGAGAAAAACCGTGTTGTTTTGATATGGGTGTAAGAGGTTTGATATACGAGAAGTGGTGGTATTGTGGTGTTGTCACTAGTGGTTAAGGGTGATGATAGATAAGAAAGACAGCAGTCCTAGAGAGGTTGATTTTACAAAGGCCGGATTGATATGTATGGTTGTGAGGGAGTATAAGATGTGGTTATATGAGGCGAACGCTAGTGGTTGAATATTAATGGTATGGCATGAGGTGATGGTTATGCGAATGGGAAAATATGTTATGAGGGACATATGAGTTAAGCTCGGGCGACAGGTAACCTTTATCGAGTGGTAACTTACGTGATCAGGATTGACTAGTTGGATGTGATTATGGGTCTATGATGTGTATAAATGTTTGTGTGTGAGGTTCTGACCTCACGAGAAGCGGTATGGTGTGATAGTTATAAAGATGTTATATGAATGTTTGTGATATATGTAGGGTACGACAATCTGATGGAATGAGGCTAAAAAGGTAATAATTTGATTGATTTGGCATGGCTAGTTATAATTTTATGTGTATTGATAACACATGCGTATTCCGTGAAATGGTAGAAATGATATTCATGAGGTTATTATCTGTTTAATTCATAAAATATGTTGCGTTGTGATTTAATAAAGTGGATTTGAGTAAGTTTTTCTTGCCTGAGAAGTTATGCTGAGTCAGTGTTTATGAGTTTGAGTAAGTTGTGATGTCTATCGGTGCGGTTGTGGTGCCTCAGGTGGTGATCCGGGCATGGTACTTCGTGTTGTGATGCGGGTATTTTTGCACTGCGGTGCGGTTGTTGGTGACGGTGTTGTGATGCCGTCACCGGTTGTGGTGGAGTAAGCGGGATGATTATGATACGAGTTTTCGAAAGTGCATACCAGTTATACATAGATTGTTGTTTTGTTTGTTGTCGTTCTTTGTGAGTTTTGGTTGAACATGTAGACTGTTGTTTTGTTTGTTGATGTTTCTCACCAGTTTCAACTTGGGTGTGAGGGTAGAGTATGATATGGGAGAACGTTGTGTATGTTTTGTTGTTGTGATGGTATAGTGATTTTCTGTTGATAGGGCACAGTTGTAAGAGGTTGTACAAAACTTTTGACCTTGTTGTAGATGAAACATCGGTGCACATAGTCATGGCAAGTGATTCGTAGAACATGTGTGGTAATGATCTGAAAGTTGCAGGTGGTTTTAATCTTTCGTTGGGCCAGTGAGGTAAGGGTGTTTGGATTTAGTGTCTTGTTAAGTCATGTATGAGTTTTGCAGTGATGAAAGAAAAGAACTTGAGGATCTTGTGTGAGTGTACGTAACACGTGTGGATCGTGAGTTATGCTTTTGGCGATAGAAGTTTTATATAGTCTATATAGAGAGGTATGTCATGTTGCGGTAATGTGGAAGAGTTGGAGTATTGGTTATGCTAAGGGTTTTGCAGTATTAGTTAGATGGAGTGCAGAGTGAATTGAAGTATGAGAATTGTTTAAGTAAGAGAGCCTTGGATATCTGCATGGCGAGTGTTCAGAGTATAGGTGGTTATCTATGACATGTGATGGTGATGAGAATAATGAGAAGATATAACTAAGGATATAGTATTAGTGAGTTACGAGGACGTAACATTTGTCTTAAGAGGAGTAGGATGCGATAAAAGAGATTTTTATAGTTGTGCATATGAAAATATAACTACAAGTTTGAGTCTGGATGTAGAATAAAAGATTGATTCGTGTTATGGGTGATTTTATTAAAGGTCATGACCGTACTTGTAGTAGTTCGATGTTTAGGAGTGTGAGAATATTTCACCAGTGTTGACAGTTGGATGATGATTTTATGAGTGTAAGTAAATTTCGAGGACGAAGTTCCTTTTAAGGGTGGTAGAATGTAACATTCCGTTTGATGTCTATTAGTGTCTCGATTTTGGATTTGATAGTGGATGGTATTGTGGAGCTAGCAGCGTTAGAGGATGGTAGTTGGTTATGTATGGAGTTGGTGTCATGAGAGATATATATATGGTGGATACGATATCGTGAGTCATGTTAAGGAAGTAAACATAGTTGGTGGAGTGGGTGTTAAGAGTTCATGTTTTATGTTTGGTCGAGTTCTTGAGTTCTTAGCTATGTAGTTGTGTCTTAGTCAAGTTGGTAGGTTTGTTTTATGTATGGGTTGAACTTCGGGGACGAAATTCTTTTTAAGGAAGGAAGACTGTAATACTACGGTTTTATGAGTCTATGGGTACTCTATCGAGTAGGCCTTACTCTGTCGAGTAAGGGTGTGTTGCGGTTTTAAAATAGTTTCTGACCTGTTGGGTACTCGATCGAGTAACCTTGATACTCGATCGAGTAAGGGGGCACTCGATCGAGTACCTCAGCTACTCGATCGAGTAGCTCGGTTGACGGGTTATGTTTTGACGGGTTTTGTTAATAACGCGGATTAGTATATATAATATGTCATCATCTTTAGTAAACAATTTTATAAACCTAATTCAGTCAAAAAGGAGATTGAAACTACGTAGTTCGCTTCATCCGCATTATTGGCAAATCCCGGAGCTTGAGAGGTCGGATTTTATTGTTCTTTATACCTTTGTGATCCTTGCGTCGAGGGTAAGATATTCATACCAA
This sequence comes from Silene latifolia, assembly GCF_048544455.1. Classification (NCBI taxonomy): domain Eukaryota; kingdom Viridiplantae; phylum Streptophyta; class Magnoliopsida; order Caryophyllales; family Caryophyllaceae; genus Silene; species Silene latifolia. The sequence goes on along the minus strand of NC_133532.1, from coordinate 63,235,344 downwards.
TTTTATAGTATTTTTTTAAGTTTCGTTAAACCCTAATTTTGGGAACTGGGGGTTTTTATGATTTGTTAAGGTTAGATTGTGATTATGTGATTATGTGATAGGAGAAGGATTTGTAGAGGAGAGGTTTTGAGACAATTTTGCTAGATCGTCGATGATTGTGTTGCTTTCCAGGTAGGATTTCCTACTCAGTATTAGTCCCATAATGGGATGATTGTTGATGTGTTGTGATTGGTTGTTTGATATAGTAATTGTATTGTGATTGTGATTGTGATTGTGATTGTGATTGTGATCGTTGTCTATGGTTCGCGAGGCGTGGCCTCGGCTGAGTGAGGTCACTTGCGGGAGTGGCTTCACGCCCTAGTTTCGCCTTCTGTGGAACCCGCCACAGAAGGGATGTGCACATTAATGGACAGGGTTATCGCTCATTATGAGGAGCGGGGATTTGGTGGGTACGGCTGCGGTCCCCATCGGCGGGCTGGTCCAAAGTGGGACGATCAAGTGATTGAGATTGTTGGGATTGGCGTGATTGTGTGTGTGTGACGGTTAAGTCGTTTGTTTATCTTATTGTTGATATATTGAGTTGTGTGATTAGTATTGACCCCGTTTAAATGTTTTAAAATCGTGGTGATCCATTCGGGGTGGTGAGCGGTTATTGAGCAGGTATGATATGACGCGTATGGGATAGCTGGGATGAGTCATCACGTGGCGGTTAGAAGTCTTCCGCCGTGTCGACGGTGTTTTGTAGCTTTGATAGTTTTAGCAAGAGACCGTCCGAGAATCTTGTATTTCTTTTTATCAGTTTGGAATTGCTATGTAATCACTTTAAACTTTATTTACTTTTAAAGTTGTTTCGTTATTGTCTTATGAATATCATGCCTCGGGTAACCGAGATGGTGGCATCCTTATACCTGAGTGGTCCTGGTAAGGCACTTGGAGTATGGGGGTGTTACAGTCGGCTCGGATATTCTCAGACCTGGGGATGCACTGTATTTGGAAAGATTTCAATTTTGAGGTGTCAGCTTTTACCCTTTCCAGGTACCTTACCATCCCATCGTCTCGAGTCTCATACTCTCCTCTGATTTGATTAGTCACTAGGAGCGAGTCTGTTTTCAACACAATATGCTCCGCCCCGGCAGCTCTAGCTAACTCGACTCCAGTTATCACCGCCTCATATTCGGATTCGTTATTTGAGGCCGAGAAGGTAAACTTCAAGGCGTACTCAAACTCGTCTCCGTTAGGGCTGGTGATAAGGATGTCGGCTCCTGAGCTGTTCGCCGTGGAGGACCCGTCGGTATACACTTCCCATACGCCGGGATGTGATTCTTCTTGATATGTGCACTCAGCCAGGAAGTCTGCAAGCGCTTTCCTCTTTATCGAAGGCCTCGGCTTGTACTGAATGCCAAAGCCGGAGAGCTCCACCGCCCATTTGATAAGTCTGCCGGATTTTTCGAAATTTTCCAATGCTTTCTCCAATGGCTGGTCGGTTAAGACCGTCACGGGATGTGCGTCGAAGTAGGGTTTTAGCTTCCTTGCGGCAACGACGACAGCGAAGGCTGCTTTTTCGATCAGTGGGTAGTTTCTTTCACGACGCAGTGTATGGCGATAAAGTAGATTGGGTATTCGCTTATTTTCTTCCCGACGATTATAAGACCGACCGTGGCCGAGGTAACTGCTAAGTATAGATATAGCGTCTCCCCCAGCGTCGGCCTGGACAGGGTCGGTAGTGTCAGAAGGTGGGCTTTCAGTTGCTTGAAAGCCGTGCTCTGCTCCTCCCCCCAGCTGAAGTCTTTATTCCTTTTCAGCACTTTAAAGAACGGAGTGCTCTTGTTGGCCGACCGAGAGATGAAACGGGCGAGAGCCGCCATCCTTCCAGTCAGCATCATAACCTCTTTTCGATTTCTCGGCTCCGGTAGGTCTAGTATTGCTTGGACTTTCTCTGGATTGGCATCAATTCTCCTGGTGCTGACAAGCACGCCGAGGAACTTGCCGGCCCGGACACCGAAGTTGCATTTCATTGGGTTAAGCTTCATCTTATATTTCTTTAGTGAACAAAATATTTCGCTCAAATCGGCTAAGTGCTCGCTGTCAGACTTGCTTTTTACAATAGCATCGTCGATGTAAGCCTCGATGTTTCGCCCTTTTTGATCTTGGAACACTTTGTCCACTAGCCTAGTGTAAGTTGCGCCAGCGTTCTTCAAACCGAACGGCATCATTTTATACATGTATGTGCCGTTACCGGTGATGAATGCGAACTTAGGCATGTCTTCCTCGGCCATGAATACCTGATGATACCCTGAGAAGGCGTCTAGCAGGCTTAGCATAGTGTAGCCTGCCGTGGCGTCAATTAAACTATCTATTCGAGGCAAGGGATAGCAATCTTTAGGGCACGCTTTATTAAGATTGGTAAAATCAACACACATCCTCCACGCCCCTGACGACTTCCTCACCATTACAACATTTGCTAGCCACTCAGGGTAAGTACAAGGCATGATAAAGCCCGCCGCTAATAATTTGTCTACTTCAGCTTTGATGGCCTCATCCTTCTCGGCCGAGGAGTTCCTCATCTTCTGTTTGACAGGGCGAGCGGTGGAGAGTACTTTCAGCTTGTGAACTATCACCTCCCGGCTCACGCCTGGCATCTCGGCGGCTGAGTATGCGAAGACATCTTTGTTCTTCCTCAGTAGGTCTAGGAGATCGGCTCGATTTTGGCTCCGTGCCGACACCGACGCGATTACGGTGCGCCCTGGGTCAATTTCCACTTCCTCGGTCTCGGCTCCTTCGACCATGCCGACGTTAGTGTTCATCGGATCACCCTCCTGCTGCAAGGATGGGCTCTTCCCTTTCTCCGACTTCTTCGCCACTTTGAGGGATTGCATGTTGCACCCCCTGGCAGACACTTGGATGTTGACTATTTCATCTCTCTCGTCCTTTGAGACGAACTTTTGTGCTTCCCCTCGGTCCGAGACATACATCAATGTCAGGGCCCGGATGGACATCACTGCGTCGGCCTCGCTCAAAGTGACTCGGCCTATGAGAACATTGTAGGCAGACGAACCGTCGATAACCACGAACTCAGATAAAACATTTTTAGCCGCGTCCGCTTGGCCGAACATCACTGGCAGTCTGATTGACCCCAGGGGTACCAGGCCGGCCCCAGAGAAGCTGTATAGCGGGTTAGCGCAGGGGCTCAGGTCTCCAATCTTCAGGCCGAGATTAAGAAAGCACTCCCTGAACATGATATTCGTGTAGGCGCCTGTGTCAATCAGGCACCTTTTGACCAAGTGGTTGGCTATATCCAGGTGGACTACAAGCGGGTCATTTGTGCGGGGCGACGACTCCCTCATAGTCCTTCTTCCCAATGGTTATATCGGGGATGGTGGAAGCGGGGATCGCTGTTTTGGGCACAAAGTTGATGGCCTGGTATAACTCATTCAGTCTTTGTTTGTTTGCCCATTAGCTGACCCACCGTTCTCGTTTCCCCCAATGACAACCTGGATCACTCCCATCCGTTGGAATACTGATTTTCTATTCGCCCCATCGGCGCTTGCTCCTGGGCCTCCAGCTACATATTTGCTGAGGCTCCCCTTTCGGATCAGCTCTTCGATGGCATTCCTCAGATGTCGGCAATTGTCGGGCCAGGGCGGTGTGGCCGTGGTATTCGCAAAGCGGCTTGCGTCACCGTCCCCCTCACCTTGGGGGCCTTGCCCACTCTCGCCCATCATTCTTGCTCGGGGTGAAGACCTCGGCCTGGGAGAGGCGACCGGGGGGGGGTGAGACTGTTGTACCGCTTCGGTTGTACGGTCCCGAACTCCCCGGCGCCCGCCGAGTGTCAATTTCTGTTAAATCTCTCGGGCCGTGACCTATTCCCGTCACGGCGTCCTTCATCTACATTGTCCCGGCGGCTCTTCCTCTCTGGGTGCCCAGCTTCACTGTGGCCTACCCAGGTTTTGTGATAGTCCTCCACCTTTACGGCTCGGTCGGCCATCTTTCTGGCGGAGTCTAGGTTGAGGTCTTCACACTTGATCAGCTCGTTTTTGAACTCGCCTTTCGGGAGGCCTTTCATCAGTGCTAAGGCCGCCAGTTCGCTGTTCAACTCACGAATCTGCTGAACTTTTGCGTCGAATCTCTTCACGTAGCTTCGGAGGGACTCGTCCTCCCCCTGTCGGATAGTGAGGAGATCTGATGTTTCCACGGCCCTTCTCTTGTTGCAAGCATACTGGGCTATGAAATTGTCTCTCAGGTCGGCATAACAATATACCGAGCCATTAGGTAGCCCCTTGTACCAACTCTGAGCCATCCCATGGAGGGTGGTTGGGAAGACTCGGCACCACACCTCATCAGGCTGCTCCCATACCGACATGTACGACTCGAAAGCCTCGGCATAGTCGGTTGGGTCGCTATCCCCTTTGTATGATAGGGGCGGCAGCTTCAGTTTAGTCGGCACAGGGACTTCGAGGACATAGGCACTGAGGGGCTGTCTGACCACGTGTCGAATGACACGCGGCGATCGGCTCCTCGCAACCTTAGTCCGGCTTCTCTCCCTCTGGCGGGAAGGGCTTCTTGTTGTCCGACTTTGGTGAGTCGGACTTCTTTCATTCCTTCGGGGGTGGCCTCGTTGTTACCGCGGCGACGCTGTCCTCCCGCGAGTAGGGGAAGGACATAGGTCTGCCACTGGCACCACGGGCTCTGCCGGCGTCCTAGCATGGCCAGCTCCTTGTATCGCTCCGGACAAGTTGTTCGGAGTCACTTTATGGGCCCTGGTCACCTGTGGGTGCGCTGCCGTCACCGTCGTCGTGACAGGGGTGATCGGCGTACTACCCATCAGGTCCAGGAATAGCTTCAATTTGGCCGCATCGACCACATGTCCCATGACAGTGACTTGGCCGGTAGGCAGCGGTGTTTCTGGCTCTTTTGGCATCCCGTACGCCGGTTCAGTGAATCGGCCGGTGGGGGACTGCCCGATCTCAGAATTGGGGAACGTGTCATCCTGGAAGAATGCAGTTCCTTCACTCATAGTTTCTTGTTGCTTTGACATCTTCTTAGCTCTTTGGATGGTTTTGTTTTGGGTTTTTTTTGTAAGGGAGGTGACTAGCTTTTAGTATCTTTTCCCACAGACGGCGCCAATTGTTCCGGGTGTAATTCCGGAGCAGGATTATGACCACTTAAGCTTGTAGAATGACGTCGTTTGCTTGTCTCTTCCTTTCACTCTCTCCTGTAAAGATGAACAAACTGAGGGCTCGGCTTGGTACCGAGCGTACTCACTCCGACGCTCAAGTCAGTAAACTTAAAGAGATAAGTTGTGTGTTAACTTGGCAAAGTATATTGTAGAGAGATAAGTGAGTTTATACCAGATTTTCAGTTGTTTTTCGGATCCTTTTCTCAATGAGATAAGTGGAGTATTTATAGACTTTCACCTTTTGTCACGTAGTGGCCAAGTGGCCAAGTGGCTAGCAGGTGGAAAGACTATCTTACCCTCGGCCGAGGGACCCATGACAGGCCGGCAGGCCTGGTTGACTCCATGCCGAGGGGACTGGATGCGAGTACGCGGATATGCCTCTCGGCCGACTAGTTGCCGAGACCGAGACCCAAGTGACAGGCCGACAGGCTTTGTCGATTAGGCTGTTAATACGTTGACTTGCTGTCTTTAAGCTTTGACCTTGCTCAATATGTTGACTCGGTCAGCGGGTGCAGAATATGCCCCATCAATTATAACGCTCTAGATATCATGTGTAAATATATTATTAAATTGTACGTTGAATGTATTTCGCCTTAATTTCCGTCTTATAACTTATTAAGTGCATCTTAGATATATAAGGGGTACATATATAAATTTAGGATCCGGTGAGAACCATACACTACAAAAGTAACGCGGGAAACTGACGGATTTTCCATACCGTCAGATAATTCGGGAAACTGACGGAATACTGACGGATATTCCGTCAGTAAAAAATACTGACGGATATTCCGTCAGAATCCATCACAGGTTACTGGCGCGTTGAAAAAAGCAATGGCGTCATCACAGCCTGACGGGTTTCTGACGTTATCCATCCGCTATACAATATTACTGACGGAATTCTCGTCAGATGTCCCCTACCCAGAACCTGGGAAAACTCCATTATTGATAAAAAAGTCCTGACGGAAAAACCGTCAGAAAAATCAATATTTTGTTGACTTTCCTGACGGAAATTCCGTCAGGAACTTTTAAAACATGGGTTCCTGACGGGTTTTCCGTCAAGAGTTTCTTTTTCCAGAATTGGCCAAAAGCCAATAATTTAGAGGAAACTTTATTTTTAAAATAACGACATATTTGGATTCGACGTACAATTTAATGTCTATATAATATATTTCTTGGTAAAAAATTATAAGTTAGACAGAAATGTAAATAAAATATTTTGTTCAATTTTTTAAAAGTTCCTGACGGAAAATGTAAACTAACGGTACAGATGATAATTATCATAAGTAAATAAAATATTTTGTTCAATCTTTTTCAAGTATACTTAACTCAGTAAATACATTACATTAAATATAAGCGAGAAGTATACATTTAATAATTATTATAAGTAAATATTATTTTAACTCGGCTTTTAACATACAAATAACAAAAGAGATACATATTTAGCAAAGAGATGAATTTGTCACAATGGTAATAGCAAGTGTATATGCCTCAAGAGGTCATGGGTTCAAGCCTTACCAACAACATTTTTTATCTTATATAGTTAATCAGAGTAATTTAAGAAGTTAACCGCACATCTAAAATTACTAACTTAACCCTACACTAACTAATTGATGTTAACTCTAATTTGCCACGTGTCGTGATGTCATTGGTCGTGTATGGCTTTTTCCATACACCTCGTGCATGTGTAGCCTTTTTGGATTTGCACAAAATTTTAAACATTGTCCAAACACGACAATACATATGAAAAATCACTAGCTATACTAGTGTATAACTATCGAATGGTCAATCAATGTAATCATTTTTTGTCGGTAATGTAGTGATAACCCTTAGAAATACCTAAATAGAATTGGAATAAAGTAAAATAAAGTATGTTGTTAGTTAAATGTTACAAGTATATACCTCATTTCTGCACCTCCCGCAAACCACCGGTGATGATTGGGCCGTATGTTTGGTACGCGAAACGATTTATGACAGTTTGTAAGTTTATCATCAAGTAATAGCTCAAATACTTGTGTCTACCCCTTGGTTGTCATCTACGCGTTGATACGGTCGTTTTGACAGTAATTAGAGTTCATTTGGAGTCCGGGTCAAAAACCGCTTCATTTTTCTAATAAACCGTTTAAAATGCCGAGTCGAAAGGTCCTAGAATATTCCGGATATTTATTTCATAAATTAATCTTATATCTTTTGACAAAATATATCCCGAAAATCTTATTTTAAAGAATAAGGAAGTTGAGATCCACCGCAATTCCCTAAAAGAAACGCAATTCTTTCTTTCGCAGGAGGAAACCTCTGGGGAAAGGACGCAGCACCTGCTGCGCCTCTTCGAAGGATTGCAGCAGCTGCTGCGCCTCTTCCCCAACTCTTTTCTGCGTATTTTCAGATTTTTCCGTGATTTCTTTCCAAAGTTTGAGTCATTCCATAACTCTTCATATTTTTTAGTATAAATAGGGACCTTCGTTCCACATATTTTTCACGCGAGTGTCCGCCCTTCTCTTTCCCTTTGCATTCTAAGACCGTGCTCTAAGCTTTTGACGTCTACGTGCTTGATCAATCGACCACGTAAGCTCAGATCATTCTGAGGTCTACGTGCTTGATCAATCGACCACGTAAGCTCAGATCATTCTGAGTACCAGTCACGTTCCATGACCGGCCAATTTGACCACTACACATCAATCAATCTAATCTAAATCCTCTAACGAGGGCACTTTCTACATACATTCGAGTCGAGCAATCACTAAAACAATAATTTAGTTAATCTCGTTTCGTCAAACATGTAAGTCTGAGGGTGTAAATCCCATCTTTATTATTGTATTTATTTATTGTATTAATTAATGTAAGATTTACGTCAAAAGCATGCTTAAAACCTATTTCTAAAACCCTTTAATTAAACCGTTTTTACGGATTAGCAGTAACCAGACGTTGAGAAGGAACGCAGCAACTGCTGCGCCTCTTCGAAGAGTCGCGTCATCTGCTGCGCCTCTTCCAGAGGCTGTCGCAGTTCCTGCTTTTCTTCTTCTTCCTCGGTCCTCTGTTAATTCGTTCCTTTTGTCTTAATTTCTTGTTTTCTTTCTTTCAATTATACATAATAAATCTTTTAATACATCCTAATAATAATCATGCTTTATTTGCGGTTCGAATCCCTTATAATCAATATTTGCGGGTTTTCGCCATTAAATCAAACTCGGATTTTAGAGAGTCGATTTGTTCATATCAAGTCTCTGGGATTCGTCTCTGTACATATTCTTACCGTTTTCATCAGTTTGTCACGCCTTTCAATTCGTTTCCGTCTTCATAATTTAACCTAATTTAACATAATTCGTTTTAATTAGTTTTAATCCGTCTTATTCCGTTTTAACTCGTGTTTATCACTTTTATGACGGTATTGTATGTAATTAATATGCTAATCACTTTCATCCGAGTCAAATATCAATAATCAACCATTAAGACACACGAATGAATGTAACAACTCGCAGTTCTGACTTCACAGCCAGAACTCACCTCAGGAACAGACGTAGTGACCACTGTGCATCTTCCAAGGGACGCAGCAATGCTGCGCCTGTTCCGGGGTGGTTTCTGTCCCTGAACTCCGTTCTTGCTTTGACCCTAATCTTTTAATTATATAATTAATCGACTATTAATCATAATATCACCTCTTAATCTGTCCATATTTTCTAATCTTGTTTATTTTCCTTTCTTTTCCTCAAAATTACCCGTCTTAAATATATTTTTGACGTAAATCAATTAAATCATTGTAATTTATTGTAATTCTAATTATCGTAATTTACTTATTGTATTTTATCATGGATGACTTATTTACTTGTTTCACATGTAATTAATCTAAATCGTAATTCGACATTAATGAGTGCTAAATTACGTGTTCACCGACTTAGTTAATTTTCACATGCTAGGATCAAAACGTTGTTTGTTGCATTGCATGCATATAATCGACAACATATCAAATATGAATAACTTCTCTAATCATTAGTAGAGGCCGCTATCGAGGCGGGCGGGATTAGGTGTTCAATAAAAGGACTTCCTAATACACATTATTAAAAATTATAAAAATTTGATATTCTTGTAGCATTCATGAAGATAAATAAAAAAAGATCTCACATGATTATATTTTGTCTTATAGATTAAGAATTATATCAAAGATTTCCTACAACCATGAATACTGCCAAAAAGCAAATGTTACCTTTGGTTTGGATGGGAGGGAGTATATACTTAGTTATAATGTGACATTTTATGTTAATTATTTGTTTACATATGAAAGATCGACTTACTATTTGTATGTTATTGTTGTAATTGATGCGTACCATTAATACAAACTTCTATAAGAACACCCTAAGACAATACTTAAAAGATTCGAAAGATTTTGGAGTGATATCTAAGTTCAATGATACTCTTATTTATAGTCATGAGATCACCCTACCTTATGACAATCTTTTGATACGGAACAATTCAACTATTTAAATGTAGTATTGTCTTAGAAATACAATCTTTTCATCACACCTAAATTATTTATCAACGTGAGACAAATAATATACTTAGAAATACACCATATGGTTCAAACAAAATATATATTCCCTCCATCTCAGTCAATAGTTTACATTTGCTTTATTTCATCTCAGAAAATACAACAAATGTAAACTATTTATTAATTTCACATCTGTCTTTATATTAATCATAAGGGCTATTAAAATGCCCCGATTCCCTTACACTCATGATGATTAGTACTTAATAAATTTTGTTAGAATTCGAGATAACAAAGCTCTAGATGCTACTTAATACTTAGAATCAAGTAGGTATCAAGTGACCATAAGGGATTATGATATTTCATTTTTTTTAGAATTATGTGATACCCGGATTTGAACTTCGAAACACCTATTCGATAATGTTCTATAGCTTATTTTTAAAATAATCAAGGTCATTAACCCGTACGAAGTATGGGCTTTCAAACTAGTTGGTATTAATTCGGGACGGTTACGTTGTAATGGTACTATATTATAATAGTGAATTCGAGTCTATTTGGCTAGTGGGTTTTACTTCCGGTTTGGAAGGTTTTGCCCTGAGTTTGACCCTAAATATTGTTTATTTTATTATTGCTTACATTTATTTACTGAGTTTAATTGTTACATTTGACTTTATTACGCTTGTTGAGGTACGTTTTGCAATGTGAATATTTTTAGTTACACATTATTAAAAATTATAAAAACTTGATATTCTTATACTCCCTCTATCCCGGTCATTTGTTGTACTTTTCCATTTCTGGGTGTCTTAGTCATTTGTTGTCCTTTCTATTTTAAGAATGAATTTGATGAGTAATTTGATCATTCACACCCAATTTATTCAACTTGTCATTTAGTAATTGATCATTTTGTCCTTCCTTGGTTTTCTGCCAAAACCAAAGAACAACAAATGACCGGGACGGAGGGAGTAACATTTATGAAGATGAATCAACCAATATCACACATAAGTATATTTTCTCTTATACATTTACTAATAATATCAAAGATTTTCTCCAATCATAAATAGTGCCAAAAAATCAAATATAACTTTGGTTTGGATGTGAGAGAGTATAAAGCATTGACAAGGGCGTGTATCGTGATTGGTATTTGGTAGGGACAAACCAAAATGGGTAGAACGAAGAAGGCAGTCAAATACGTTGTGGTAAGTCAAAGTCTTCCCTTTTCCGTCAACTCGCTTGCTGAACTACTGAGTTGACTCAGTGAGTCGAATAACAGGTTGACGCGTTTACTGACACCGAGTTCAAGGGTAACCCGGCAGCTGTATGCTTGTTGGAGGAGGAGAGAGATGAAGAATGGCTACAGTCCCTTGCTTCCGAGTTCAACATTTCGGAGACCTGTTTCTTGACTCGGATCACCGATTCCGACTCTGTCCATCCTAGGTTTCACCTCCGCTGGTTCACTCCTGTTGCCGAGGTCTCTCATCTTCTCTACGCATTCCTTATTATTAGCATTTCTTATTACGACTTGTTTTTATCAAGGTAATATAACCATTGATCGGACCTGAATCATCCGCTTAAATGTTTGGTTCAAATCGTCTTTTCACATGGTATCGGAGCAAATTGAACATTGACATACATTTTTCCTAGAGCCAAAAACAAAGGTAAACAAATGATCGAGATTTAGGTAGTAACAATTCAGCTTAAATTGTTATTTTAATCAAGGTATAGAACCATTGATCGGCCTCAACCATCGGCTTAAGCTTAAGCTTTTGTTTGAAATAGTCTTCCCACTTGGTATTAGCATGGGGCCACTCTTCAAAAGTTTGATGAGTAAATTGATCATTAACTTGCATTTTTCGTGTACCTGCTATTTCAATAACAAATGAAAGTATTTGTGTTTGATATCGTCTCTCTATAGTCAGTGTAAACAAATGATAATGATCAAACTTAGGGAGTAAGTGAGCAACAATCAAGATGAAATAATCACAAGCGAATAACACATTGGTCTCTACATTCTCTAGTTCATCTTTATCAATTTATACAATCTTCTACGGAATATTAGGGTCTACGGAGCATGCTCACTGGTGGTTGGTAGCACTAGCAGCGCTTTGGCAAGCTCTGTTGTATTGGTCTTTTCTGATGGATTTTCTGTTTTATGCTCTTATGCAAAATGAAAAATAATATTTGAAGGGTATCTAAATTTTCTTAATTAAGTCATTCGCTTTTGACTGTTAGTATCTTATGTTTTCAACAGTTTACTCATTGTAATGGTACTGGTACGGAATTAAAACTCAGGAACTTCGATATTGCCTTTTGCTCAATTCTGACCTCCTGTCCTAGCAGTTAAGAGGGGCTTTTGTAATAAGTAGGATCTCTCCATGTGTTGTGTGTCGCAGTAATTTTATATGCTCAGAACTTTAAAATACTGTGTTTGTATGAATGATATCAATGATTGTTAAGACTACTGCTTTTCCTTGTAACTTTTTGTCTACTGGAGTTGACTGAATCAGTTAGTTTCTTTCTAAAAGGGGACAAGAATAGAAAATGCTGAATCTCTCACTGTAATCGTTTCCAGCTTTAATCATGAGCAAATATTAGTGTCTCTTTACTTTCAACAAAGGTTTGCAGAATTGCATATCGTATCTTGATATAAATCGGTCACAGTACTAAACATTTAGCTTACCGTGCAGGTTGAACTATGTGGGCATGCAACTTTAGCTGCTGCACACTTTTGTTTTTCATCAAAATTAGTGACAGAAAATACCGTGGAATTTTCAACACTCTCTGGGATCTTAACTGCCAAGAAAATTCTTGAACCAAAAGAACCGGTCTCAATGAAGTCTGAAAAGGGAGATGCAGAGCAGCAGTTTTTGATTGAATTAGACTTTCCTGCAATTTCGGCGACTGACTGCCCTATAAATGAGGCCTCTTTGCTATCAAATGTTCTAAATAATACTCCTGTTATCGAATTCAAGCAGACGACTTCAGAAGATTATCATGTATGTTAATTGCTAATCATTTTGTGTTTCCTTTACCTTCATTCTCTTCAGAAGTGTTGCAACTCTGCTCATCTTGGCCCATTGATTAACATCTCGACTTTTCATCAGGTGATCTTGTCATCAGCTGATGCCATAACTGCTTATCAACCAAACCTTGAGGAAATAAAACAGTTACCCGGTAGGGGGTTGATCATAAGTGCTGCTGCTTCACCAGAATCTGGATTTGACTTTTTGAGTCGATTTTTCTGTCCAAAATTTGGCATAAATGAGGTATTATCAATTTATTATTTCACGTCATCCCCATAGCTGCTCTAAAACTGTTGAAGCTTGTAGTCGCTGGAGTGTAGTTTTCTCTTGATAACTTGGTATAGTATATTCCCTTGTTAGAGAGGTACAACAATGAGATATACAAGCCAATACATTAAAAGCCAATACATTAACCCATTACTAGAGTATGACACACAGTCCGCAGTGAAACCTTGGCCTAAATCTTCATCTCCAACCTTTCACACAGCCCACTAAATCTGAGAAGAAGCGTTGCATCTCCGTGCTTGGTGTTCTGTTTCCTTATTAGATTCTTATCACGAGTAAGTTTAAGAAGGTGGAGAATCATTTGTTCTCTGTTGTAAGATGAACTCGCGTGAACTTCTCGAATTTATGAACTTTATCCTAGGTTGGTGGCTTGGTGTTGTAGTCTGCTAATTCTCGTGGTAGACCTTAAAAGGTCTGTATTGGAATTTGAGAAACCTTTTCAATTGGAGGGGAACGCTCATTTATTCCACATTTTGATGTTTGTGCTTACGTGTAAGGGTCCATCTTCTTGTGCGATATTATGATTCCAGTTGTTCCCAATCTCTGATTATACGAGCTGAGTCTAATTAGATAAGAACCTCTGATTTTTTTTTTATGCTACGAGCTATTATGACTGCATACCCATGAAGAACCCATAAAAAGATCTGATATAGGAGGTTGCGCTCCTTATTTGAGGAGGATGCGGATAAAAAAAAAGAGCCATTTGATATGTTCCTCAACATGCAGTAGTAGAGATAAAGACCAGAGGATGCAAACTTTTTTATGCTTTGAACAAGAAATGACCAACATCAAGTCCATTTTCTTATTTGATCCCGACATATACAGGTCTGTTCAAGGCACTGGGAATCTAGATAATGTTGTACGTACTAAATAGGAAATCAGTCGTTCTCTACTTTTATATCAGATACTCCGTAGAAAATATGTTAGTTCCTACTTTTTGCATCACACTAAGATTTAAGTTGATTTGCTTCTAGTAATGCACTAATCTATAATCTATAATCTTATTACTTTGTTGCTGCTATTATGCAGGATCCAGTTTGCGGGAGTGCGCATTGTGCATTAGCTGTGTATTGGTCCAAGAAGCTGGGAAAGTGTGATTTTGTTGCATATGCGGTATCCAAAAGCTCAACCCTTCGGTCACCCTTTCATTTGATAATACTATGTTTACAATATTGCGTCACTAATAAGTTTTGTTTGGCCAGGCATCGCCTCGCAGTGGGATAGTAAGGCTGCACTTGGATGAACATAACAACAGAGTTAAGCTCCAGGGCCAAGCTGTTATCGTCATGGAAGGCTTCGTTATCGTGTAATTAAGAACCTGCTTGTTTAATACTCTATTCATTTCATTTCCATACGTTTACTCAAAGAATTCCTCAGAAAAATGAATGGAGGGAGCATTTTTTTTATGTGGACGGGACCGTTAAAACCTACTCTTTTCGTTTCAGTCATTTGTTTACCTAAGGAGTAATTGCATGATTTTGTGAGATTATGATAAAAATAGTAATCTCACATCATGTGAGATTACTATTTTTATCATAATAGAAGTATCTGGATTGACCAAAAAGCCGATTTGGAAAGATTGTCTCTTAATCCAGACTAATTTTTTTCAATTCCTATTGCAACCTCAAATTATTCCGGGAGTGTTGTTTCTGAACCCAATAAATCAAATTACAATATTTGAAGGAGTTTCGTTCTTAGGGCTTCATTTTCGCTCTGTCGTCTAAAATTTAGACAGTATGCGAGGTTTTTTAATGCTTCACAAACTCATTGATGTCCATATGTTGCCTTATTTTTTTTTTTAAAAGGAAAAGAGAATACTATAGTTCAAACTCAAGTAAAGGTATCAAAGGGTCTAAACTAGACACCATCTTATATTCTTATACAAATATACATTGGGGAGAAAAATTCATGATTCGGGTTTTACCTTATGAAGTGCGTCTCGCTGATCGACTTTTGATCATAGACAACACAATGACCATAACCCAATAGGCAACACAACTATGAGGGCGGTATACAAGCCTGACAAACACAAATGACAGAAAGCCGATCATGCGAGATTAAGAATTCTAATGAAAACTAGACATCCAGTTTTATAGAATTTATTAGCTCCATCCTGGAACAATTTCACTAAAACTAGAAACTAGAAATTAGAAACTAATTTGGTCAGACTTACTACTCAGAAGCGGCGTAAACAAGCGTACTGACTATCTTAAATAAATCCGAACTAACAAGTAACTACCTGATTTTGTTTTCAAAAGCCTCATGTATATGACTTTATACAAACAACCGTATCGTAAAACGTTATATAGATTTAGACCCCCACTAAATTAATCCGTATATTTTATAGTTCTGGAACTTAATTAAGGAGTAGTTGTGAGAATTATTGAATGAGAATAACTAGGCTAGTACTCCGTATTATTTTTGGAAATGGTTTACTACTTGCCTAATATACAACTCGATTCAAATGATATGACGCGCTCCTTTCCCAAGTTGCATCGCTTGGAGATGAGCAAAGATGTCATGTACTCCATGCTACATCGGTCCTTCGAAACTGCTACTGCGTCTAAAGACCGTGATTCTGGTTGGAAACCGTCTCTCACTCCCCATGATCCTTTTTCTGCTTCCTAGAGTGGCTTGACATGCTTGATGCTTCAATTTGCCCACTTAGTTTGTTATATACGTAGTCTAATTTCATTTCGAGTTTGTATTCGTATAACGCTTACCAATGGTTTACTCTCCTACTAAGGGCTTGTTTGGTGCTGACAAAGTGACAGGATTAAAACCTAATAATGTTACTAGTAAACTCTTAGTAACTTTACTAGTTATGATAAGCTCGATAATGTTTGTCGGGATGCAGTATTATTAAGAACTTGATCAAAATATTCTCATAAACAACCATCAAATCTAGCAACTTAATTCGGACAACAAAACCTATCAACGGGAAATCTCAGAGTCCAGAAGTGAAATTGAAATTATTGCAGGTAGTCTGAAAGAAAAACAGCAAAGAACTAAACCCAAGCCTTGACTTAGCCAAATCAAACAGCAAGAAGTTATGCTGCATTTGTAACGATCCGATCACCACGTCTTGCTTAGCCTTCACACCACCATCGACAAACCCTAGGCACGCCACGTCATCAGATACCTGCATCAACGAATTTGCTCCAAATATAGTCCAGTTACCTCCATTGCTTAGCTGTAAATCAATCTGTGGAACTGCGTACCCTACTCGGGTTGAACCCAATTTTGTGCTGTTAAAGCACAAATCGAAAGGAGCAACCTTCGGGACACGGGGATATTTACTTGTAGTCCTCGAAAACAGGCTAAAAAACGCTCCATAAATATTACTCTTCATGGTAGTATAAGGTGTGACTGTACTAAGCTTAACACCACCATTACCAAGTGAATCAAAAGAAAGCATGTTTGGTGACAGTTTCACTGCTTGTAAATTGACGGAAATACCCTTTAAACCGATGTAGTATCCTAAGGCGTCTTTTGGGTTCTTTAACAAGGGAGTATAACTTAGGAATTGGGAGACATCCCTTCCAGGTGGGGGTAGCAAGTAATATGGCCCTTCACCGAAGAAGGCCACGCCTTGATCTCCAAGGCACATACCGAACTTTTGGGACACTTTGACACTAGAAAATTGGGGAATAAGGGAAAGTGATCCCCTTGAAAGGCTAGCAATGCCGGAGGAATTTTCAGGGAGCGAGTTTAACAGCAATTTAGGGGCACACGACATAAAGACCTTGTTGTATTTAACTTTGGTTAAGGGGGTGTGACCATCAGTGGAAGTAATTGACACACTCGAGTAGCTTAGCTGAGATAAGGCACATGTTTTGGTAAACGGGTTAAAAGGCGAGGTTGAACAAGTACAAGGTCGATAAGGACGGTTCCATGGACGAGGCAAACGGCAAGACGGAGATTTGTTGGATTGAGCTGAAGAGCATTGTGGAGCACGACAGGGGACACGAGGAAAACCTTTGGAACAATGGTGCCACGAGAAGGGTGACTCGATGTCTATGATGAGGTTTTCGTTTTGGTTAAGTGTGATGGTGAAAGGCGAAGAAGAAGGACCGGTTTGGGTAATGGGAGCGACTAGCGCTTTGTAGGATTGTGCTCCGAAAACCGGAGTGATAAGAGTAAGAAAGAGAGGTATCAAGTGATGAAAGGGGGACATTTTTAGTGAGAAGAGCAGCTGTTTTGGGGATGGGGATAACTAAGATGAGGACTAGAAGAAATAAGTGGGCATATTACATATATAGCTGTAAAGGTTTATCGGTTGTCCAAAACTTAGTACGTGTGGCCTGATTTAATAATACTATATCGGTAATGTATAATCTATGGAATTGTTTGACTTGGGATATTTAATGCACAAATCAAGAGATCCCGCAATCGCGGCAGTGTGTTCAAACGGTCTTCTCAAGGTACTCATTACTGAATCTAAACATGATTTTGGCACAAAGACAAGGGGAGTGGAGCAACTATTTGTGACGGTTGTTAGTGGATGACAAGTGGACCATAATGGATCGGTATAATCAAATTACCTATAAAAAACTTTCCTAATATAAAAACCATAAACAAATGAAGGAGAGACCTTAAAATGGAATAGATAAACAAATGGCCCAGACGGAAGGTATATGATTATCCAAATCAATGAACAAAGCGTCTTGCTTTGTGTGTGGTAATCCCATAACAAAGCCAAGCACTCTCACAAAAAGGAGAGGGACAAGGTGGGGCGATCACGTCTTCCCCACTTACCTCTCATGAGTATTTTGTGAGAGGAAATGGTATCCGTCTTCAGCTTGTGACGGATATCGCCGTCTACAATGAGATTTTGTGATCAATGGGTGCACTAAAGTAAGAAATGGTTTCCACTTCCTCTGCTGAACTTTCTAATCTTATTGACTTTAATTATAAATTATTTAGGAAATTAAACAAGGGACACAATCACGTGACAGAAGAAGATGCCCAGAAAAGTCGGTTTACAGATACGAAGCATGGTTTACTCATCTTCATGAACTGCGTTTCCTGCTAGTTTCTCGGGTATTTCATCAGAAATTTTATTTATTTTTTCCTGCCAACCAGAATTCCATACAAAATAAAACGCAAGACAATGTATATGATCAGTGGTTAGCGCAGATATAATGTACCCTTCAATGTCACAACGATGTATGTCACCAAAGCTCACGCAAACAATCGAGAAAACAGTCACATTACAACACTCGATTTTGCCTTGTCGCTAACCAGGTATACCTAGCAAGGTAATCGAAATGGGGAGCAAGGAGCCACGGAGTGCATTCCCTAACAAAATACCGAGTACAAGCTTTCAAAAAGACGAAGATCATGTATGGTGCCTTAATTTAGCAAAACCCTTCTGGTGGACACAGGATGCTTGGTCGTCTTCTACCATTTACTGATATATCCAAATCCAACAGCCTTGCAGTAATCTACGCAACTCAATAATGTTTAATAATTAATACAAGCGATTACTAGATTACTAGTCCCATCTCCTAACCCTCTTTTTTTTTTACTAGCACCCGGATTCATTGTTTTCAGTTGGAATTTGACTATAAGCAGATGAAATAATACCTGATAAACTGAATTTACTGAGAAAAGTAGATGAAAAAAGAAAAAAGGCAGAGCCTATAAAATCAACTCAACAATGTCCAGTGTTCTCAGCTGAGCCCAGTCACCTTGGTGAGCTCCCCTTTGTCACGAGTTTATAGTGTCCTCCGCCCATTAAATTAACTGCTCATATTAACAGTAATCACGTATGTACCCGAAAGAAAACAATCTTAGCAATGCGATCAAGGGTAAACTTCACTACGATTATATCCATTATAACTCTATTTTACAAAGCGTCACACTACACCACAGAACACCTACCATAACTGATCATCCTTAACTTGAAAATTAAGTCATAAGCAATTCTAGTGAATACTGAAAGCATAACGGTAAAGTCGAAACAGTAGCCAGCATCCCATACCATACAGTGATGTATGTACTCTCTGCTCATATAAGATCTGATCACAATGACCAAACGAAGCTGACGAGCATGCAAAAAATTAACGGCCACGGCCGCGTCCACGGCCACGGCCTCTGCCCCTTCCACGCCCGACAGGTCTCCCTGCAATTTACGCCAAAATAAAGATATGATTAGAAAAAAAACAACAAAAAAAGATGTATAGAAAGATACAATAGACTGGAAGGAATTTCAGGTAATATAGAGGATAGATTTGAACGTACCAGCAACTGCCTTTTTTGGCTTCACTCTAGGTGTTTCCTCCACCAGTAAAGTTTCAAGATTCAAGCTGTCAGGAAGTATGTAGTATCGGATATTATTCCCACGAACACTTAAGTGATCCATTGTGAGAGGATTTTTCCCTTTCGGTGTAAGTTTAACAGTCTTCAAATGTGTGTTCATGCTGATGTCAACACCTGCATGTCAGCGAAACCAGAAGTTAGTCAGTTGCTCAGCAAAATATTTGATGAAATCATAAAAGTAAAAGATATGTTTAGAGCATAACCATTAAAGCAAAAGAACACAAACTTTATCCAGAGGGAAGGCAAGGAAAATAACAGTTCCTATATATTCCTGATTCTCAACGTGTACAGTAGTACAGCCCTACAGCATACCCAGTACATAGCTATATTTATAGTAGAGATTTATATGGATCAGCTCTTCTGTAACAACATACTGTTTCATTGATACTAATACAAAGAGGCAAGGGACAACTTTATCCAAATCTGAAAAAAATGTAAGACAGGGATTTTAAAGACAAAGAAAGGCTGACCACCAAATGCAGCTGCAACATTTTTAGAGAATTATAAATAAATTATGGCTCCTGACAAAGAAATGTACAATGTCAAAGCCCACCAAGTCCTATAAAAGACACTTTCAGGAAATAGGGAACCTGATAACCTTACCAAACAAAGGGGAACTAAATAACTAATGTACCTTTGATCAACACCCTAAAGTGTTCAGTATGTTCACTAATCTCAAAAAAATCCCTCTTTAACCAAACACTCGTCCTCAGTCCTCACTCACTACCATCAAATTCATCCACAAAGCAAAATCAGTGATTATATTATCTATTTGCTCCTCATTCTTCTACTGCTTGATCAAGGTGATTGTAGTACTTATTTTATCTTTTCACCTACATTATCTATTGCATGAAAATGGCGATGTTAAATGATGAAAACAAGAACTGTAGCACTTTCTGAGCAACAGGGATGTCATAGTTGCATACCCTTCCTTGTGGAGTTTAAAGAGCTACTTAACATTGAGAGGTGGGCTGTGTGTTTTGGCAGTAAGGGAGTTAGAAGGAAGAGATAAAAAAGGGGAAAGGAAGGTAATGGGGAAGAGTTTTAAGAAAGTGTGGGGTTAGTAATTAGAAAGTCTCATATTTACAATATTTGGAGTGTTAATTACAAAAAGGGGAAACAATTGAAGGGAAAAAACTTTTAAAAAAAAAAGTTCTCAAATGCAAAGCTATGGCCGGGGCCGGCAATTGCAATTTGGTAGTGTTGGACAAAATTCAAAAATACTAGGTAGCTTCTCGCAAAATTAAAACACTAGGTAGTATTTTTGAAAATGAGCTAACCACTAGATAGTGTTTGAGGGAAATTTTTTTTTTAAAAATCTACTGCTAACTCATTCATCAGCTTGTTTGTTTTCCCTCTTCTATTTGATACTCCCTCCATTCAACTCCACACTACCATTATCTATTTTGTACACTATTCATAGTTAAGCATTCAATTTCAATTTTCTCCCAATACATAAGTTAAAATATATTCATGTGAGATCTTGTTTTATTCGTCGTTACGAGTACAATAAAAATATCTCTCTTTTATATTTTTTGCAAATACGTAGCTTACGATATTTAGCGCGTAAAAGACGCGTTGGCAAACGTGAAAAAAGAAAGTGGTTGTGTGGAGTTGAATGGAGGGGGTATATAACACTATTAATTTGTCAGCTCAGCAATACTTCCGAGTCATTAATGCAGTAGATGGTAAGGATCAGAGTAAAGGGAAGACAAGAACGTGAACTTTGATTTTTTTTTTTTTCTAATGAAGGACACAGACATTAGAAAGGTGTTATCAAAAAGTGTTTTTAGTCTTGATCAATCAAGGGCGGCAAGGATTCTAGTCTTGACAGAAGTTATCAAAAATATTTAAGTATAAACTATAAATTGTGATACACATTTCTAATTGTGATTTTTGATGTTAAAATACTAAGCAGTGAGGAACAAATTAGGTTTAAAACAGTTTGATTGTGCTTACTAAGTAGCAATTTAATTAACAATGGTCCATTTCTGACCTGTAATGAAAGTATGAAACTGCTATTTCACTTATATGTGTCCACTATCTGATATCATAGGAAATATTTTATATTGAGGGGAGCGCAGGAACTACTTTGCACAGAAGATACAGAGGGCACATGTACCGTTTGCAAATTTTTATTCCCTTACCTTATTAACATGCGTGAATAAAGTATTCGAGTAATTCACTTCATGAGCTGGAAATACTTAAATCTGCGGTAAATTTTTGCTGGGCCACATTAACAGCTTTCCTCACAAAAGCTTAATGATGTGGATGAATATGATGAGGGAAAGGAATATTTTTGTAGGCTGAAGACATGGCTCTAAATTTTCTTCCTACAACGGAAGCTACGTTTGTGTAACTATGGACTATGGTTGTACAGAATCTACAAATCACAACTCCGAGTTGTTATTTTCAGGAGCTTAGTCAATGCAATCTGCATAGAAACTGTGCTAAATAAATTACGAACATGCCTCGTGGAAGCTTCATATTACACAAATGCAGGTTGAGGCCTGAGTCATCACGTGAAAACTGAACACTTGAAAACTCTCCATAAGGAGATCCCCAAAATAATCCAACCATAGGATTTCTAATCCACTAAAGAGCATAGAGCTACCACACAGTCCTACAGATGTAACTTCTTATTCAATTCTCAGACATTCAAAGTTCAAACACAATACTTCGTCCCTATATGATTCAAAATGCTCTACAAGAGTTTAACCTCAAAGATCTACAGCTCGAACGAAAAAAAAATGAATCTCAAAACTACGGACCTTATACTGAATCAGCCAAAAACACAACCGTAACAATCATACAGGAGTTACAAAACAAAAGAAATTTATATCTAATGTGGCTCAATCACTTTTATATTAAACAATTCACAGACTCCATCTGAGGTTCTCAAAGGTATCCATTTCCAACTAAAAGAACAAGCAAGGAAGTCATCAGGATATCATAGACGAGTGACTCTAGTCATTCTTGTCATTTTGAGTTTTTTTTACTTTGTGAAGGTACCCTGTCTAAGAAAATCATTTATACGATCACAATGAGCATACTAATAACTACTACTACACCTTAGCCTTTGTTGCTCTAAATTACAAAAATGAGAATACAAATTGGGAATTGAATATGTACTCCCTCTGTTTTTTTAACACAAGTCTTTCTCACATTTCGAGACGCTCCCTTCTTTCTTCAAAATCTCTCAATATATGATTAAATATTATGAAAAAAAGGCTCATTAAAAAAACGAAAGCGTCATATATATAAAATCGGAGGGAGTAACGAATACGATTTTCCTTCATCGCGTTCAAAAGCTAAAATTCTTAAGAAAAATATTCCAGCAAAGCACCATGGAATTTGATGGCTTAACAAAGAATGAAATGACAATATAGCTAAACCATTGACAAGAGAACGAATAACAAGGGTTCGGGTAAATCACCAACTTCAGCACACATTAGATTGACCGACCAAGTGTTTTCAGTTATTGTGGAATGGTATATTACCAATTACCTATTCTTTCATTCTTAACTATCATAGAACATGGTCCGAAGATTGCTACAAGAACTGCAGTCTGGATTTGTAGACCCATGAGTCCATGACGCATCTTCAATAACCAACCTACTGCCTGTCAACTGTCCTAGCATTCTAGTTCCAAACAATGTATTGAATAATTACTTGCGATCGCATTAACCTAACCAGGAAATCAATTCCAACGATCGATCCTAATCCCCGGAAAACCTCAAACTTGCCAAACACATCAAGCAATACAACAATTTTCATCCCCTCACTGCAACTTATTATCAACAATTGCACTAACTAGATTCGATTAAAATTACCTAACACTGATCAATAAGAACATACGATAAAATAAGCAAAGAGGTTTAACAAAACCCTAAAATCAGTAATTCAAGCGCAACGAACAGCGAATCAAAAATCGACAAAAAAAGATAAAAAGAAAAACACAAAAAAGAAAAGGAGAAAAAAACCTGTGATAGTGCCATGAACAACAGTGCCATTCTTGAGCTCAATGGAGACAGTTTCATTGTTCAACTTCATCAAAAACCTGTTACATTCAACAAAAACAACACGATATTTGAAGCTTAGATGATGAAATAGAGGAGAAAGAGAGTAAATAAAGGGGAAAAATTGAAAAAATTAGGGTTACCTGACGAGCTTCATCGTGTTGAAGAGAAAGGGGGAAAAGTAGAAAGAGAAACGCTAGGGCTTTTGGGAGGGGAAGTGTTTTGGCTGACTGTGGGCGGGAGAGTATAAAGTTTTGGGGGACTCGTTCAATACGGGCTTGAACCAAACTTAACTAATGTTTTGCTCCGTCACTTTTAATAGTCGGTCTCTAAATATGGTTGATATTTTACTTTGAGATTCTTTTTTGGAGAAAATGCACATAATGCTCTTGAGATTTGTCATCTTGCACGATATATCCAAAATTTTAATTTCAAAAATTTTAAGAGGTCATAACTCGTGTTTAAGAGATCGGATTGTGATGGTTTTTTTTCAAATCGATCGTCTTTTCGAGAGCTACGATTTGAAAAAAAAATTCAAGTTTGGAATTCGTTACCAAGAGATATGGTTACTCAAAGTTTGTTCGGTCAAAAAAACTTTGACATACAAATACTACTAGCCACGGGATCCAAATACGACAATTTTTTTCTCCAAATCGTAATTCTCGAAAAGACGATCGATTTGAAAAAAAACCGTCACATTCTGATTTCTTAAACACGAGTTATGGCCTCTTAAAGTTTTCCGGATCAAAATTTTGGGTATATCCTGCAAAATGGCAAACTCAAGGGCACTATGTACATTCTCCCTTTTTTCTAACTATTCCGACTTAGTTAGTGACTTTTTATTGATTTTTTTTTGAAAATAATGTACACAGATATAAATAATATTGTTTACGTTTGGATTTTAAAGTAGTGAAGTATTTATGAAACTGGTGTTCATTTAGGATTAGAAAAAATCAAACCTAAAATCCACCGCCCAACGCCTTTACCAATCACCTATAGACACCCTCTCTCCTTCCTTGACCACCACAACTTATCGCCACACGACGAGTCGCATCACTCGCCACCATTTAATCTCAATGCCACTGAACGAGTTTGCAATCAGCCTTATCTTATCAAGCATTGCCGACCCATCTCACCTCATAACGCATTGCCGACCAACCACCACATAAGTCAAGCTCCAAGTCTCCAACACCATCACCCCAAAAAGCCCACCAACGCCACCAAAAAATACACCGCACCCCATAAGCCCACTACCCTTTAAGCATCATTATCAACAATAAACCACTAAACGCCTCACACTCACTTTGGGATCGTCTATTGTCGAGCCATCTGGTGTAGGTAGGGGTTAGAACAGATATGAATAGTTCTCTCAAACCCAAAAATAAGATCATTCGTGTTGTGTCATGGTTAGACAATCCGGTGAAAGTTATCAAATGTCATAAGAGTACATGCCAGAGGATCGAGGGGTTATCGTCAAAGCTCAATTTCTCATTTCAATATTGTTGGTCATGATGACAGCCATTGGTTTTTTCAGGGTTAGCAGGTCGATCAAGCATCCTGAGTTTTTTATATAGCCAGGCATGTTATCAAAAGTCAATTAACCGCATTTTCAAATCATGTCAAGTCAAGAAAAAAATGGAAAAAAAAGAGCGTAAAAACAAAAAGAAGAAAAGGGAGACGAGATTGACAAAAAAACACACATGCAAAATACGTGCGACATCCAGTCAAACAAGCATCTGGATTGGTGTATGACGTTCCTAGCATCTAGGCTCAATATCATCTAAACTAAAGCAGATATGCTTTGATGGATGTGTGGGGTCACACAAGAGATGATAGCTCAGGAACGAGATGGTCGGAAAAAAAGTAGGAGTTGCATCAACTGAAGATAAGATGAGAAAAAATCGTTTAAGGTTATTTGGCCATGTGCGACAGAGAGCAGTAGGGGCATCAGTAAGAAGGATTAAGAAATAGGGAACATATGATATTGTTAGGGGGAAGGGGGATCGAAACAAACGTGAGTGGTGATGATTCAAATATATGGATATTCTAGTGATTAGTGATCATATGGTGATGGAGATAACTCTGGTGAAAAAGTATTCATGTTGAATATAGTTTAGGGTTTGTTTCTTTTCTTTTTGTTATGCGGAAGTGTCAGTACTTCTTGTTGGGCCTCTGATGCATTAGTGTCAACAGTCCATAATAGTACGATGTTGTCCACTTTGGGTCAAGCCTTCACGGACTTACTCTTGTGTTCCTTCCCAAAAGGCCTCGTACTATTATATTTTGTGGACACTTATAAAGATGACAATTCACCTTTACACTACCGATGTGGGACATGGGTTTGCACTCTAACAATCCTCCCTTCAAACTAAGGACTATCACCTTCACTCGGACCTTGACCTCTATGGAGAATTCCCCACACCCTACAACTCCAATTTCTAGGCAACCCAAACATCACCAAGTCTTGATGATCTCCCCTTAAACGACACGCCATGCTACCTATATCCATGTGTGCACCACATGTCACCGTCTGGTCAAGTGAGTACTCTCACATGCTTCTGGTCCTGCATGTCCACGTGTCCTTCTTAGGAATTTGCTACACATGCATATCAAACTTCCTCTGCATCTAATATAAAGTGAACCGGGTCCGCCACTTCAGAAGTTCTAGAATACTAACGGTCTCTAGATCCAACCGGGAAAGGACCCAACAAACCCGTGGCATCCAACCTAATGAGGGTCCACATGATCAACAGTTCTAGTACACAACCTGATAAGGGTCCACATTTTTAAGTACTCCGTAGTTGTTTACCCTTTTCTTTTCATCTTTATGTTAACCCAAACCCTAGAATTTGGGGGTTTGTATGAGAGTTGTTAATTAGCAATTATTGTTAATATTATGAGTAATTAAAGAGTTATAATAAGGGGTTTTATATGATAAAAGAGGATAGGATATGTTGTGATAGTTATTATGTGATTTGTGTATGATGAGACGGTTTTATGAGACGAGATCTTGCTTGTTTCAAGTAGCTTTTGGAGTATGCTAAAAGGTAGGATTTTCCTACATACTCAGTTTTGATAATATGGATACTTATTTGTGCGTTATTTATCATTGTTTTCATGGTTAAGGTAGTATTGCATCTTATTATGATATTGAGGATTGTTGTGAGTCTCATATCGATGTCGGAGTTGCATTATAGTATAATAATGAGTTGTGTCGACTTAAAGAGTCAGAATCTTGGTTGAATTGTTGTCATGGCATATTTGGGATCATGTCTCATGAGGAGTCGCATATTTGATGGGTTATATTCCACATTGCATATATGTGATCATTGTAGATGTTGGAGGATATGGTGGAGTTGTGATTGTGATATTCGATTGTTGAGGAGACATAAGACGGGTCGGGAGACCGTCTTACGCTTGGGTCGCCTCTTGGAGCTTTCCACTCTAAGAGGGACGCGCCCGTTTATGTGGTGTCACGATGCCTAACAGAGATCCGATTAGAGCCCGGTCCCGGTACCACGGATGTGTTCCGAGTACCTGTTTTACGAGCTGTGGTCCGGGTGTTTGGTGGGCGATGCTGCGGTGCCGTCTTCGGGTTGTTGGTACCTTGGACGTGTTCGTGGTACCAGTGAGGTGGTTGTGGAATTGTGGTGGATGAAGAGTAGTGTTTTGTGTACTTCATTGATGTGTTGCATATTCATATACAAGTGTCAAGTCTGAGTATTTGTATTATTGAAACTGACGTGTGTTGGTTGTGTGTAAATTGTCACCTACTTTAATTGGGGTGGCCTGTGTTGATCAATATGATATTTCCGATCATATGGGGAGTAGTTTCAGTACAGGCTTAGTTGGTATCTCGCGGGAGATGGACGAGCTTTGGACATTGGGAGTCGAGTTGCATAGCTAGACGATAAATGACATAGATTGTAGTTGAGTTGTATAATGTATAATTCACATTTGTTATTCATTTATTCGTTATGTAATTCACTAAACATGTTATTGATATGCTTTAAATTTCTAACCTCGCAAGTATAACGAGTAATCGTTGTAGATGTGAGGGTCGAACCCAAGGAACGATAAGCTATGGTTCTAAGACAGTTTAGTTAATCCTAGTTTAATTCTAGCCAAAAGCAAGGTTGGTTGTTAACTAGTAATGAACTATGACTAAGACAAGGAAAACAACTAGTAAGCAAGCAATTGATAAGAATTAACTAAAGAGATTAAGAAACTAGGGTGTTTGGGTTCACAAGTGTAGGCTAAGGTTGACTTATGGTTACAACTAAAGGTAGTTTAAGGGAAAGGTCAACGTAAGTCTCTAACCCTCGGTGTAAAACGGTCCTCTAGGCTAGGTTAGGTCGAACTCTCGCTCTAACTATCCGTAGACATGCTATTATCACACACAAACTTAATACAAGCCTAAACTCTCACTTAAACATGTAATAGATAATGAAAGCACTCAAATTCTCATTCAAGCCTTCCAACAAATACTTGGTGTGCACAAAAACAAAGAAAATTAATTACCCAAAGACTTCCCTTTTGTATTCAAACCAATATTAATAAAACCCGACTTCCTCACTTGGTCGTTTCCTCTTGTTTTTCTCTATCATACCGACTCACAACATTGGGAATTGGGCTAAGTGAGGTAAATGCTTGTGTTCCTCATTCCGCCAAGCAACTTGATGTGACAACCCATCACCAAATCCAAATTTGCACAAGATGAAAAGGTTCCAAATGCACTCATGAACTAACTATATGTACCCACTATGTACAAGTGGTGGTTCTTGAGGAACTCCATCAAATCTTTGTTCGATTGATGATTGGAATCATTCATCCCCCAAGGGAGGGGGATCTTCAAGGTCTACTTTACCTCGAGTTTCAAGAGGTTGGCCTTCATAAAAGTACTTCACTCTTTGACCATTGACTTTAAAACATTCAACTTTCTTGTTCTTCAACTCGAATGAGCCATAGGGGTAAACGGTTACCACTTCGAAAGGTCCGGACCACCTAGACTTCAACTATATCGGGAACAATTGGAACCTTGAATTGAAGAGGAGGACCTTGTCCCTACAATTATCTCTTTTCTCATGATTTTCGAATCATGTCATTGCTTGGTTCTTCCTTGTAACCCCTTGCATTCTCATATGCATCCATTCTAAGCTCATCTAGCTCATTTAGTTGAATAAAGTGATTGTTACCCGCCATATCCAAGTCATAATTGAGCTCTTTCAAAGGCTATCTAGTACGATGTTCACATTCAAGAGGAAGATGACACGTCTTACCAAAAACCAACCGATAGGGAGTGGTGCCAAGCAGGGTTTTGTAACCGGTTATTAATGCCAAAAGTGCGTCATTTAGCTTGATGCTCCAATCCTTCCTCGACTTATATACCACACGCTCCAAGTGTAATACTACGTTTTTACGAGTCTTTGGGTACTCTATCGAGTGGGGCTTACTCTGTCGAGTAAGTATAGTTTTATGCGATTCAGTAGTCTGCCTGTAGGCTACTCGATCGAGTAAGATTGGCACTCGATCGAGTAAGTGCCTTACTCGATCGAGTAAGTGGATTTACGGGTGATATTTGACGGGTTTTGTTAATAATGCGGGAATGATATATAAGGCTTTCGTCACTTTTCTCAAAACACTTTTACAATCTAAAACCTTCAAGAGAAGATTTGGAGTTACGTTGAATCATCCTCGCCGCATTATTAGCAAATTCCGGAGCTAAAAGTGTCGGATTTCGTCATTCTTTATACCTTTGTGATCCTTGCGTCGAGGGTAAGCTTTACATATAACTTTTATATTGTTTTGTTAATATTGGTTAAATCCTAATTGGGTGATTTGGGGGTTTTGGGTGATTTATGTGAATATGGTTGTGATGGTATGTATGTATGTGATAGGAGGAGGTTTCGTAGAGGAAAGATTCTGATTCGCTGCTAAGACCGTATGTGGTGTTGCATTTCAGGTAGGGTTTCCCTACTCGGTATTAATTACATAATGTGTGGTGATTGTGCTGTAGTTAGTGATTGTTGGTTGATTCAGACAGTTGTGATTTCATCATTGATTGATTCAGACGGTTGTTGATTTTGTGTTGTGATTACTGTTTATCTGTATGTGATATTCGGAGTGCGTCCCTGGCTGAGTGGAGTCACTTGCGGGAGTGGCTTCACGTCCTTGATTCGCCTCCTGTGGAACCCGCCACAGGAGGGATGTGCACATTAATGAACTTGGGTTTATCGCTCGATGGAGATGAGCGGGGCTTAGGTGGGAACGGCTGCGGTCCTCTACTGGCGGCGAGGAGTACTTGTTGCGATGGGTACTCTGACAAGGCTACACACTTTAGTGTGTAGTCAGTTGTGTGGAGATTGGAGATGGAGACTGGGGATTCGTTTGAGCTGTTTGAGCTGTCTGTGATATTGTTCCTTTATGGTGTTTGTTTTATGTAATCAGTACTGACCCCGTTTAAATGTTTTAAAAACTGTGGTGATCCATTCGGGGGTGGCGAGCAGTTATTGAGCAGGTATGAGACGATTCGCATGGGATAGCTGGGAAGAGTCATCACGTTGCAGTTTTAGAAGTCTTCCGCTGTGTCGAACATTTTGTAGTTGTTTAGTAGTTGACAGTCTTGAGAACCTTGTATTCCCTTTTAACAGTTTTTGGGGTTTGACTTGTATCACTTAAACTTTATTATCATTTAAATATGTTTCGTTATTGTCTATTTGAGTATCATTGCCTCGAGTAACCGAGATGGTGGCGTTCTCATACCTTAAGTGATCCTGGTAAGGCACTTGGAGTATGGGAGTGTCACACTAAGATAGCCTTGATTTGCCGGCTTGACACCTTCATTTACCTATTGGTTTGTGGGTGGCATGCAAGGGCAACCTTGTGGCAAACACCGTACTTCTTGAGCAAAGCATAGATGGTGCGGTTGATGAAGTGTGATCCGCCATCACTAATCGTAGCTCGCGGTACACAGAACCTCGTAAATATTTATTTTTTGAGGAGCTTGGATACCACCCTTGAATCATTGGTGGGGGCTGCAATAGTTTCAATCTACTTGGACACGTAATCTACCGCAACCAAGATGTA
Source organism: Silene latifolia (assembly GCF_048544455.1). Lineage (NCBI taxonomy): Eukaryota > Viridiplantae > Streptophyta > Magnoliopsida > Caryophyllales > Caryophyllaceae > Silene > Silene latifolia. The sequence continues at coordinate 63,204,957 of NC_133532.1, read as the reverse complement.
TTGGTTGCCAAAAGAGGTAGGAAACGGTCCCATAAAGTCAACACCCCACACATCAAATAGTTCTACTTCCAAAATGTTGTTCAAGGGCATCTCATCCGTTCTCCCAATGTTGCCTCTTCTTTGGCATGAGTCGCAAGAATGAACAAAGGCATCGACATCCTGGAACAAAGATGGCCAATAAAATCCACAATGAACAACTCTAGCTTGAGTCCTTGAAGTGGATAGATGGCCTCCATAGGTTGTTGCATGGCATTATTGAAAGATTGCCTTAACTTCTTCATGTGTTATACATCTCCTATAAATCCCATCATTTCACCTTCTATATAGAAATGGGTCTTCCCACACATATCTCTTTGCTTCATACCTTGACTTCTTTCTAGCTTGGTGATCAAACTCCTCCGGAATAAAGTCACTATTGAAGAAATTTACTATATCCGTATACCATGGGTCGGAGGTAATAATTGCCAAGATGGTGTAATCGGGTAGCCATTCATTAATGGGCATCCCATCATCAATATTCCCTCTTGCTTCTTGTATCAACCTAGATAAGTGGTCCGTAACAACGTTTTTGGCAACCGCTTTATCCTTGATGGTGATGTAAAATTCTTATAGCAATAGCATCTAACGTATCAACATTGGTTTAGAATCTTTCTTTATCATGAGGTGTTTGAGAGCAGTGTGATCCGTGTAGACAATCACCCTTGAGCAAATAAGGTGATGTGACTCTTATTTACGCACATTTAGTCCCTTAACTAGCCTAGTTTTTTTGGTATAATGTAAGCTTTTTATTAATCAACATAAAATAGGACATGGAGTACATTTTTTTGTGCTATTACAAAAGGCAACAGCTAAATGAATTACAAATGGATGTCTAAATGCTGCAGCCAAACTTTATCCCTATTAGGCATTCTAGGACTAATCTTCTGCAACAGACGAGCCCTAATGCAATGCTTCAGATCAGTTATCTTCTTAGTAGGTAAGGTAAGAGCAAGGTTAAACCTGCAAGTGTTCCTTTCCTGCCAAATGTAGTACCAGCAGGCTATACAAGCCATCCTGCACACAACTTTCTGCAACTTAGAGTAGCCATTTTGATGTTGGAAATGCAAGTGCAGCCACTGCTCAATTCCAGTAATAATCTGAGAGCTATAACTGCAAGACCTAAACAGGTGGGTGTGAGTCTCAACAGCTTGGTTACATAAGACACAACTGTCACTAGTAGAAATCCCCAGATGCCTCAGCTTCTCCCTGGTCTGCAATCCTCTCTACATAATCAACCAGCCATTGAATGAATGCTTAGGCAAGTTCCAATTATCCCAAACATTTTTATACCAATGGACAGGGGGGTGTGGTCCCTGTAGCCAGTGATATCCAGTCCCAACAGAATACCCTTTAGAGCTAGGTACCCATTGGCCATCAACAAAACCATCTTTCAAAGCATCTTTAACTCTACAAATATTTCTCTAATTCCAATTAGAATCAGGAGGAGGAGAGTAAGTATGCCAATCAGCCCCTTTCATATAAACATGATCAATCCAGAGAACCCAAAGCCTGTCAGCCTTGGTGTAAATCCAATTAACCAATTTTCTAACAGTAGCAATGTTCCATACCTCTTTGATATTCAAGCCTCCTTCTTTCTTACTACAGCAGACCTTGTCCCAGGCTACTAAGGGACACCTATGATACTCATTATCACCACTCCACATAAAATTCCTGCAAATAGCTTCTATTCTTTTGATAACACATTTAGGAATTAAAAAGATAGAAGACCAGTAGTTATGGAGGGTATTGAGGATAGAATTGATGAGTACTAGCCTGCCAGCATAGCTAAGTTTCCTGACTCCCATACTTCTGACCCTAGCAGTAATCTTTTCAATAAGGATGTTACAGTCATGTCTGGTCAATCTCCCTGGTTGGATAGGGATCCCCAAGGTTAACTAGCCTAGTTCCTATGCTTTTTAGTATGTATTAGGGTCGTTTCTTGTTTCTAGCCTCCTTCTATGAATATTCTATGTGGTTTGGTGTCCTTTGTAGGAGAAGAGCACTAACTTGATTGGATGGAGTGAAGCGGAGCTAAATTAATAGCATACAACGACCAAGGACCAAAGAGAAAACTAACACTAAAGGTCTAAGCCAATAAATCAAGTAATGGGAAATGATGAAGACCCCCACGACCCCTCAACGATCCCCACGAATCTTAAGGCAATCAAAGAAGAGGAAACCATGCTGACCCACGATCCAGGCGTCCCAAATTCAGACCGGGCATCTCAATGCTCAGCCCGAGCGTCCCGAGCACAAGACGAGCGTCTCTCTCTCTCTGCAATTTAAGCGTCCAAACAAAGGCACTACTACCTCGTTAACCTATCCATGGTCGATAAGCTCACTCCATTGACGTTTATGCAATGGCAAGACCAAGTTGCATCGTTCCTCACTGGGTACGATCTTCTCAAATACCTCGTGGTTCCCACCCCTGCCCACCCGAAACCATCACCTCTTCCTCTGACACAGAGAAAACCGCCACTGCTACCAACCCTGCGTTTTACACTTGGAAACGCCAGGATCAACTTATCAAAGGCGCCTTACTTGGCACTTTAACCCCGGAAACCCATGCCCTTGTCATGAGAGCTCCCACCTCACACGATGTCTGGACCGTCCTCACCAACACCTATGCCAAATCAACTCGTGGACACATATTACAAGTGAAAGGCCGCCTTAAATCGATCTCAAAAGAATCCACCAAATCCATCACCGACTATATGCACTCCATAAAGTCTTGCACCGACAAACTAGCCATCCTAGGAAAGCCTATGGACAATGACGATATCATAGCTGAGATCATTCGAGGCTTAGACTATGAAACCTACAAACCAATTATTGATGCAATCAACGCTCGAGATGACCCTATCTCGTTCGATGCGCTACACGAAAAGCTCATAAATTTCGACATCACTCGGAAAAATCTCACCAAACCCTCTCCTTTCCCTGCCTCAGCTCACCCTGCTCAAGCCCTTAGAGCCACCACCCGTAGCTACACACCCCACCAAAACCGCGCCTCTACCTCCACTGCCCCACCTCCTGCTGCCGACAACTACACCCCTGCCCCATTCAAAGGCAAGTGTCAATACTGCCGAGCAATTGGCCATGTCATATCGAGTTGCTAAAAATTCAAACACGACTATCCCGATGTTGTGTTTCCTCCCTCGAATGCCTTCCCACAAGCTCGCCAAAATCACCCTCCACCACAAGCTCACACAACAACCACCCAAGCCTCCAACTCGGACCCCTCACGGCCTTGGCTTGTCGACAGTGGAGCCACACATCATATCAGCAATGATCTTGCCAACCTTGCTTTACACAACCCCTATGATGGTAGTGATGAACCTGTGATAGGTGATGGATCTGCTTTACCCATCTCCCACATAGGTTCGTTCACAGCTTCTGCTTCTACTTCCTATAAATTATTTTTTAACAATGTTTTGTTTGTTCCGTCAATTTCACGAAACATATTATCTGTCTCTCAATTTTGTCATGACAACAATGCTTATTTTGAATTCTCACAAAACTCTTTTTCTATAAAGGACCTTCAAACTCATTGGATTCTCATAAGCGGGACGTCTAATGGTGGAGTCTATGAATGGCATCCTCCCAAACCGATCGCTTACACTAGCCGGCTCTCTAAAGACTACGGTTGGCATCATCGTCTTGGACATCCTTCGGCAAAAATATTACGTTATTTAATTAATAAATTTTCTATTTAAATTCCGAGCAATTTAGTTGATTTTTGTAACTCTTGCAATATACACAAGAGCCACAAACTTGAATTTTCTAATTCCACGTTGTTATCAAAAGCTCCTTTAGATTTAATTTTCACCGACTTATGGTCTTCTCCTATTGTGTCGTATGATAATTTCAAATATTATTATTTTTGTTGATCACTTTACCAAATATATCTGGCTATAACCCGCTTAAATTGAAATCCGATGCTACAGCCGTTTTTGTTCGGTTTAAGAAACTTGTTGAAAAATTCTTTAAACGACCCATCATACAATTATTTTCCGACAATGGAGGTGAGTATATTAAAATGGCCCATACTCTAAGTAACGATGGTATTGGTCATTTAACTACTCCGCCTCACACCCCCGAATTAAATGGGTACGCTGAACGACGTCACCGTCACATAGTTGAAACCGGCTTGTCCCTCCTTACCCACTCACGGCTCCCACCCACGTTTTGGACACATGCCTTTCTACAGCTGTTTATCTCATCAACCGCCTGCCCACTGCTACCTTACAAAACACCTCCCCATACGATCGTCTGTTTGGCCAACAACCCAATTATGCTAAGCTTCGAAGTTTTGGATGTCTTTGCTACCCCTGGCTTCGGCCCTATACTTCTCACAAATTGGAACATCGTTCCAAACCATGCATTTTTGTTGGATATTCTCCGACTCAAAGTGCATTTTATTGTCTCGATCCCACTACCCACAAGATATTTATATCCAGACATGTTAAATTTGTTGAAAATTGTTTCCCATATCCTACTCTTGTACCAAGCACCTCCTCCACATCCGCTGCTCCCATACCCGTCACTTCCTGGTTCCACGAGTCTCTTGAACCCGTGTCTACTGCCACCCGCAACCACGCCACAGAACCCCCACCACATACACCACCCACTTCGCCTAGACAGTCTAACACACCATCCTCAACCCCTGTTACTCATTCCCCTGCCTCGTCCACCACACCTTCAACCACAACCTCCTCTGCCTCACCTGCTACTACTTCCCTTACCCCTCCTCTACCGCCACCACCACCACCACCACCTGACCGCGCTGTAACTCGCCTGACCAACAACATTCACAAACCCAATCCAAAGTATGCTAAACTAGCCACCCTCCTTCCACCCTCTCGCCTGCCAAACACCACTAAACAAGCTTTAGTTGATCCCCTTTGGCGCGCTGCAATGACTGCTGAATATGACGCTCTTCAAAATAATAAAACTTGGACACTGGTTCCTCACAACCCATCCTACAATGTCATTGGGTATAAGTGGATTTATCGTATTAAATACAACCCCGATAATACCATCGATAAGTACAAAGCTCGCTTGGTTGCTAAAGGTTTTCTACAACGTGTCAGCGTTGATTACTCCGAGACTTTCAGTCCAGTTGTTAAACCGGCTATGGTACGTGCTCTACTATCGGTTTCTCTCACGAAGGGTTGGTGTTTACGCCAACTCGACATTAATAATGCTTTTTTGCAAGGTAATCTTTCTGATGAAGTTTACATGTCACAACCACCGGGCTTCACTAGTCCCGAACACCCCACACATATCTTTAATTAAACAAAGCTATTTACGGACTTAAACAAGCTCCTCGAGCCTGGTACACGACACTGAAGAAACACCTATTCGGTCTTGGCTTCACAGCCTCACTCGCTGACCCGTCTCTATTTCTATACATGACACCGTCGCACACCCTGTTTTTACTTGTCTATGTCGATGACATAATTGTCACCGGCTCCGACCACTACTACAAAAATAGACCTAATGCAACATTTCGTGTGCAACACTTACGGTTTGTGTTGCAATTTTCAGTTAATTAAGCAACGCTTAATTTATAAATGTTGCTTTTACTTACATAGGGCAACACTTTAATATAAGTGTTGCAATGTATTACTCGAAGTGCAACGTTTTTATACAAATGTTGCATTTTGTCGCAACACTTGTGCAACACTTATATCACATAAGTTATAAACCCTTTATAAAAATTTCATTTTTTTGTTCAAATTAGCTCAAAACATTTTACTGAAAATTTTGTTTGTGCGCCACTTTTTATTTTTTGGAATCTCCCATCAATAATCAATATTATTATTCAATCTTTCAATTCCTTCCATCACGCGTCATTCAATTCATTTATTTGATACAGTAACAAAAACTCTTCGATATTCTTCGTCCTTTCTCATTCGACACTTCCACCGTCTCTTTGCTTCTCCTTTCTCATTCGATCTTCTTCGTTTCTCTTTCATGCCACTACTACAATATGGAGAAAAAGCATCATTAATAAATAACCAAAAATTGTGATACATGGTTTCTTAGGTAAAAGAAACCATTTTTCAACAATAGATGGTTACTTATCAATATCAAAGAAACCATTTTACTGAAAAATGGTTTTTGGTATTAAAATATAGTTTTAAAACCTAAACCACAGCTCCCTTGCTCATAACTTCATCTACCTTCACTCGACGACTTCGCTCTGAAAAATGAATCCCTCTCATTCCTCTCAAAACTTCCGTCTCCTAAACACGACACACAGTCGTCATCATAAACTCGTCTGTCGTTCTTTTCTTTGTTAGCAGCCCTCTCCGCTACCATTAGTCTACTCTTGCTTAGGCCAGAAGCGCTCAGCCGCAGTTTAATCAATTACAAAGGTTTTCCCCCAAATCTCAAATCTCAATTTTTATTAACAAATTCAGATTGGTGAGTTATACATTCTCTATTTGACTTATTACCATTAAATTGTTAGTCTATTTTCGTAATTTTAATCGTAAATGGGCTTATTCTTTGATTTCTTTAACTAAAATTCCCAATTACTCAAACCCTAATTTGTTAAATTGATTTCATTTTCATTTTTCCTCCTTTTTCTCATCAATTATATCATTATTTGGTTGTTGATAATTGATATCTCTGATTTTTATTTGTTTTCCTTACTAATCTGATGAATTGGTACATAGTTTTATAGGGTAATTTGAGACGGACCACAAATTATAGTTTTTGTGATTTAATCAATATGTTTTTACTTTTATATCTTTAATAAATAATTGCTCTTTATTTTGATTTGTGAAATCAGGGGCACAAGGGATAAAAAGGATGTTGAATTGTTGATACTCCACTACCCTGGCTAGTGTTTGTTACAATAATCAGGTATTGCACTTATTAGTCGCTCAAAACTTTGTCAATTAGCTTTGTTTTGGACTTTTGGTTAATGTATTTGATTTTAGTCGAGAGTCACATGGATTAAAGCCTTACGGATGACAATTCTTAATGACATTTTTTGGCTTATAAACATTTGATGTACAATCTATTTAGCAATCCCCTGTTGTTATTTGTATCATAAGATTGACTATTAATAATGTGCTTTGACCATTTCATAATTTGATGACTTGGATTCCTTGGATTATATGCATGCTGGCAAGCAAGTCTTTTGTTCTACTTTCCTGTAAGCTAAGACATTCTACATTCCAATTTATTTTTATTGGAGTACTTTTTTTTTTAGCAATAATGATACGTTCTTATGACTTATAATTGCTTTTTGTTTTTGATATAATTCAGGCTGTTACAGTTAGAGGTCTAGCTATAAAATGAGTTCAATGCTACATAAAGGTGAAGTAACTTGTTCCTTTTGATTCTGTTTATAAGTTGAGTCGACCCGTAGTTTCATCTAAGCTTTGTATACATTGTGGGAGCTTCTTACTAGTCTTTGATCTTTGAGGTATATGGGATTGTTCTCCCTTCCTATTTCCTATCATCTACTTTCCTATCCCTCCATCTTACTCATGCTATTTCCCTTTTCATGTGTATCCAAACAAAGTTTAATGTCGCTAGATCTTCCTCATGCTATTTCCCCTAACTATTAGGGTTTGTTACAACTTACAACCATGAGGTATTGCACTTATTAGCTATGTTACTCTGACTCGGCTTCAAGTGTCGGATACCTTTGTTTTCAGCAAAATATTCGATTTTTTGGTCTAAAATGAAGTGTTGAAGTGCCGGAGTAACATCGCTTATTAGTCGCTTAAAACTTTACCAATCAACTCTGTTTTGGTTAATGTATTTGTTTTAGTGGAGAATTACTTGATTTTGCCCTGGTCCGAGTGATGTTTGTTCTAGGAATGAAGAGCAATTCAGATGACTAAATGATTATTCATGACTAGTTGCTTCAATTCCCCCAACTTTACTATAACATAATGATGTAAATGTTGCATCTATTGTTTCTATCTCGTGTAAAATAATTTTGTACAAGTTGCATCTATTGTTTTTACTCTCGTCCTTCTCATTTTTCTAGTTCTATGCAGGTGTTGCAACACTCTATTAGACAACCTCTCTTTTGTCTCTTGACGTTATGCTTACAGAGTTACACTACTTGCCAGTCCATGTATACCCTCTCCTCTTGATTTTCCTAAAAAGGTAGTACTACTTTAGCCTACTTCTTTCCTACGAGTACTCCGTATAACTTTGTTAAGTACTTATAGGCTTATAGCAATGGTTTTCAAACTACAATGTGAGACAAAAGGGTATTGTTATGCTGTTTTGTGGTTGTGTGAGTTGTAGCGATAATTGTTGTTATTTTGATTCTTTAACAGAAATCATGTCATTCGATTTGTTGGGTCAGTCACAAAGAAAATGAACTCTACTAATATTATTTCTTATTTTTGGTTACATTTTATGTTCTAATATATGTTGATATCATATATTCATAGGGAGCTTCAATATAATTTCTTGATATATTTTTGTTTTGTAGAATTCTAAAGATGTTTTGTTGATTTTAGATCTTCCTCTGAACCTTTTATCACTAAGATTTATGTCATCATCATCGGTCATTCAGCGTGATCTGCAATTGCATCAAACCTTGTGTACAATCACGTACTCTATTTTCTGCACATCCTTGTTAATTAGTTGTTCTTTAATGCATTATTTATTATTTCGTGATAATTAAGTGTGACGTATCATCTATGCCTATTGAGCCTTTGAATCCTCAAATCTAATAATGTTCTATTTTTTATGTTACAAGTTGCATTTGAGGTATTAACAATGATGACGGGTTGATTTTTTGTCCGGCTGGCAACATATATATGCTCACAATACAAGAATGAAGACTTATAATTAGTAGCTTTCAAATAGTCGTTAAGAATTATTATTTGTTCTATTTAAACATTTGTTATATTTGTTTTAGTTAAATAATTGAACATTTGCGATCGAAGTTCTACTTTTGATCCTTTTTTGAAATGTAATTGACATATATTTTTGAGACTGAATCAATTGAATGCACAATTAGAGAGAATTACAATTGTTGCGTGCCTTACAAGTCCTTATGTCGTTGCACTTTATTAAGTGTTGTTTTTGAATAAATTAGTGTTGCATTTGTTTATTATAAGTGTTGTTTTGGGACGTAACGAGTGTTGTGTTTCCAAAATAAAAATGTTGCATTAATTTGATATAAGTGTTGCTTATCAACATGAAAAGTATTGCATTAGTTCAGGAAGTGTTGCTTTTTTTACATAAGAAATGTTGCATTAGAAGATAAAAAATGTTGCCTTTGCAATTGAAAAAGCGTTGCATAAACATGACCAATGCAACACTTTTCAAAAGTGTTGCTTCAGATTAAAAAGTGTTGCATTAAGCGTTGCAATGACCTAATGCAACAAGACCTGATGTAGCACTTGATTAAGTGTTGCATAAACTCTATTGCAACATTTATATGACATTATGCAACAATAGCAAAGTGTTGCTATAGAATCTAAATGTAGTAGTGGACCCACGTCACGTCTCCTCCTTTATCACCTCACTGGCATCTCGTTTTGCCCTCAAAGACTTGGGTAATTTATCTTATTTTTTAGGTGTAGAGGTCACCCCCAACCCCAAGGTCTTCTTTTGACACAATCAAAATACATCCATGATTTATTGCACAACCACAATATGCTTGAGTCGAAACCAGCTAACACACCTTTAGCTGTTCACCCTCCCTTTCACAACGATGGGAGTCCTACTCTCTCAAATGTTACTACTTACCGTGCCATTTTGGGTAGTCTGCAATACCTCTCGTTTACACGTTCCGATATTGCGTTCTCTGTCAATCGACTTGCTCAGTTTATGCAACATCCAACCGAGCTTCATTGGAGTGCTCTCAAACGCCTTCTTCGTTATTTGAATGGTACGTCTCATGTTGGTCTTCAATTATATCGTTCCTCGCCTCCTAGACTTCATGCTTATTGCGATGCTGATTTGGCTGGGGACCGTGACTCATACGTGTCTACAACGGGTTATATTACTTACTTGGGACGTAATGCTATATCTTGGGCCTCGAAAAAGCAACGAGCTATAGCTTGTTCTTCCACTGAGGTTGAGTTTCGAGCTGTTGCTACTACCTCGGCTGAATTAACTTGCGTTCGCTCGCTCCTCACTAAACTTCAAGTTCCATTTTATGCTCCACCGGTTATCTATTGTGACAACCTCAGTGCTACTCACTACTCTGCTAATCCCGTCTTTCATTCTCGGATGAAACATTTGGCTCTTGCGTTCCATTTTGTTCGTGAACAAGTAAATCAAGGTCAACTTCGTGTTCAACATATTTCTGGTGCTGATCAGCTTGCTGATGCTCTCACTAAGCCGCTTCCGTTACCACGTTTTGCTTCATTGCTGTCCAAGATCGGTCTCTCCCTTGGGTCGTCCGTCTTGCGGGGGCATGTTAGGAATATTGCCATATAATCTCGTTTTCCTTATTTCCTCGTATATTATTTCTTGTATTATAGTTTCCTTCTTTTGTATTTACATATCTTGTGTAATTACCTTAGTTTACAAAGTTTAGATTTAGGGTAAATATTCTAGATACGTTTCTTGTGCCTCAATGTAATTGTAGTATATAAGGATACGTTGTATTGCTTGAATATTCATCAATAACAATTAACCTTTCATAAACCTTACAATTATATCCTTAACTCACAATCACCTTCCCTTAATCTTCAGCCTCTCCTCTCATTATCATTTATCACAACCTCATCATCTCTCTCTATTTCTCACCTATCTCTCTCATTACACTCCCACATTTCATTCACCTAGTTTCTCAAAAATTCAATTAAATCACAAATCATATTTCATCCCCCCTTCCCCCCACTACCCCACCCGACACAAACACCGACCCACCACAACCCCAACCCACCGCACCAGATCCAGCATCGCAGCCCCACCTTCCTTTGGCCGCCCTCGACACACCACAACCAGACCGCCTCCGCCAAAAACCCACCCAATAAACCTAAACAAATCAAACCAAATAAAAAAAATCGAAACCCACTACTACCAGCCCGCCACCATCCACTACTACCGCCACCTCTTCTTCCAAAACCCAAAAACAAACCCACAACCCCCGACAACCCCCGACAACAATAACAACACGCCGACATCTACCACGTGACGCCACCATCATCAGCCGCCAAACCAGATCTGGAAAAAGACGAGGGATTGGAGGTGGAGGACAGATCTGTTGTTGGACGAGAGAGAACGGTTGGTGGATAGGAGAAAGGTGAGGGAGCGGCGTGATGGTGGTTGTTGGTGTCGATGGCGTTTTCAGATTAATTTTTTTTTTTTTTTAAAAAGATCTCATTTAGTTTTTTTTTTTTTTTTTTTTCAGATTTCGGTTGTGGTGGTAGGGTCTTTAGATTAGTATAGTTGAGTTTTTTTCAGATTTGTGTTTTTTTTTTCTCGAGTTCTTCTGATTTCGATTTTTTTATTTTAGATTTTTTTTTTCGGTTTTTTAATTTTATTTTAGATTTAGTATTGTTGTTTTTATTTCAGTTTTTTTCATTTTTTAGTTACATATTATTTTGTGTTTATAGATCTTGTTTTGTTTTTAGAAAAAAAGAAAATTAGATCTAATTTTTTTAAAAAAATTAGATCTTGGTTGGACAAAGTTACACATGTTGTCTATTAAAGTTGCTCTCACCTATATTAAAGTTACACATAGGATGTATTAAAAGCTACTATAATTCATATTTTTATATAACAATAACTTAAAATAGAAGTTACACTATCATGGACTAAAATTACACCGTTATGGACAAAAGTTATAGTATTTATGACTAAAGTTACACCCTTGGAACATTAAAGTTACATAAAACTTTGTACTAAAGTTACATAAATTTAGACAAAAGTTACATGAACTTTGACTAAATTAAATAAATTTGAAATACTGAAGTTATATAAATTTGGATTAAAGTTATATAAACTTGGACTAAAGTTACAGTCGTAAAACTTTAAAGTTACATCAAAATGACTGGAAATTATATAATTTTTTTGGTAACTTTGAGACAAATTTAAATCATTAATAGTATAACTTCATAACTTCAGTTCATGATAGTATAACTTCAGTCATTTCAAGTCATTTTTATATAAAAATTTGAATTATGACTTTTCAAACATCTATATTTATGTAACTTTAATGTTTAAAGGGTATAACTTTAATTATTAATAATATAACTTCAGTCATATAATCCATTTTATACATTATTTTGAGTTTATATATGTGGACGCGGGCCCACGGGGGCGAAAAGCGAAGCAAGCTTTTCTTTGTTGCATTTGTGGAGTCGCCACCAATTTATTGTAGAAAATTGGAAACCGTTCGAATACCTCGTGCCATGTCAAGACACAAAGTAGTGACATGAACACCAAGAACTCGTTACCCTTAGCATTCTATGTCTAGAATGACTCTCGTGGATGCCAATGAACACGGATGTTCACAGAGATCTGGAGTAAGGGGTGAGGGTACGTATTAGGAAGCTCTTTTGATCGAACACCTAATCCCGCCCGCCTCGGTAGCGGCCTCTACTAATGATTAGGGAAAACCGTCTATACTTGATATGTTGCCGATTTATATGCATGCAATGCAACAAACAAATAGATTAATCCTAGCATGTGAGAATTAATACTAAGTCGGTGAACACGTAATTTAACATGCAATTGAGTCGAAGTAGGGATTTAATGTTGATTACATGTGAGAGAATACAAACAATAATAAAGAGATACAATAAAGAAATACAATAAAGAAAATTACAATAATTAAAACGGATTAATTGATTTATGTCGAAAATACATTTAAAACGGATGGTTTGAGAAAAGAAAAGGAAAACAAATAAACGGACAGATTGTGGGTGATAATACAACTAATAGTTAATTAATACGTAAACTAATAAACTAGGTCAAGGCAAAAACGGGAGTTAAGGGACAGAACTCAATCGGGAACAGGCGCAGCAGAGCTGCGTCCCTTGGAAGAGCGCGCCCGATCGCGCGTCATTCTCGAGCTTCGATTCTGGTGTGAAGCGGAATTGCAAATCGTTAATGTTCGTTGGTGATTTTAATGCTTGATTATATTGTTTGACTCGGATGAAAGTGATTAACAGATTATTTACATATGATTGAGGTCATAAAAACGATAAAACATGGATAAAAACTAATTAGAACGAATTATATACAAGATTAATGAGGTTATTATAAATATAAATTAATCGAACTAACTGAATTACTTATGTTAAATAAATTATTAATGACGAACTAATGATGACAACGATAAATAACAGATGAAATATATCAAAAGTGAATTCCAGAGATTCAATATTGAGGAATCGAACCTCTAAAAACCCGAATTGATTTTAATGACGAAAACCCGCAAATATGAATTATAAGGGATTTAAGTCGGGGATTTTAATGATGGATTAATTAATGATGATGAAAGATTAATGAATTACAGGTTAAAGTTATCATACTCAAATTGTTGTGCTAAAGAACAATGAACAATTGAAAACAAAGCGAAAAACAATAGGACGAACAAAAGACGAAGGAAGAAGAAAGGAAGCGAGAGGCTGCGGCAGCCTCGCAAGAGGCGCAACAAAGTCTTGCGTCCCTTCAAGAGGCGCGGCGATTCTTTGCGTCCTTTCTCGACGGTTGTTTTCTGATAATCCGTAAAAAGGGTTTTAAAACAAGGTTTTACAAATCGGTTTTAAGTGTATTTTCGACATAAATCTTACAATTGTGATTAAAAAAATAAATAGCAATAATAAAATAAGGATTATACACCCTTAGACTTACATGTTTGACGAAACGAGATGAACTAAGTTAACGTTTAGTGATGCTCGACTCAAATGTACGACGAAAGTGCCCTCTAGGAGGAAAACGAATAAGATTGATTAAGTTGATTGATTGTGGAGTTGGTCAAATTGGTCGGTCATGCAAAACGAGGCTGGTACTCAGAAAGATCCGAGCTTACGTGGTCGAAAGTTCAAGCACGTAGACGCCAAAAAGTAAGAACGTGGTTTAGAATGCAAAGAGAGAAGAGAAGGGTGGACACTCGCGTGAGAAATATGTGAGACCAAAGGTCTCTATTTATACTAATCACACGGAGGAAATTAGGGTTTTCGGAGAAACTTTGGAAGTGAATCTCGAAAAGATACGAAAAATACGCAGAAAAGGACTGAGGAAGAGGCGCAGCAAGCACTGCGTCTCTTGGAAGAGGCGCAGCACCTGCTGCGTCTTTTCCTCAGTGGTTTCCTCCTGCGGAAGAATGATTTCCGTGTTTCTATTATGGAATAGCGGATTAATCTTATTTCCTTAATATTTTATATGATAATCTTGGGATATATGTTACCAAATATTAAAAGATTGGAAAATATATGAAATAGAAATATCCGGAACGTTCTAGAACATTCTGACTCGGCATTTTAAACGGTTATTAGAAAGATGAAGACGGTTTTTGACCCGAACTCCAAATGTACTTTAATTACTACCAAAACGACCGTATCGGCGCGTAGATGGTGACTACGAGGTAGACACACGTGTTTGAGCGACCACTTGACGATAAACTTACGAACTGTCACAAACCGTTCCGTGTACCAAACATGCGGCCCAATCATCACCGGGTGGTTTGCGGGAGGTGCGGAAATGAGGTATCTACAGAGCCCCCACTTTGACTGAGGCTTGGACAAGCCGAAAGTCAAAGTATAGCCATCAGGTCAATCTAAGATTACAACCTGACGACTATGGCGACGCGAGGCGGCTCAAGGGGTATGAGCCAAGGACCTGTCGACTATCGGGGAGAGTCGTTTAAAGTCCATTAGATTACGTAAGGAGGCTCGCCAGCCATAAGAAGAGATCATACCTGAAGTTCATTGAAACTCCAAGGGGAAATAAAACGCGATATTGGAAGAGGCAGCGGGACGTAGTCAGGAACTACTAGGAGAAATCTGCTTGGGTCGGCTTCAAACAAACTTTGGAAGAGCTTGGGGTCGATGTTGATCTCCATGTGTTGAGAGGGGCAAATGTCTGTCCATGTAATCTCGCTGGGGGAACATAATCGGGAACTGATCTCCATGTCTCGAGAAGGGCGATTGGCTGCCCGTGTACTCTCGCTGGGGGAACAGAATAGAGGTGTGTCGAAACACCTGTCAAAGAATATTCGCTCGTTGTGGCAAGCAAAGTCTTGGTAAACAGATAAATATTACGACAGTTTGCAGTTGGCTTGGAAATACGGGTCCGAGCGAAGAACAAATGTCAAATGAACCAAATATACGATGTGTGGCATCAAGGAAGAGGCGCACCAAAGATGGGCCCACGAATAACGAACTTATAATGAATCTTCAAAAATTCATTTGGAGGGAAACTGAGGAAGAGGCGCAGAAGAGCTGCGTCTCTTGGAAGAGGCGCAACACCTGCTGCGTCTTTTCCTGAGTGTGGCTTTTCTGAGTAAAAACTCGATGAAACACGGGATTGTCTTCATAATTTCGAAACATAAAACCTCAAATATTCTCTCAAATTCCAACCATTTCTTGCTAAAATTTGATCAAAAGCTTGAATTTGCCATGACTAATCGAGGTATGTGTATTAATCTTGTATTAATCTTCCGTATTTGATCAAATTGGATCGACAAAATCAGGGTTTTCAACCCTAAAAAGGTCGAAAATTTGAGGCTTTTCCACCATATGATTTTGCCTTATAAAATTGACCTTGCAAATGGATAATTGGTAGTATAAGGATCGTAACCATGTATTTATTTTGGATTTTCGTTGAGTTTTGAGCATTTTGAGTGAAATTGAGACGATCTCACAGCTAAACCGTATATTGCTTCGAAAATAGCCTTAGGATTGCCCATTTGCGATGCAATTTGGTATTTGGAATCCTTGTATGATGGATAAACTTCCTACCATTTTGGAATTTTGATTTGTGACAGCTTTTTCAGGATACTTTCCTAGGGCATAATCGCCATTATAACGAAATGCTGTCGAAATTTCGACTCGAACCCATGACTAGGCTTCAACTTAGGCTTGACTTGACCCAATTTACCACATGAGCGGACGGGTTTGTGGGAAAATTGGCCAGAAAGAGCGATTTTGGAGCTCCGAAAACTCGAAAATCCCTTAATTAAGGCTTGTCGTCACTTGACGCGGCTTAAATTCACTTATTTTCGCAGGTGATGAGGCTTCTACGTCAGAGAGAGATCCCATGGACGTGGACACAGCTCTTGACCCTTCCCGTACGCTTGAGGAGGCATTAGAGCAGGCTTTTACTGCCGCAGTGGCAGCTGCTGAGGACGAGGTCGTCGAGGAGGAGGTTGTTGAGGAGAAGGAGGCCCCGAGGCGGGCCAACGTCGGACGAGGTGGTCACCAGCTGAGGGGAGCACCAGAGTGGGCTGAGACTTGGGACAGCAGGCACCTCATCTGGGCTGTAGAGGGTCACCTGTCCTACAGGACGGTGAAGAGCTTGGTAACTCAAACTCATCACTCTTCCATTCATCTTTTTTCATTTATGTTTGCTATTCCTTTTCCCTTTCATTCGAGCTAAAGATAGCTCTTGCCTTGAATCAAAATAGGAGGTCAGGAACATCAGGTCGTTCTCGGGTTACACGGCGATGATGGGGGCCTACGAGAAACTGTCAGCATAGGAGCGGGCCATCATCGAGCGAGGAGCGTTTGGTGCCTTGGTACAGGCTTGGAGAGACATCAAGAGGAGGAAGATTTGGGCTAACCTTAGCCTGGTTCGAGCCTTCCTGGATCAGTTTTGGGATACGACCTCTACCTTTCACATGCCTTTCGGTGAGGTTGGGGTCACGTTGGAGGATTACGGCATGATTTCTGGCTTTCCGTGCGGGACTGAGGTGGTGGCGTGGCCGGATACAGCCATGAGGGTACACTCGGCTGAGGCTAGGAGCTTGATCGACTGGAACTTGATGCCGAAGGCTGCCGCGGTGCCCGGGTTGGTGCCTAGTTCCTATGTTCGGGATTACTTTGATGGGAAGAGGTCGGCGATGGTGGTGATCGATGGGAGGGAGACGGATCCTCCTCCTTGCACTGCTGAGCAGAGAGCTCGTTTGTGGCTCTGGTGGTTTTTGTCTTCGATTTACCTCGGAGACAAGGGAGAAAGTCTGTCGACGAAGCTTCTTCCCTTCCTTTCTGACCTGGGGGGCCTAGGCCGTGGGGACTGGGTCACTGCTGGCTTTGCGGTCCTCATTCGCTATATGAGGGCCATGGTTCGTCCGGAGTTGATAGAGAAGAGGACTTCTCCTGCCACTGTTGGCCCTGGACTGTTGTTGGAGGTATGAACCTCCATTTCTTTTCATGAAAGATCATTTCTTTATCGAATCACGAAAGATCGTCATTAACTATCTTGTTTTACAGGCGTGGGTGTACTCCTACTTTCCGGGCCTCGCGCCCAAGAGGACGGAGCCAGGGGAGAGAGCTTATCCCATCGTGTGGGATTGGGTGATGTGTCGCACGAAGAGTCAGCGTTTCTTCCACGACGCCTGTCGATGGGAGGTGAACGCTCTGCAGCTAGACGGCGTGAGTATCTTCGAGCCACTTTTCTTTGTTTACTTTTCATTGCTCCCTTTCGGAACCGATCATATGAATGACCTCTTGTTTGCTTTTCATAGTGGGTGCCCAGGCCTTGGGCGGACTACACTGGCGCTCCTCCTTTTGTGGCTGAGGTTCTTCGACCTAGGAGCTCGAGCCGGTTGCTTTTGAGGACATCGATGGGTCCTGTGTGGTACTTGGGGCGAGCGCTTGGCTCGTCAGTACTCCCCCGAGATGTCCTGACGGTTCCCATCGATCCTCCTCGGACGATGTTCAGGGAGCCTTCTGATGCTGAGAGGGAGGCTGACTTAGCTGGCGTCGGTGGCGATGCCCTCCTTTTTCCTGGTGAGGACTACTCGACGTTCCTCTACGGGAGGTTGGCGTACTGGCCAGTCGTGGTAAGTGTTTTATTCCCTTTCGATTGACATGAAAACATGATGAATGATCATCAATTAATGAAAACCATTCGAAATTTGCAGGAGGTTGTGGTGGCGGGCATCAAGCCCCCAGCGTACCCCGAGACCCTCGAGTACACTAACGCGACGGGGATGACGATGATCTCCGAGCTTCGTGACTTTGATGCGGTGGTGAGAGATGCTGGTCTAGACGAGTGGCAGCATCTGATTCGGAGGGTATGCTCCCTAATTTAATCAGATTTCGTATAAGAATACATTTGTTTAAACCTATCAACTTATTGAGGATCCTTGAAATGTAGGTTGCGCCATCCCGGTTCATGGCTTTGTGGAGGGTAGCCAACCAGCTACGAGCTACTGCCATCGAGGCACTTGCTGGCGGTCGAGGACGTCAGGTATGAACCTTCCGTTTACTTCATTTTTGAATTTTCTAACTTTCCTTATGTTTGAAATGATTGACATGAGCCAATTCTTGTCGTTTGCAGAGGGAGCGTGACCTGGAGCGAGAGCTTGCCCAGTCCCGGAAGGAGACAGCTCGCCTGCTGAGGGAGCTAGAGGTCTGCGACGCCGAGATCGCTGCTCTCAAGGCGAGAGTTACCGAGCTAGGCGGTGACCAGCTGTAGTTTGTTGCTCTTTGTCGTTGGTTGTACTTTATACATTTTGGAACCTTCATTTTGCACTTTATACACTTTGTTTCGGGCTCGAGCCCCCAGTTTGGTGTACATATACCCTTTTTGGTTGTATATACGATGGCCTGAGTACCTTTGCCGTTGGGTTGCTTTGTTTGTACCTGTAGGTTAGCTTGGAACATGTGTGGTAGATGACGGTTTACGCCGTCATGCTGCCGAAATGCACACAGAGATTGCACATAAAACACATATTTGTACACATGGCCTAAATTAGCGCAAGACAAAGACTTGAAAATGCAAAAAAATTACTGAAAATGACCGGACGGTAGGGAGGGTTACCCCCTAAAAAAAGAAAAAATAGAAACATATAAGTTTGAAATGTGAAATGGAATGGTAGTGAAACAATTCCCAAAAAAAGAAAAAAGAAAATTAAAAGAAAATGTGCAAGTTTGAAAATGAATATCTAAATTGGTGAAATGATTCCCCAAAAAGAAATTAAAGAAAAAAAAAGAAATGTATAAGTGTGCTGAAATGACGAAAATGCCGATATTGCCTCGAAATGCGTGCCCGTGGAATTTAGGAAATGCGCAACATGGTAATTTGACGGATTTACCAAAATAATAGCCCTTATGAATAGGAAATTATTCTTGGAAGAATTAGGAAAGATCCAACGCGGAAAATCACAGAAAGAAGGCTTAGGAAGAGGCGCAGCCCTTTGAAGAGGCGCAGCAGGAGCTGCGTCCCTTTGAAGAGGCGCAGCACGTTCCCCAGTGTGTCTGTCCTGACAGATTTTAGGAAACAACTTTTAGTATAAATATAGACGTCGAGGGAGGTTTTATTCACATAATTCTTCCGCCTTTCTCTCTTCTTATTGCATAAAAGCTCTCTAATTAAGCATACATCATGAATACTCTTGAAATCCGTCTGAAAGAGTGGACAAATGAGTTCCCTAATGTTGAGAAACACGATATGGGTGCCTATAATTTTGGATCGATCTTGAGTTTGAAGTTGGTTAAGGTAGTCAAACCGTTCCTAGACGCTTGCCTGGATTATTGGGACCCAAATTATCACGTATTTGCCTTTCCTAGAGACGATATTTGCCCATTTCCCGAAGAAATTGCTGCAATCGGTGGTTGGGACCAGGAGCATTTGCCTGATATACCCTCTACTTCTCAAGGGTATAAGAATAAGTTCAGAGATTTGCTTGGGTTGACAAGAGCTGAGGTTGACCATCTTGTGACCTCTTAAGGAGTGCGAATGTTGGACTTTATCGATCGATTCATAAACAGGGCATATCCTACCATTTCCTATGTTGCAAGGCGAAGGGCATTCGAATTTTGCCTACTGCATGTATATGTCCTTCAAGGGCATGTTGATGAGGATTTGAGAGGAAACCCTCGTTACTTGAGCTTAATCGAGCAAATGGAGCTGCGCAGGAGTCCAGCTTGCCTGTGTTTAGGAGAGATCCTTGTCATATAGAATTGCATTTACTTAGAGCATGCATTCATTCATATCATTGCATTTGCATTTGTACTTCAATTTCCATAATCCAAAAATCCAAAAACATGTTGTTCCAGGTGTAATTCCAGAGCAGTTATTTGTTACCACCCGTGCTTGTAGAATGACGTCTTTGGTTGAATCCTCCTCGCGGTCTCCTGAAACGATGAACAAACTGAGGGCTCGGCTTTGGACCGAGCGAACTCACTCCGACGCTCAAGTCAGTAAACTTAAAGGGATAAGTTGTTGTTACTTGGCGAAGTATATATTGTAGAGAGATAAGGAAGATATTACCAGATGAATAGTGATTCTTAGGTTAAATTGTGGATCCTCTCCTCAATGAGGGTTGAGGAGTATTTATAGACTTTCACCTTTTGTCACGTAGTGGCCAAGTGGCTAGCAGGTGGAAAGACTGTTCTACCCTCGGCCGATGGACCCATGGCGGCCGGCGGGCCCTGATGACTCGCCGCCGAGGGGTCTTGGATATGAGTTCGCGGATATGTGCCCCGGCTGGCTAGTTGTCCTAGCCGGGGCACAAGAGACAGGCCTTGCTCAATGTGTTGACTTGGTCAGAGGGTGCAGAATATGCCCCATCAATTTGCCCCCAGCGTAGTCGATGCCGTGGTATGGGCTCCGATGTATGCTGAGCGTATATTCTGCGTAAGTAAAAATTTTCTGCCCCGGCTTCTTCTACCTCGGCTTGGTTCTGCTTAGGCCGTACCATTCTGCTTAGGCCGTACCATATCCCCCCTCCACATGGATGTGTAAAGGGCATCCGATGTGGAAAAGAAAGTGACGTTGGCCGAGACCTGGGTTGAGAGAACCGGTTGTTTTTGATTGCCCCCGGCCGGTGCTACCTAGCTTGGTTGATCATGTGGCCGGCGGAGAACAGATACTTAGGAATTTGTTGAGGAAGATGAATAGGCAGATGGATATGAAGGGGCGTGTTGAAGACGCTTGGTCACTGTTGCATTGATTGACGTTCAACTGTTGCAACGATTGACATTCCGTGGTTGCATGTCCGACACGTGTCCGTTCGATTGATTGGCCGACGTTTCATGGGTCGTGCTCCCTGATTGGTCCTTCTTCATGGGCTTTCCCCTATAAATAGGGCGAGTTAGTCCCCGAAATTGGCCACCAATTTCATTTTCTCTAAAATTTTCTTCTTTCTAGCCCTCTTTGTGAAACTTCTCTCTAGCTTTGGAATCGTTACTCGGCGTAGCACTTTTCTTCAAGGTAAACAAACAAATTTTCCAACTTTTTAACTTTTAAGTTTTGTTGTAAACATGTCTTCGCTGATCGGTCCTAGTAACCGTGCGCCGGGGTTCCCGTCCCGTCTTGATGAAGAGGAGGCACTGGCCGCCGTCCCGCTAAGGTCCGGGGGTCCTAGGTCTCCTTCTCGCGAAGTTGACCCAAAAGCTTTGGAGGCTTGGGAGGATGACGCCGAAACTGATGAGGACTTTGATGATGTTGGAAAGACTCGTCCTAATGAGGGGAGGCAGTTCATCATGGATCATGGCGACGCCTGTAAGGTCGGCCCTGACCGTGCTTGGACCCACAAATTCGCCGATTGTTCCGTGAAACACTCTTCGAAGGCCATTTCTACTTCGGCAGGGGATACAAAATTGTTGTCCCTGAGGAGGGTCAGGCCGTCTGTTGCCCTCCACCGGGTTGCATCGGCGTATACATCCGGCACTTGGAGTACGGGCTCCGGTTTCCACTGAACAAATATGTTATGGCCATCATTAGGGCCATGAACGTCGCCGTGGCCCAACTGCACCCCTTGGCTATTAGGACCATAGTCGGCTTTGTCTGGCTCTGTCTCTTCAAGGGGGAGGTCCCAACGGTTGATTTATTCCGTCGGCTTCACCACCTTCGGCCGTCATTTCCTGGTCGCGTCGGATGGTACAACGTGCAAATGGAGCCGGGTTATGTCTCCGTTGATAAGCTTACTTCCTGCAAAGACTGGAAAGATCGGTGGGTGTACGTTGAGGTTCCGGATGACTATCCGCTGCCCCGGTCCTTTCAGCACCAAGTTAATTTGCGGTGCGAGACTAAGGCGGAGCATGACAAATGGGTCACCCGGAATAAGCTTAAGATGGACGCCAGCAAGGTCCCTCTTAATGCGGATGAGAGGCTGGCGATGAGGCTTTTTGAGGCGGACAAGAGTGGGGTGCCGAAAAGATGGATTCCCCCAACGCAGATCATTCTTCAGGATGAGCTGCTCTGCCATGTCGGCCTCATACCGGCCCTAGCACAGGGTGAGTGGGGTCGGTGTGAGGCCCATCTCTGCTCTCAATGTTTCTGTTTTTTTTTTTTTTTTTTCTTTTCCTTGTATTTTGTACAACTTTGGTAGGTTGTGTTTTGGCTTATCCCTATGGGGACGGCCGTCGTCTGTATTTTCCTCACTTGTAACCTGTTATCATTTTTAACAAGAGTTTGCTTATTTTGCCTCTGGCTTGGCCGAGGTCTTTTCTTGTCTTCGTCTGAGTTGTCTTCTTACGTTATTAATTGAGCGCTTCTTTTGTTTCTACCTCGGCCTGGCCGAGGCAGTTAGAATGCGTATCTCAACTGTGTTTAACGTCTTTTTCTTGAACATGTTAGCGTGTCGACCGTTGTGTCCCCTGCCAGGCCTTCGGTTGGCCGAGGCGACTAGGGGTTACGGCGCGACGGCGTATGTTAGCGTACCGCGGCGTCTACTTCTTGGTAGTGACTGCCGCGGCGTCTTCTCTTGATAGTGGCTGCCGTGGCGTCTACCTCTTGGAGTGACTGCCGTGGCGTCTACCTCTTGGGGTGACTGCCGTGGCGTCTACTTCTTGGGGTGACTGCCATGACGTCTGCTTCTTGATAGTGACTGCCGTGGCGTCTACCTCTTGGAGTGACTGCCGTGGCGTCTACCTCTTGGGGTGACTGACGTGGCGTCTACTTCTTGGGGTGACTGCCATGACGTCTGCTTCTTGATAGTGACTGCCGTGGCGTCTACCTCTTGGAGTGACTGTCGTGGCGTCTACCTCTTGGGGTGACTGCCGTGGTGTCTACTTCTTGGGGTGACTGCCGTGGCGTCTACTTCTTGATAGTGACTATGGGGGGGGGGGGGGGGGGAATGAACACTTTGATGGAAAACTTGGACAATTCTTCATTAGATATAAACATGCGTCGGGGTGCCCACAGTTGTCTTGGGCACCTCCGCCGCTATACAAAGTATTTCCCGAGACAGTGTTCCAATGGCTCATTAAAGGCACACCCTCCATGTCTGTCAGCCGGTATGTACCCAGCCCTATTTCTTCAACCACTTTGCAGGGACCTTCCCAGATAGCCGTCAGTTGCATCCATGAGGTCGCCCTCATGTTGTAGGGATGGGCTCTTCCCCTTCTCTGATTTCTTTGCCACTTTGAGGGATTGCATGTTACACCCTCTGGCAGATATCTGGGTGTTGACCACCTCGTCCTTCTCGTCCTTGGAGACGAGCTTATGCGCTTCCCCCCGGTCCGAGACATATATCAGTGTCAGGGCCCGGATGGACATCACTGCGTCGGCCTCGCTCAGAGTGACTCGGCCTATGAGAACGTTGTAGGCGGACGAGCCGTCAATGACCACGAACTCAGCCAGGACATTCTTAGCCGCGTTCCCCTCGCCGAACATCACTGGCGGTCGATTGACCCGGGGGTACAGGTAGGCTCGGGAAAAGTCAGATAGCGGATTGGTGCAGGGGCTCAAGTCTTCAACCTTCAGACCGAGGTTGAGAAAGCACTCCCTGAACATGATGTTTCGTGTAGGCGCCTGTGTCAATCAGGCACCTCTTGACCAGGTGGTTGGATATGTCCAAGTGGACTACAAGTGGGTCGCTGTGAGGGGCGATGACTCCCTCGTAGTCCTTCTTCCCAATAGTCATATCGGGGACGTTGGAAGCGAGGATCGCTGTTTTGGGCACAAAGTTGATGACCGTCTGACTCGTTCGGTGCCGTTTGTGCCCATGAGCGGACCCACCGTTTCGTTGCCCCGATGACAACATTGATTACTCCTATCCGTTCAAGACGGGTTTTTATTCGAGCGCTGGCGTCGTCTTTTGGCCTTTGGCGATATATTTGTCGAGGCTCCCCTTCCGGATCAGCTCTTCGATGGCATTCTTGGATGCGCAGCGGTTGTCGCAAGGTGACCGGTGTGGCCGTGGTACTCACAAGATCTTGGCTCGTGTCACCGCCCCCCTTCGGCTTGGGGGCCTTTCCCACTCGCCCTCGTGCTTGCTCGGGCGAAGACCTCGGCGCGGCAGATACGACCAAGGGGTGTGGCCACCGAACCGCTTTCGGTAGTACGGTCCCGAATTCCCCCGCGCCCGCCGAGTTTTGCTTTCGGTGGGTGGACTGTCGGACCGTGACCTATTATTGTCACGACGTCCTTCGTCCGGGTTATCCTCCGGCGCTCTTTCTCTTTGAGTGCCCGGCCTCGCTGGGCCTACCTGTGTTTTGTGGTAGTCCTCCACCTTTATGGCACGATCGGCCATCTTCCCAAGTGAGTCTAGGTTCGAGCCGCCGCACTTGATGAGCACATTTTTAGGTCTCCTCTCGGGAGGCCTTTCATCGCGCAAGGTCGCCGGTTCCATTGCTCGGCTCACGAATCTGCTGAACCTTGGCGTCGAACCTCTTCACATAACTTCGGAGAGACTCGCCTCCCTCCTGTCTGATAGTCAGGAGGTCCGAGGTCTCCACGGCCCTCCTCTTGTTACAAGAATACTGGGCTAGGAATGTGTCCTTTAGGTCGGCGTAACAGTATACCGACCCGTCGGGTAGCCCCTTGTACCAACTTTGTGCCATCCCATACAGTGTCGTTGGGAAGACTCGGCACCAAACCTCATCGGGTTGCTCCCATACCGACATGTGAGACTCGTAAGCCTCGACGTGGTAGGTTGGGTCGCCTTCTCCTTTGTATGCTATGGGTGGCAACTTTAGCTTAGTCGGCACCGGGGTCTCTAAGACGTAGGTGCTGAGGGGCTGTCTGACCACGTGTCGAACGACACGCGGCGATCGACTCCTCGCACCCCTAGTCCGGCTCCTCTCCCCGTGGCGGGAAGGGCTTCTTCTCCGACTCTGGTGAGTCGGGCTTCTTCCCCGACTCTGGTGAGTCGGACTTCTTCTCCGACTCTGGTAAGTCGGACTTCTTCCACTCCTCTAGGGAATGCCTCGTCGGTGCTACGGCGACACCGTCCTCCCGCAAGTGCGGGAAGGACTCAGGTCTGCCACTAGCGCTCTGGGCTCCCCCGGCGTCTCGACAGGGCCAGCTTCTTCCAGTGCTCCGTTCAAGTCTCTTGGAGTCACATTCTGGGCCCTGGTCTCCTGGACGGGTTCCGCCGCTCTTGTCGGTGTGAGTGTGGCGTACTACTAATTAGGTCCAGGAGTTGCTTCAGTTTTGCTGCATCAACCACGTGTCCCATGATGGTGACCTGGTTGGCGGGCAGCGGCATATCTGGCATTATTGGCATCCCGTACTCCGGTTGAATTACCCGGCCGGTGGAGGGCTGCGCAACTCCAGAATTGTGGACGGTATCATCATGGTAGAATTCGGTTTCGTCAGTCACGAATACCTCTTGTTGTTTTGACATCTTCTTAGCTTCTTCGGTGGGTTTTTGTTTTGTTTGGGAATGAATGTGACTAGCTTCTAGTATCTTTCCCCACAGACGGCGCCAATTGTTCCGGGTGTAATTCCAGAGCAGTTATTTGTTACCACCCGTGCTTGTAGAATGACGTCTTTGGTTGAATCCTCCTCGCGGTCTCCTGAAACGATGAACAAGCGAGGGCTCGGCTTTGGACCGAGCGAACTCACTCCGACGCTCAAGTCAGTAAACTTAAAGGGATAAGTTGTTGTTACTTGGCGAAGTATATATTGTAGAGAGATAAGGAAGATATTACCAGATGAATAGTGATTCTTAGGTTAAATTGTGGATCCTCTCCTCAATGAGGGTTGAGGAGTATTTATAGACTTTCACCTTTTGTCACGTAGTGGCCAAGTGGCCAAGTGGCTAGCAGGTGGAAAGACTGATCTACCCTCGGCCGAGGGACCCATGGCAGGCCGGCGGGCCCTGATGACTCGCCGCTGAGGGGTCTTGGATATGAGTTCGCGGATATGTGCCCCGGCTGGCTAGTTGTCCTAGCCGAGGCACAAGAGACAGGCCTTGCTCAATGTGTTGACTTGGTCAGAGGGTGCAGAATATGCCCCATCACATGTATTACCTTTTATTCCTACTCCTACATGTACATTGAGGACAATGTCCAAAATAAAGTGGGGGATGGGAATTTATATTCCAAAAATGCATAAAAATTGAAAAATTTCGAAAAATCCCAAAAATATGTTCTTTAATTTCATAAAAACAAAATCCATAAAAAATTGAAAATTTATAAAAACCAAAAATATGTTCTTTCTTTGTAGTGTAGAATTGTATATACATGTTGTTTGTTTGTTTACTCTTATCACATGGGATCGACTACGCCACATTCGAGGCATGAGGGATATGAAAACCGCTTGATATGATCTTTCCAAATCTCATGTTTCCTCTTATATATTAATGACAATGTGGCTTTTTTTTTATTGATGCGGTTTGTACCAATATGATATTAGGATTGCATTTAGTTTATGTGGCATAATATTTGATAGAAGCATATGCATTAGGTTGTATATATGTTAGTTGCATCATGGCATGTAGTTTGCATGGTTAGAAAACTTTTGTGAAAATGCCTATTTGGGAAGCTTGACAAGTGTATATAAGGCCCTTGTAGATAATTTTTCTTCTTGAGACTTTGTTTGCTAGAATACCCTCAAGACACCTTAGGATATGTCATACTAGTATCATTTGATCCATGGACTAAGGCCTAGTCAAGAGTACCTTGTGGTGTGATGACTCATTGGCTACCGATTATTCCAAGGTGACCCTTGATGCCATGAAACTGTCCTTACACTTCTATGATCATATTATGTCAACAAAAAGGGAATGGACACAAAAATATCAAATTGAGTTCAAGTTATCAATGTCAAAAGTTTGCAATTGCATCAAATGAAATGAGGAGCAAAAATAGACTCCTATGCTTTAATAGAAGTACCCTTGCTACAAATGGGGTGACTTTGAAAAATGTTCAAAAATGCAAAAAATGGAATTGCCAAGTATCAAAATTCCAAACATAAAAAATGGCAAGAAATGTCCTTCAATATCAACATGTTACAAAAAATCGGGGGAAAAATAAATCGAAAAGCAAACTACCATCATGAAACTCATACACTTTGAATCACTTTATCCTTGATGATCCTATCTTTGTTGCATGGCGGAGAGGGGGCGACCCTTCTTCTTGTCTAGGCAAGAGGGGGAATTTCGCAATCGTACGGTGTTTTCTAACACCATAGGGACTTGGCTCTTGACAAAAGCATTTAGCGATTATGGACGAAGGTAACCTAGTTTAACATAACTTGGAGGTGACTTGTTTGTATCCTCTCGGGCTTAGTAACTACGAGAACCAATATCTATGATGGAGTGCTTGAATTGCTTCCCTTGTAGGTGTTTATGCCACTTAGATGAGGAAAGTGACTATTGTTTTGTAGATGCATCCTTTTACTTGTTCTTGTGTGCTTAAATGCTTGGATGTATCAACATTTTGGCAAGCCCCACCTTACTTCGCAAGAAGGCATCTTACCTCATAGATGTCTTGTTGTGAGTTGATGGGGCAGAGTGAGACCCGCTAATTGTCTCGCATCGGCTATATTATTAGATTAGTATAAATAAAGGTTATAGTTTTAGTCACCTCTTTACTCGGGACGAGCAAAAGTTCGGTTTGGGGATATTTGATGTGACTCCTATTTACGCACATTTAGTCCTCTAACTAGCCTAGTTCCTATTCGTTTTAGTATGTATTAGGGTTGTTTCTTGTCTTTAGCCTCTTTCTATACATATTCTATGAGGTTTGGTGTCCTTTGTAGGAGAAGAGCACTAACTTGACTAGATGGAGTGAAGCGGAGCTAAATTGATAGCATAACAACCAAGCACCAAAGAGGAGACCAATACTAAAGGCCTAAGTTAATAAAACAAGTAATTGGGCAATGACTAAGGATCCCCACGACCCATGAAGGATCCCCCACTACTACAGATACAGGCTATAACAACGGTCAAAAACCGTTGTTATATAAAAAAGCGGACGTTGTTAAAGCGTCCGTTGTAAAAGGTTATAACAACGGTTGGTTTTCTTAAGCAACCCGTTGTTAAAACTATTAACAACGGTTTTAAGTATAAAAACCCGTTGTGGAAAATGTGACTCAATTTTGGGGGGAAAGTTATAACAACGGGTTTTAATATACAAAATCGTTGTTATAACTAAAGACAACGGGTTGTTTGTAAATAACCGTTGTTGTTTGTTCTTAAAAAATAAAAAAAAAATTAAATTAAATATTACTAGATGCATGCATAACTACGGCCCGTTAGAATTCCGATGCATGCATTATTACTGACATCACTGTACATATGAACGGATAATATGGAATGAGAAGGGTTAGTAATAAGATTTGAAGCAGCATTATTGAGAGATATGATGATGATTATGGCACAACTTCCTAACATATATATTAATTAAAAAGCAACTCAACCCACACATTGATTAGTATAAATACATTGCATTATCTCAACTAACATTTCTATTATCTCAATATATTCATCTCCAAACCCTAACTGCTAAAACAAACTCTACTTAATCTTTCAAAACAAACTCCAAAAACTCCAACAAAATGAATGATTTCATCCTTAAGACTCTTACCATGATCGAGAACAACAACAACTTCATCCGCCGGTTCCTCCATATTGAGGAAAGTTTCAGGAGCTACCTTGCGGATGCTCGATCCGCACTGAAGCACGCCAAAGAAGATGGCTTGACGGAGCAAAGCAGCGATTGCGGCTATATGACGATATAGCAACTGCTGAACGGAACCTCTAAATAGCCAAGGAGGAGAGGACGGATACGATAGAGCAGAATAAGATCCTCTATGAAAATATAAGAATTGCATTTTTATATATGTAATTTTTTTTTTAATTTATGTATTTATAAATATATATATATATATATATATATTAATTATGTTTATCTTGCTTCTTCATCTTGCTTCTTCATTGTTTTACTAACTAACTAGATTCAAATAACATAATGGTCGATAAAAACACATACATGCAAAAGAAATAAATAGAAAAAAAAAATAATGACGATGAAACTAACAAAGGATTTGGCGAGATTTACCCGATAAATACGAACGTAATAGACGATGAAATCAACAAAGTGTGGCGAGAAGATAAAGCGACGATGAGAAAGTGAGAAAGAGAGAAAGAGAGAAAGAGAGTGTGTTTTGTGTTTGTTTTTGTCTTTTGTGTTTGTGTTTGTGTATTAAGGGTTGTGTTTTTGTGGTGCAGCAGACTCACATTTGTGTGGTTTATAGTATGGAAGGTATTGACAACGGTTATTAAACAACAACCGTTGTGAAATATGTTTTAACAACGGTTGTAAAAAACACCCGTTGTTAAATAAGTTTTAACAACGGGTTTCAAAAATAACCGTTGTGATTACTTTTCACTAACTTTGCGCCAATTTTGCGCCAAATTATTAACAACGGTTGTGCATGTGTGACCCGTTGTTAAAACTAATAACAACGGTTTTATAACCATACCCGTTGTAATTGATTTTAGTAAAATTCGCGCTACACATTCTACAACGTCTATTGTGATTTTCGTGAATAATCGTTGTTAAAGGGCCGTTGTGGTTCCCTGTATTTGTAGTAGTGCCCGCGGATTGGAAGGGAACCGTTACAAGAGAAAATTGCTCGGAACCAAACCAAGAGTTGATTTTTTTTCTCTGAAAATATGCTAGATGAAACGGCGTCGAAAAATCAAGTGGTCTAGGCTTTTGCATCACTCCAATAGGAGTCCGGATGAGGAAATGGCGTTTGTTTTACAATCCGAGCTCAAATAGACAAGCAACCCATCGGAACGCCCGAGCCTACTCCAGAACGCTTGGATTCTCATGCAGGGAGATTTTCTCAGTCATGGATGTGGGGTTCCTCCTGGGACTTGAAAGGCTCTAATCCTCTTTCAAGGGGCTTAATCGTCTTTTAAATCCTTAGTTAACCTACTCCTTATACTACTATATATACCCCTCTTGTATTTAGAGGAGATTAAGCTTCCTTAGTTTAGATTAAGATCTCATTAGGAATAGATTAGAATAGATTAGTCTTTAATCTTTCCACAAATTACACATTAATCTTTCCTTAATTATTCTTCAAGATTTATTATTGGGTAATTGAAGACTATTGGGTTATGATTGGAGAATTGACAACTCTTTATCAATCAATCAAGTTTTCTTCTATTATTCTTTGCTTTCTATTTGATCATCCTAAGTTGGTACAATTTCTCTACTCTTTACTTAATCCTTGTTTATTGTTTTACTCCTTCATCATGTTTAGACTTGTTAATATGATTGACATCCTTGTTAGCATGTTTTCCATGATCATAAGTGAGTAGTTTCCTAACTAGGGATTAGTGGGGGATTATTAGGAGAGTTAATCATGGGGAAGATTTATGCTTAATGAGTTCATATGAATGCTTGCTTATTGTTTTCCAACCTATGCACATGTCATGTTTGATGAAATGCATGATTGACAACCTAGCATGTTTCTCTTATCCTTTCAACAAGACTTGTAAGACATAAACCAACTCAAGGCTTGTTAGACCATGCATATAGTTGATTAGGAAAGACTAAGTCGATTGTAGGCGTTGTACAGTCTTGACCAACTCGGCTCCGGGACCCAAACATTCTTAGGATTCATTTATGTTATCTCACTATGAATAGGGAAAACCAAGTCGACTTGTAGGTGTTGTAAAGTCTTGACCGACTCGGTTCCAAGACCTAAGTTTACCCTAGAAATTGTAAGAGATACACTAAATTGATTCCAACAATAATAATTACTTGCATCTACATGATTCATTTATGCTATCCTACCATGATTCCCTTATGATCCCATGATTCCCTAGTATTGTTTATCATTTGTTTACATCTTTTAATTTATTGCTTGTTTTACTTTATTGCTTTCATTAGTTTAGACTCATGAACTTCAAACCCTAACAAATATGACACTAGCATAAACTGAGATAGATAGACTTAGAACCCAAAACACACCGTCCCGTGGATCGACCTCGAGTTAGCCACTTACTAGTTGTTTGTTGAGATTATAACTGTGTTTGATTGAGCGTGTGACGACAACGTATCATCAAGTATATGATTTCGGCCTCAAGAAATTTGTCAACTTCCTTCTTTATCACCTCCTTCAACTTCTCATTCAATCTCCTTAGAGGTTGAGCGGAGGGGGTGTATCCATCCTCTAGTGTAATGCGGTGCATACACACTCTAGGATTGATACCCGTTAGATCATCATTGTTGGTTCTTAAGACACTTAAAAGTTTTTCTTTTTGTTCCACGTGTAGGTTAGCATTGATAATATGACCTTTGTATCATTAAGAAAAGCATATTTAAGGGAGAGGGGGTGTAAAGGGTTTAAGCTCTACCTTTAGAGAGTTCTTACCCTCATCTTCACATGAAAACGGTGGTAAAGCTTCATAATCTTCTTCTTTATCTTCCCCCAACTATTCATCTCTTGTTTCTTCAATCACATCTTCTAGAATATCAACCGAATAAGCACTCTCAAACATTGGCTTAGACATAGCCCCTGATGAGTCATAATTATATACATATTTATGTCTTCCCTTAATTGCATTTGATACAGTTTTCGTGCTAGTTTATATCATTTACATGCCTTTTATGTTAGAACGTTGATACTTTCGCTTTTTGATGTTTAATGTAGGAATGATACATTTGAGGAAAAAGGAATGAAATTGAAATCGTAGAGTAGGCATTAAGAAATACACGAAGCATGGCACGAGAATCCATAAGAATGAAGGAAGAGAAATTAAGAAGAAAAGAGCTTCTTATTACTAGTGCCTACTTTGAAGAACCATATGTCAAGCTCTATAACTGATATTCAAGTGATTCTAACTAGGGGTGAAATCTTATCTTCTTAGCTTTCTAACGCTGTGAAAATCGCTTGTTTCCAACAAGTAACGAAGAAATGGCGGCCGTTTGAAGTTCAGTGCGCGAAGTAGGAACTTGTGTACTCGATCGAGGAACCTCCATACTCGACCGAGTACATCCGGGATTGATCGAGGAACCAGTTTGTGCAATGTCGAGAGTTGGTTTATCTGAGAATTGGTGCCTCGATCGAGTGCACATATGCTCGATCGAGGAACCTTCCAGTTTCCATATTTTTCCGCAAATTCCTTAAGTCGGTTATGTATTATTATAAATAGCTAAACTCGTATCCTAGGTTAATTACGCTTTTATTTTTTCCGTAGGTTTAGTATAGCTACTCTACAAACTCTCTAAAAATACTTAGTTTAGTTTAATTTCATTATTATCGTTCAGATCTAAGCTTGTTCTTCATTACTACGGTATTACTATTAATCTTTCCTCAATTATTGTTTAATTCGTTATTCATCTTTATTATTGTTCATCATGTTCTTAATTATGCTTTCTTATATTGTTATTGTTGTTATTGTTATTAGTATGAGTAGCTAAGCCTTTAATCTAGGTTGAAAGGGGATCTAGGTTGTTAGAAAAGGGGTTATTATGAATTGATTGTTAAATTGCTCTCTATTGTTGTTCAATTATTGTTCTACTTCTAATTAGTTGATTACTGATCAAAATTGATTAATTAGTATCGCATAAACTAGGATTATCACCGACAAGGTTAGACTAGTATTGGCCATGATAATTGAATTAGACCGACTTAATGATAGCGATTGCATGTTAAGTTAGATCTAAAAAGACATATTAGAATCGACTGATCATATGACTTTCAACAATATAAATTGCTCAATCAATGAATTAAATCCTACCCTTTGATGACTACCTACACTACTACAGATACAGGCTATAACAACGGTCAAAAACCGTTGTTATATAAAAAAGCGGACGTTGTTAAAGCGTCCGTTGTAGAAGGTTTTAACAACGGTTGGTTTACTTAAGGAAACCGTTGTTAAAACTATTAACCACGGTTTTATGTATAAAAACCCGTTGTGGAAAGTGTGACTCAATTTTGGGGGGAAAGTTATAACAACGGGTTTTAATATACAAAACCGTTGTTATAACTAAAGACAACGGGTTGTTTTAAAATAACCGTTGTTGTTTGTTCTTAAAAAATAAAAAATAAATAAATTAAATATTACTAGATGCATGCATAATTACGGCCTGTTAGAATTCCGATGCATGCATTATTACTGACATCACTGTACATATGAACGGATAATATGGAATGAGAAGAGTTAGTAATAGGATTTGAAGCAGCATTATTGAGAGATATGATGATGATTATGGCACAACTTCCTAACATATATATTAATTAAAAAGCAATTAACTCAACCCACACATTGCTTAGTATAAATACATTGCATATCTCAACTAACATTTCCATTATCTCATATATTCATCTCCAAACTCTAATCGCTAAAACAAACTCTACTTAATCTTTCAAATCAAACTCAAAAACTCTAAGAAAATGAATGATTTCATCCTTAAGACTCTTACCATGATCGAGAACAACAACAACTTCATCCGCCGGTTCCTCCATATTGAGGAAAGTTTCAGGAGCTACCTTGCGGAAGCTCGATCTGCACTGAAGCACGCCAAAGAAGATGGCTTGACGGAGCAGCAGCAGTTGCAGTTATATGACGATATAGCAACTTCTGAACGGAACCTCCAAATAGCCAAGGAGGAGAGGACGGATACGATAGAGCAGAATAAGATCCTCCATGAAAATATAAGAATTGCATTTTTACATATGTAATTTTTTTTTTTAATTTATGTATTTATAAATATATATATATATTAATTATGTTTATCTTACTTCTTCATCTTGCTTCTTCATTGTTTTACTAACTAATTATGCGAACAATACTTAAACAAATAACATAATGGTCGATAAAAACACATACATGCAAAAGAAATAAATAGAAAAACAAAATAATGACGATGAAACTAACAAAGTGTGGCGAGATTTACCCGATAAATACAGAACGTAATAGACGATGAAATCACAGTGACGGCGAGAAGATAAAGCGACGATGAGAAAGAGAGAAATAGAGAAATAGAGAAAGAGAGAAAGAGAGAAAGAGAGTGTGTATGTGTTTTGTGTTTGTTTGTCTGCTGTGTTTGTGTTTGTGTTTGTGTATTAAGGGTTGTGTTTTGTGGCTGCAGCAGACTTCTGTTTGTGTGGTTTATAGTATGGAAGGTATTGACAACGGTAATTAAACAACAACCGTTGTGAAATAAGTTTTAACAACGGTTGTAAAAAACACCCGTTGTTAAATAAGGTTTAACAACGGGTTTCAAAAATAACCGTTGTGATTACTTTTCACTAACTTTGCGCCAATTTTGCGCCAAATTATTAACAACGGTTGTGCATGTGTGACCCGTTGTTAAAACTAATAACAACAGTTTTTATAACCATACCCGTTGTAATTGATTTTAGTAAAATTCGCGCCATACATTCTACAACGTCTATTGTGATTTTCGTGAATAATCGTTGTTAAAGGGGCGTTGTAGTTGCCTGGATTTGTAGTAGTGCTAGTGAACTCGAATCCCTAGACTCTAATATTATACATCATTTAATTTACTTGCTATTAGTTGATAGAAAACAAACAAACCAAAACCCCCAAAATTGTTACTTTAAGACAAAATTAGATATAAACAAACTAGATAAATTAACTAGCCTCCCTGTGGATTCGACCCTGACTTACCGCTAGCTATCTTGTTAGTAGTAGTATAGGATTTATTTTGACTAAGGTAAACGACTGAAAATAACCTTATCAGCCCCCGTTAGAGATAATTCAACCATATTTCCTCCTACATTGAAGGAAAGCTTTCCATTTTTCACATCAATCTTTACTCCTCCAGTTGCCATGAATGGTCTTCCAAGAATAATTGGAGTTTGTTGGTCTTCCGAAATATCTATTAACATAAAATCCGCCGGTATATAGAAATTCCCCACTTTTACCGGGACATCTTCAATAACTCCCTTAGGATATTGTACCGATCGATCAACAAGTTGCAATGTCATAGAATTGGGTATCATGTCTTGAAAACCAAGCTTCTTGGTAATGGGAAGAGGCATGATACTAACACTTTCACCCAAATCGCACAATGCTCTTTCAATGTTCACATTGCCTACCATATACGGGATTGAGAAGCTACCCGGATTTTGTAACTTTTTAGGCATGTGATTAAGTAATACCACATACATTCCTCCGTCAAGACTAAAAGTCCATCTCGTCTAACTATTCTTTTCTTTGTCAACACATCTTTGAGACATTTGGTGTCGAGTGGCATTTGCGTCATTACCTCGGTGAAAGATAATGAGACTTCAAGTTTCTGTATTTGATTAGAACACAAGGTCTATATCTTTGGTATCCATTTCACTATGAACTTGATCTTGTAGGATTTTCCGATGCGGATTATGCGGGTAGCTCGTTGGATAGGAAAAGCACTTTGGGTATTGATACATTCATGGGACCGTGTCTCATTTCATGGGCTTCAAAGAAGAAAAATACCATTGCTCTATCCACGTGATAGGCTTATCGTGTACCTATGCAAAGATAATTACCCTAGACACAAATTAATGTAGCAATAGGGGTCGAACACAAGGAGACGGGAATTGCGTTGTGAAATGCTATGGGAAGATTCTTATCAAGGTCGATTTCGTTTTGGGTTTGTTTGTTGTTTGGTTGATGACTAACAAATATTAATATGAAAACTATATGACAAAAGGGAGTCTAGGAGAGTCGGGTCACACATGTAAAGGTAAATATATGATCATGTTAAACTTGATATCAATAACATTGTCAATTGTTTAGGCTTAGAGACACTCACCTTACGATATTAGTGTCAACCATAGACCGGGTCCTAGAGAAACTCTCGTCCATCACTAGGTCGTCCTACTACACATGCTTAGTCTAATTCAATTCCGTGCCTCTCGACTTTTAGATTGAATGAACAAACTTAATCAATGAATAAGGCCTTTAAACATAGATTAAACATGACGATGCAAATATGTGATAGAAACAATTAGACAATATTATATCAACCTATTTTAACATTTTACATATTTGATATTGCATGAACTACGCCAAATAATCGGTGAAACGACGGTTAGATAAGGTGATATACCGTTGTAATACAAAATACGGAACCGTTATTACATCGACCGTTGTTATTTCGTGACCACGGTTGTTAAAAAGGCGGAACCGTTATGAAATGTAAATAACGGGTTCAGATAACCGTAATACAATATTAAGAACGGTTCAAAAACCGTTGTCTATAATATTGAAACCATGGTAGTATTAGTCTGAATGCTCTACAGAAACCTATGACAACGGTATTACTGAAACACAACCGTTGTAAAATAGTAAATATGACAACGGTTTAGGCTTATTAAACCGTTTTAAATGTCATGAATTCGACAACGGTTTGTAATTATTAAACTGTTATATTATGGATGAATATGTCAACGAGTTTCTATTTAAATGCGACCGTTTTCAATAGATTTATTGACCACGGTTTTATTTTTAACCTTGATCGAATTTATAAATATTTTTTTAAAAAAATTATTTTAGCAGGTTCTAGCATTTCTTTGAAATGCTAATTTTTGCAGATGGAGTTCATTTGAAATGCTACCGCAATATAGCATTTCGAAGAGTCGCAAGATTGCAAAATTTCAATCCTGCAACATCAGAATATTACACAGATTGATCTATTCAACCCAGCATCAAAATATTATAAACAGGGTGACCAAAACTAAATACACATGGCTCTATATACACACACATACATAATGAGCGAACTATTGATACTCCGGTAATGAAAGAAAATAAGTGGCCCACTTTTTTCTCATGTCGGCGATGTCTTCCTTCGAATAGGTTGAGTCTTTGTTACTGATTGAAGATGGGAACTACAAATCAAAATATACTTAATCAAAATAGACAGAATAAGTAAAATATTACACAGAATTAAACCCAAGTTACGTTTGAAATAGTTATTAAAACATACTAACCGGTGAGGGTATGTTGATATATATACTTTCGGGTGATAATCTCCCACATGGAGCGACAACAGAAAAAGGTGCAGTCGTTGCTGCCTGGCTGTTGTACAAGAGACTATTATATAAATCACATACAAATAAGCTAAATGAGATCAACCTCTGGCATAAACATAAATTAAATGATAGGAGTAATAATTAAGAATACACTTACTTTTATCGTGACAAAAGTTGGACTTGATGCTCCAATTGTTTGAAACACACTAATTCATAAATATATACAGGAAATTATAATTAGCATTTGGCTCGAATCGATAGGACATTAAAAGGATCCTAGTCTTCAAAGGTCATACAATAACAATTGACATTATAATGTAAGGTTGTAAACTTACTCAGTCATCATCTTTACAAATCTCTCAGTGGGAGGATGTCCGCAAGAGTCAATCCAGTACACTATGCCTTTTTGCACACTAATTGCCGTTAGCAGCCAATGCTTGCTATGAAATATTGAAAATTGAACTGTTAGTTCATATACATGCATGTAAGCGTGTTAAAATAAATGAATAGAATCGTGATTCATTATAATAAACTACTATATATACCGATTCTCATTGTATGGGGCAAATCATAGGCTTTTGGGCGTCATCAACCGTTCAGCAATTCTCTCGCTGTACTCTCTGTATGTGTATCCAAAGGACTTATGAGAGAACAATTCAGGTGACACGAATCCGTAGTCATGAGAAACATAGTTCCTCTCAGCCATGTGTGTACATAGGTACCTATTACGTCAAATGGAACGAAGAATGTTATTTTCATTGATGATTTAAATAAACATCACTATTCGTAAAACCAAATGCCAAGTTTTAATTAAAAAACTTACTTCATCCAAATTCCAATGTGCATAGCATATAACTCGTCAAGGTCGAGAAACTGACACAGTGATTCCCCATCCATATAAATAGTGAAACCGAAACCCATAACATCCTCTTCGATGTCAATCATGAGTACTTCCCCGACAGCTAGCTTCCTTTCAGCCAGTTGGTGCAAAGCTACGAATGTTGGAGTACTCAATTTTTGCTTATAATCATCGGTCTGATATTTAGGTTTAAAAGGAACACCAATAAGGTTGTGTGCAGCAAGAGTAGATTTAACCCCAGTCTACAATTTAGAAAAAAAAATATATACATTACACGAGACGTCATATATAATTTAAATAAGCAAAAAAAAAAAGGAAAAACTCACTAGCAATCTATTTTTCAAATTATCACTACCTCTTGAATTTTGGGTGGAGAGGCAGTCGAATCAGTGACTTTGGGTGTTGACATAGTAGTCCTAATTTCAGTCATAATGGCTTCGTGTAACTCCTGAAAATGTAAAAATCCAAATACTTACTATATGTTAGATAAGGTTACCCTAATAAATTTAAAGGCGTTCATTATATAAAATGCGTTCGCTTTAGCATAACTACCCCGGAGATGTCAACAGTAATGAATTCTTCAGGCCATTGCACAATAGAACCCACGGCATCTTGCAAAAGCGAATTATCACTACATGGTACTATTAGAATACCATACTTCTCCAGATATAACTCAGTCACTTCCACTTCCCTCCATCCCTCACGGGGGCTAATGCCTTGATTGCCTTCAACCTCAACTCCCCTAGCAACAACAATTCTGCCCGATGCCACTGTAGAGGTTTGGTAGTAAAAAACACAAGGCTTCTTGCAAACGACCTTCACATTTGTAATTAATTAGTATATATACATGCCTACTTTAAATAATAAATTTAATTAATTAGTATATATACAACAATTATAAACTAGTTGTAGTAGTTAATACCTCGTCAAAACCCGTAATTGGAGACGATAAGAACGTATCTTCGGCTCCCACCTCCACGTCCTTCTCCCCTGCCTTCATGGCTTCCTCTTCATTTACCCCATCTTGATCCTTTGCCATGTCTTTCTCACTTTGCATGCCCGCTTTTTTCTTCTTCTCTCCTGCTTCCTTTATGACTTGCCGAACCATAATCAACTCTTCTTCAGATGGCTTATCCCCCGTTTCCACCATTCTGAGTATCAACCTGGCTATTGTTTGTAGTTGTGTAGTAGAAATGAATATGATTAAAATTAGTATAATTTCAGAATATATATATATATATATATATATATATATATATATATATATATATATATATATATATTATGTTGAATAAAATACAGTATTTATATACCCTATCATCACCACTCATTGTCCTTCGAGTATTTTTCCCAAAATACTTAGTGATACCAACATGCGTCGATACCCCTCTCACATGACCTGGATGCTCTGCTTTGCCGATTGCCCTAGCAAGAATGTCATCGTGTCCTTCAGGCTTCCATTTTCCTTCCCGTACCTCCTTCTCACAGATCCTCTACATACACATAAAACCATTATGCAACTAAATTTTATTTAAACTCACAATTATATAACCGACCACCAGTGCTAGGAGTGACATATTTATTCAAACTTACAATTTTCTCTTTGACGGCCTTATCATATGGAGTTTCTAATTTTCCATTCTTAGGAGTGTGACCGGCCACCCAAGCGTCGTGTCGATTGACAGTTCCAAGCTTCTTCTTAATCAATCTATAACCACCTCTGGAGCCATGAAAGACGCTCTCTTTCTTTGAAATGTTCTCTTGGTTCTGCCTACTCATAGTCTTAATAAAATGAATTTTATCGAGTAACGTAAGTATATTTCATTACTTATTAAGTGATTACTAATAAAGTGATCCCAATGAGTCGCAGATAAATTACCTTAAACTTGTCAGACTGCCTATAAGCAATAAAGTTAATCCAATCTTGCTGGCTGACAAGCTGATACTTCTTCTTTGGTAGTTTCTTGTTTATCTGTCTGGTCTTCTTGTCGAACAAGTAGTTCTGAGCAACCTTTAACTTCCATGCTCTGAAGGAATCCCCTATCTTTCTTTTTAGGTAACCATCATGTTCTTGGGGGACAGTGTAAGATGCCTGCATATATGGTGAGCATATTTGGTTAGTTTCGGCTAATAGCACATATCGAATACTAAGATAATTTCATCTCACTTCATTTATTATGGTATATACATACCTTTATTCTCCCCCATAGCTTTTCCTCCAGGTCTTGACTCAACTGATTGATACGCGGCAAACCGAGAGGCACATACTCTCTTACATAATAACCAATCCAAGTCGCGAAATTTGCAACAAAATCACCATCTGGCAGCCC
Organism: Silene latifolia; assembly: GCF_048544455.1. Classification (NCBI taxonomy): domain Eukaryota; kingdom Viridiplantae; phylum Streptophyta; class Magnoliopsida; order Caryophyllales; family Caryophyllaceae; genus Silene; species Silene latifolia. The sequence continues at coordinate 63,164,424 of NC_133532.1, read as the reverse complement.
CGTTAATGGATCCCATTCAAGTTTATTAGGTATCCCTTTTTCTATTGCTTCTAGGTAAATCTTATGGGTCCTTCGCCCAGTATCCGGTTCCAAATTATTCTCATCACCTGAATCTTCTTCGTTTGACCTTTTCCCATCATTTCTTTTCCGCTTTCCACCCATATCTAAACCAGAAATTAACAAACTACTAACTTTAAGCATTAAATCGACATAGCAGGAGCACCGTCTCAGATAAATGATCACACAGTATACCTAAAAATATATATTTGTTTAACACACAATATACTTAAAATAATAGGTGTTGTTTAACACACAATAAACCTACGATAATTAGGGGATAATATCACAACTAAGAAAATAAAGACTAAGTTAATGAGACGAAGGAGTATGGTTTATTATTACTTCTTCAAAGAGGAGAAGCCGGCCCCGGTATGGCGATAACGAAGGGGACGACAGAGGCAATGGGGATGGCAACGGCAGAGGCGACGACGATGGCGACGATGACTGCAACGACGACGACGATGGAGAATAGTAGTGGTTCTAGAGAAACTCAGTGTTCCAGGGTTTTAAGTGGGCGAGGAGAAGGTTTGCATGTGTATTGTTTGAATATTTTATTGAAACTAGTAAACACGGGTTAAGCGAAACAGTATTCTGTATTTTGCAATATGACCACGGCTGACTATAAACCCGTAATTGTTTTCATTATATTACATCGGTTGGTACCTAACCGTTGTCATTTATCTTTCATTGTTTCAAGTTTTTCCCGCAAAAAAAAAACATCTTCCATATTTGGTAATCCGTATTAAGTTAGTACAAACTTCTTTCCTCAATTAGGCAACTAGGATAGCAAGTGGGGAAAAATGGAAATTCAAGACTAAATTATACACAACCCAATGTAACTTCTTTCCTCAATTGGTTTCCTAAATACAACCCAATGTGCAATTAATAAACATACATTGTTCCTTTAACCTTTCTGGTAACGCATCCATTTTCTTCTCGCTTTCAATATAGCTCGGTTGACGCCGCAATTCCCTTAATCTTTTATTTTATGCTTCTTCTAACAACTTACGATCTCTCTGCACCCATGAACTCACAATATTTGTACCTTGGTTCAATAAAAAATAACTGAACCGTCTGTGCATTGGTCAAATCAAGAATAATGAGAAATATTAGCCACTGGCACACTGCTTAAAAAATACCGTATAGTCAAACAATTAATTATTTTTTAATATAATGAGTCGTATCGTCATATCTGACATTTATTTATTTTATTTATTTTAATATATTGAGTCGTATGGTCAAACAATTAATAAACAGTGCACGTTGAAGTTAGAACGTCACGATTGACAACGGTTGTAGGTGAACCATTGTTAACGAACAAATTTACAACGGTTGTAGTTGTAGGCTAACCGTTGTTAATGAACCAATTTACAACGGTTGTAGCTGAACCGTTGTTGATGAACCAATTGACAACGGTTGCAGGTGAACCGTTGTTGATGAGTATTACGTAGCAGCAATCTGGATCTTGATTACTGACTGATCTATGGAGTTCAAAAAATGGAAGCAAATCAAACAAGCATAACTCAACACTTTCAAAATGATCATTTCATTTAATTTTAAACCAAATACATTACAGCATTTATCAGAAATCAAAAGATGTATAATAAGCCGGAACAACCCCGGTTAAGCGTAAAAAGCGCTTCTCAACCTGCCACCAATCACGCCACTCTGGTATATCGCTAACTTTCGGGTCATTGGCTTCATATTTTGCAATAACAAATTGAATATGTGCAAGAACACGACTTGCATGTGGAGATAAGGTTGGAAGAGTAAAACTCAACATATCTCTGGTTACAGCCAAGTTGCGAGTAACAGGCCGACGAGGGTATGAAGATGATGATGATGATGATGATGATGATGATGATGAGGCTTTGTTGACAAGCCGGACTGCTTCACGCCTCTTAATCCAATAATTCCGTTGATGTTCAAGGGATGCTTTGATTAATGGGTGTTGATCGGCGGGAAGCCCGGTGAGAACCTTCCCATCATCTTCAATCGTTTGTGTAAGTCATTCTTCGTTGTTGATAAAATTAGGGTTCATTGCCATGTTGTTTCAAATTTGTGTAATGGGGATGAAATATTGTGATTTGATTAATAAATGTTTGTAAAGGATGCTTTAACATTTATAGTCACATTTAATGTAAAAGTAACCGTTGGTAATTAATTTAATGTAAAAGTTGACTTATTAACAAATATTTTAAACCTACGTAACTTGCAATAAATAATAATAAAATACACTACCACGCATATATTATTCAAGAAAAACACATACATAACAAGAAATTAAAAGACGCGCGGTTTTAAAACCATTAATTATAATAATAATAATAATTAATCAACATAATCATCTTGTAATTACCTTGCGATTGCGATAAATATTGGGAATTCAATATGTGGATTATTAAGAGGCACTTGTTCTGCAGTGAGGATCCTCTGTCCCATTTGGTGTCCCATTCTGTGTGCCACACAACTCAGCTTCTAACACCTCAACAAATTAATATATATATTGTAATATTTTATTTTGCCACAAGTGATGTGTCGAAATGTTATTGGTGTGGCACACATAATGGGACACAAAAATGGGACAGAGGATCCTCATTGCTTGTTCTGCCTCCCATGAACGAGGCACAGTGTCAATATAGTGCCGATATATTCTTAATATATTAATGTCACAATCGGTTGCAATCCATAAATATTGCGCTTGTAACACATCATCCGTATAATAATTTTTCTTCCCAGCATCATGATCCTCGTATCTTGCCTGGAGTTTTCTTGCTTGACGAAAAGATTCCAGCTTCTTCCCAAAACCTTCAAACTCAGGTATTTCCTTTTGTCGCATATATCCTACATTTTAAGTTTAAGACGGATATGCTCGCCTTAAACAAGAATTAATATTTTCAGTTGTTCTAGATTAAAGTGGCCATATCTATTTTAAAATTTAAACGTGTCAAATAACACATCACTTGAATAATTGAGACATGTTTTTTTCTAATCCCACACATTATGCTTTTGTCTCATATTCTCATCTATCTTTTTTAATCTATATTTTCTCACAATACTTTATTACGAGACCATCTTAGAGTACTTAGAATTTTACAAGAATAATCAAGAAACAAAAATGGAAATGAAATAACCGGAGGGGTACAAAACGATTATAGGCATTTTCGGTATGGGAATGGCCCCAATCGGTGTTGGCAATGACATGTTGCCAATCATCCTTATCCTAATTCGGTGAGGCATGAGAGTGAGTCTTCGACGTTAACACTCAAATCATGCATACTTGGATTCATTGACTCAATTATTATATAAATGCCCTACATGAAAATTGTTCATTTTTAATTATCTTGATGGACAACATTATTTGCCATTTCATTGTCATATAATTTCTTAAAAAATGGATTATTCATTGCCAACCGCAATATCTTGACAAAACTCAAGTATCATTGGTTATCAATATGAATTTTGGAATAATTTTGGATAATTATAGTCAACATTTTTTTATATAAAACTGTTTTATATAAGTATTATTATAAAATCATATGATTATTTACCTAAAATCCCCATTAAAATAACTTCCATTAATAGCTACTTTTCATAATAAGGAAATAATCTCTTTTGTTATATGTTCTTTTTTGTGGTGTAAATTGGGATGTCCACTGTCGATAACAGTGTATAATCCTTCGCCGCGGAAAAGATGTGCAACCACATAGCCTCATGGTTAAGGGAGAAGGTGTGCAACCACCACACCAAACACATTTGGTTGGTTATACTCCCTCCGTACCACACCAAAGGTAACGTAGGAAAAAAAATAGAGTATTTAAGAAAAGATGGAAAAAGTAAATGTAAAGAGAGAAAAAAATAGGTGGGGTATGTAATTGTAGGTTTAATTGTGGGTTGGTAGGTGGAGTATGTAATGACATTTTGTGTAAATATGAAATGGATATAAGGATAACTTGATAATGTGGTGGGTCAAATAAAAAATGTTATATTTGGTGTGGTATGCCCATTTATAGTAAGTGTTATCTTTGGTGTGGTATGGAGGGAGTATGATTTTATAAGGTGATATTGTAAAACAATTTTAGAGGTTCATACCTTCTCGTTGAAATATGTAGGGAATAATGGTTATTGACTATGCAAAAGAAATGATTAATGGCACACCGGAGATGAACTAGCAATCACATGGTGATAAATTGTTAAAATTTAAGAATCGTCCATGTCGGCGAGACAATGATTAGCACATAATAATAGAGATGTAACAACATTGTTATGCGTAGTATGTTGGTTTCATCATGATTGAGGATAAAGTCTTCGTATGTTTTATTCTATTTCGTGTGTTTCTTATACGATTTTCATTTTCACCCCCTCCGTTATCTTGTTCCTTCACTCATCCTAATACACATTTATCTCCAACCTTATTAATTTATCAATCGATCATTTAGAAAAGAAGAATCATATAGAGAGTATATAATAGTTCTTTGTATCAAAATTCATTTTAAACTTCAACCTAATTTCCATAAATATTTATTTACAACAGGTCATCAACGGATTACAAATTATTTCCGAACTCTCAAGGAAAACATAAAACCTATTTTTATATAAAAATATAAATTTATTCATATTTTTACCTAAGAATTGGACAAAATACACCAAAAAATTGTTTTGTTTCAGGAGACTTTGACCCCGTAAAGGAGGTCTTGCTTTTGCACTTGTTATTTTTACACGAGTTCAATAACTATATCTTGAAAATAACAAAAATGTTTGCAGAAACAACCATATTTAACAATGAATCCTAGCCTTCATCAATCAAATCTTGGGCTTCCATCGACCATTGATCGATGGTAAGCCCCTCAAATAGTTTCATTTATCAATTACTAGTATGAACTATTATGAATTAATCAATAAAAGTCTCCCTTTTGGTGAGATCCGTTTTTCTGTCTCTATTTTCGGAGTTTTTTCAGTCCATGTTTTTCTAAGGTTTAGTATTAATTATTATTGGAATTATTATTAAGAGTGGTTTGATCATCATACGACTCGACAATGGATATGCGTTACTCGTCAGCGATCTATGGTGCCAGTAGAATGTAAATTTTCTCCATCAATGAATCAAACGAAGTATCCCCTTAAAAGCTACTTGAAGAGAGCGATACAAGGACGAGCCAGGTTGTCATATCATGTTTTGAGATACGTAGTTTTACAGGAGAAATTTGTCCTTTGGTTTCTATTAGAATTATTTTCGATTATACCTATCTTTTGTAAGTGTCGTTTGACGTTTTATTAATGAATTGATCTTTTCTTTCGAAAAAAAAAACAATGAAGAATCTTAAACAACCAGAGTTAGTTCAAGTGGTAAGAGATCTCTTATTCCTACCGTGAGTCCGTGAGGTTAAGGGTTCGATTCTTACTCTCAACATAATGCGCTCATTTGAAACAAAAAAATTAACTCGTGTACAACCTGATTAAAAAATCTACGAACAAGCGAGAGTGGAACCGACCCAAATCACTTATGAAAAGAGAATGTAATCATAAACGAGGTAAATATCGCTTCTTCCATGTTTCCTTTCTTCAATTCTACTATCACAGCTAGATAACCGCCTTCAACAATCACCCGCTTCTTCCTCGTACATTTGGCTTCTCACATCCCATGTAGGATTGTCATTGCCTCGCCATCTTTGGCTCCAAACTGCTCCTCCCTTAGACCACCACGCCCCAGTCGACTTTATTTCCTTCTTCATCCCGACAAACGATCCCCTCTCTCGACGCTTTCTCGCTCATGATCCCAACATCCACATTGGCTTTCTTCGCCACATTGTTCGGCTTTGTCCCAGTCACCACGCCACTAACCATACTCAAGGACCACCTTATTCTACATTTACCAAATAACCCAATAACCCGCGTCTTAAAATCCAACCAAACTCTCTCTGACACCCAATCCCCTCATGACAAACAACTCACTCCTCCCACTCGCTCAAACCCAATAATATTCGGGAACACCTCCATTTTCAGCCAATCCAATATCCCCCAAACCCTGTGAAGACAACTCTCTACCTCATTAGAACATCGAGGACAAATATAATCGGTTGGACTGATACGGGCAACTATACTTCTCTTCGTCGAAATCGCATAATTACACAGCTGCAAAAAGAACACTTTAATACTATGGGGCATAGTTACCTTCCAAATTGATTCCAAAATCATATAACCTAAGCTTCACCAGACTGACCTTCGTTAACCATCCTTTCCTCCGCAAGACGACGATAAGCTGATTGAACTGAATACTCCACATCTTTTTTCCAAGCCCCAACACCAAGTGTTCGCCGATTTAAAACGGCTCAATCGAATATGTAAGACTTTATCATGTTCAAACGACAAGAAAAAAAAAATCGTGCCGATCTTCAATTAATTCTAACCATCACCATTGTCGTTCATTGAATCAATGACCCTCATACCTTCATGAGCCATGCCTTGTGGCAAAAAAATACTTCTCATGTGAGTTCTCGGAATCCAAGGATCCTGCCATATCTAAGTGTTCAATTTCTCGCCAATCCAACGCGTCACGCCCAGTTTTGGATATCTTTAGTCTCATATCTGCCAACTGTAGCTAGGTCAACTCTCAGCTTCACGGCTTCACCTCCATAAAGGTAGTATTCGGAAAATATTTACCTTTGACCACTACCTAGGTAGCACGGATACTTCTCCTAATCAGGCGTCTTGTGTCCAACACCGACACTCCTCGAACACACGCCAAAATGTGTCAGTGTAGATACCTCATTTCTACACCTCCCGCCAACCACCCAGTGATGATTGGGCCGCATGTTTGATACGCGGAACAGTTTTATGACAGTTCGTAAGTTGATCGACAAGTAATAGCTCAAACACTTGAGTCAACCTCACGGTCGTTATCTACGCGCCGATACGGTCGTTTTGACTGTAATTAGAGTTCATTTGGAGTCCGGGTCAAAAACCGCTTCATTTTCTATAAACCGTTTAAAATGTCGAGTCGGAATGTTCCAGAGTGTTCTAGAATTCTCTGGATATTTATTCCTATTTTATTTTAATATCTTTAAGGAATTATATTCCGTATATTGTGTTTCACGGAATAAGGAAGTGTATAACTACCGAAATTCCATAAAAAAACACGGAAATCTTTCTTGCTGAGGAGGAAACCTCCGAAGAAATGACGCAGCAGGTGTTGCGCCTCTTCCAAGAGTCTCAGTGATTGCTGCGCCTCTTCCCCAGCCCTCTTTTCATGCTTTCCAGAATCTTTTCATGATTTATTTCCGTACCATACCTAAACTCCTTTGTATGTTTAGTATAAATAGAAACCTTCGGCCTCCATATTTGGTACGCGAGTGTCCGCCCTTCTCCTCTCTCTTTGAATTCTAGACCACGCTCTTCGCTTTCGACGCCTACGTGCTTGATCAATCGACCACGTAAGCTCAGATCATTCTGAGTCCTAGTCACGTTGCATAGACCGACCAATTTGACCAACTCCACTTAATCAATCTAATCAAACTTTTAAATCATTTAACAAGGGCACTTTCATATTCGCATATTCGAGTTGAGCAATCACTAAAAGATAACTTTAGTCAATTTCATTTCGTCAAACATGTAAGTCCGAGGGTGTAAAAACCTATTTATTTTATTGTACCTTTTATTTTTGTATCACGAATGTAAGGTTTATAACAAAAGCACGCTCAAAACCGTCTTTAAGAACCACCTTTTTAAAACCGTATTTACATAACGGCGGAGACCTGACGTCGAGAAGAAATGCAGCAGCAGCTGCGCCTCTTCGAAGACTCGCAGTACATGTTGCGCCTCTTCCTGAGGCTGCCGCTGCTCCTGCTCTTCTTCTTCTTCCTCGATCTTCTGCTACTTTATGTTTTTCTTATTTTTCTTCTGTTTATTTCGCTAGTATCATATATAATTATATCTAATTAATTCTTTTCAAACTATAACGTTTTATTCGACTTAAATCCCTTACAATTCAATATTTGTGAGTTTTCGTCATCTTATTCAAACCCGAATTTCAGAGGCTCGATTCGTTCACATCAAGTCTCTGGAGTTCATCTTTTGTATATAATTTCCTTTGCTTAACTTCAATTTAATTAATTCAATTTCGTTTTCGAGTTCAAAGTTTGTTCCTTTATTTAATCCGACATGAGTTCGTCATATAACTATGTAAACCTTTGTAAATTCTCACCTTTGATTCGTTTTATGACAATATTAGTATGCATGCAATCTGTTAAATTACTTCTACTTGAGTCTAATATCAATAATCGACTTTAAATTCACCAACGAATATTAACAATCCGCGGTTCGAACTTCACAGACAGAGCCCAACTGGAGAACAGATGCAGGGAATGCTGCGCCTCTTCCAGAGGACGCAGCAGATGCTGCGCCTGTTCTGGCTTGGTTTCTGTCCCTGAACTCTTTCTCACTTTGACGTAGTTCTTAATTACGTATTTAATCAACTATTAATCGTATTATCACCTCTAATCTGATGTATTTTCATACTTTTATTTCTAATTTTGTTTTCTTTTATTTCCTTCTTCAAATCTCGTTTTGAGCGTGCTTTTGACGTAGATCAAATATCCTTTGTAATTATTGTAATTTTAATTATTGTAATTTATTTATCGTAATTATTATTTATGTATGGTTTATATACTTGGCTTTCACATGTAATTGAATCTAACATCGACTTCGACCCCAATTGTTTGGTAAATTACGCGTTCACCGACATAGTTTAATTCACATGCTAGGATTAATCTACTGTCTGTTGCATTGCATGCATATAATCGACAACATATCAACTATGAACGATTTCCATAATTATTAGAAATAAGGGTAACGAGTTCTTAGTGTTCATGTCACTACTTTGTGTCTTGACATGGCACGAGGTATTCAAACGGTTCCAATTTCCCATAAAAATTGGTGGCGACTCCACAAATGCAGGCTCATTCAAGCCCCCTTTCGCGCGCGCCGCAGGTGGCCCATGTCCACAGTCAGACACCTATAAAGTCGTGTCTAACTTTCTACATTTATCCGGCCACATGTCTGATGCATGTCCATGGTATTTAGGTCGTGTCCGACGCGTGTCCATGACATTTAGACATCATTTAAGGTGAATGATGTTCTTTAAATGAGAAATGAGTTGTCGAAAGAGATTAATTAGAAGATGCGTTTGGATGGTAAACGAAAATGAGTTATAATCAAGGGCAAATTTTACTTTCACTTATTTAAATTTAATATCAAATACTTATATGAAAATAAAATCGAACATTTATAATTATTAAATATATATTTTATTAAATTTAAATAACGTGTCCTATGTTCTAAATTTCATGGGATGCCGTGTCACGTGCCCGTGTCCGTTTTGGGGCTACCTAGATCACTACCCCATCAGACTATCGACAATTAACAATCGCCATACTTGGTTGCCTAATATAATAGAGTCTTGCTGAATTTTCCAATCACAAAGTTGAGCCCTCTCTACGGTTCGGTCTACACATCAATTACTTCCACGCACCCATGGCATGAGATCTTCCTCTTTCCATCCACCCCCCTCTAAAACCAAGAACTTAAGGCTAAGGATCACAATCCTTGTAATTTTATGCTAATCTTATAGAATATTTGATAATCGTTGAAACAGCTTTCTTGATGACCCTATCACGCTGGACAGTAAAGGAAGAAGAAATGAAGTTCAAGAAGACGAATGAATAACGCCGTAAACTCCAAAAATAAAAATTTATTTAAAAATATCAGACTTTATTTTTCAACGGAAGGGAACAACCTAGTAGCCTTAACCCCATTACTCTAGTTTCTACTCGTTGAGACCCAATTTGATTAAACTAGCTAGTGTTGATGACGCTTTAAGAAAATTAACTAGTTTTGTGACCCGTGCAATGCACGGGTTTTATCAAGACGCTTCCTTACAACTTTGTTTTGATACGAAAATTTAATGAAGGGGAAAGAAAATGTAGACCAATTTTTTGGAAAACAATATATTTAATATACAAAAATCATTTAAGAATATAGATAATATCTTTTAATATTATAGATAAGTGAATTAAGTTAATTTATAGATAAATAAATTAAATTAATGCCATATAATAATAAATTAATGCCGGTTGACGAAATGAGCGGAAAAAGGGAGATTGTCGTTGTCGGTAGGAACAGTGATGATAAGAGACGTGATAATTGGGTATGAATGTGTGTGTGGCATTGAGGTTATGCGGTTGATGTGAGCTTCAAATGTCTGCGTGGCTTTTTTTATCCTACGTGGCATTGTCTACGTGGACTTAATTGGTCATTTTAAGGTAGCCTTTTAATAATATTTATAGATCTTATTGTTTATTTAATCGTGTGCCTCTTAAGTTTTAATCATTTAGCATGAAGCTCCAATCATCAATTCAAGGTTATCAAGAAGATCAAAGATGAAGATTGTCAATAGTGTAAGAGTCATGTGTTGTAAGAGATTATTAACTCGATTTTATGTCTAAGTGCTAAAAACAGTGCAGTCAACTCTTACTTTTGACTCGTCCTTCAAAGAAACATTTCGAAAATACTTTAACTATTGTTAAAATGCTTTTAATGTTCACAAATAATTTTCTGAAAATGTTTTGATATCTTTGAAAAAAATAGAGCTTTGAAATGTCTTGCTAAAGAGGTTGCTTGAAAAATAAGACACTTACTATAAATGAGATGTTTACTTTTACATTTATGAAAATGTTTATGGTTCCCATAAACACAACCATTTATGCTCATTTTTTGATGCAAAACCTAACCCATATGTGTGCGTGTGCAAAACTGATTTCTTGCATTATTAGGCACCGATTTCTTGAGGAAGAAACTCGGTTGCTTGATGAAGAATTTCGGTGACTTGTGCATGTTGCCCAAGCAATCAATTTACGATAATTTTATCACTTGAACTAATGGTGTGTGAGATGTTTTAATGTGTGAAGTATACACTACTTGGACATTATAAATACCTTGCTTAATTCATTTTTAAAAACTGTGCAACAACGAGTTTAAAACAAAAAAAAAGACTTAAGCGTTATCGAGTAAATTAACTTTGCAAAATCATTTATTACTTAACAATCTTTGGGTCACATTTTGCAAGTTTGTTTTTGTTTGAGTCTTTTAACGAGTACGTTGTGTTGCACTTAGTCGTTCAATCGAGTTCAAGGATCCCGTGTTAGTACGTTCTTAAACTTTATCTCCTCCGTTCATTGTGTGAACAACATTGAGATAAGTGGAGTTTTTGTAACAAACCGGGTAGAACCAAACCAAAGTCTTAAGATAGAGTTATCTTAAGCAAGAAGTCTTCGAAGCGGAGTAGCTTTTGAGCATGGAGTCTTTCGGCGGAGTAGCCCAAAACAAGAATCTTATTGCGGTGTAGCTTTAAGCAAAAGTCTTGGAAGCGGAGTAGCTTTTAAGCAATAAGAACCGGAGTAGGTTGAGGAGTTGTTTTATTATTCAGGGTGGTCTTAGTTTATGAGTTTACTTCTAAGACGTTTAATAAAATAGCACTGGACGTAGGTCGCGGAGTAGTGACCGAACTAGTTTTAAAAACATCGTTTATTGTGTCTATTTCGTTTTAATTCAGCTGTCACTCTAAACTCTCGTTTTACTTTCAGAAACAACGGTCGAGTACACATTGACTTCTGCTTGCTGAATTGTTGTTGATTACTTCTACCTCTATAGTTCTAAGTATCAACTTCTCCTTTCGTCTAAGTAGTGTCTAAAGTGTTAAAAAAAAGTTTAAAATTTTAAATAGACACCTAATTCACCCTATTTCCGAAGGTGTTATATGCTTGACTCTACACTACCACTGCCACTGAAAGGGGAACTGCGTGAGTACTGAGTAACACAAGTAAAATCTCAGTAAACGCTACCAAATTAAATGGTTTTTATTAACATGACTGACAGAAGTAATGACCAAAACATTTACCGAAATGGTAGTTTATTATGCGAAGGCCTTAAATACAAGGATAGTCATTAAATTCTTAGCACGTTTATTTTAGTCACTCTAATGGTGACTAACTGAAAGTGATACTACAACTCATCTCGTTTACAGAAAAACAACTGCGATGGATCACAATTCACAAAAGTGTCCAACTTATCATCATGGATCATGTTCCATAAAACGAGATCTGCTACCTTCCTCTTGTCGGAAATATTTTTTTAATGACGAAGCCACCATTATCTTTCATACGTACTAGATAAACTCTCGAATATAAGTGATAGTCTGTAAACCACGTCTATCATCATCAGTTAAGCTATTCGAGTATGACAAACTCGAAGTTTAGAAGGCATAGTCTTTGACCATAAACACTCCACAACATTACTCTTGGAATGCTCTAACCTAAGACATTGAAAATTTTATTTAAGTTTTAGCCACTAAACTTCACTTATACAGACCACTGACAACAATATCTACATGTGTTCAATTGATAAATACCATATTAAGATTTAAGAATATGGTAAAAAATTTCAATCGGCATCAATGGATCATATTAATTTTTCTTATCTCTTTTTACTTTGATTTTATACTCTCTAATCAAATTATTTATTTATCTTAGATTAAAATATTCAATAATAAAAATAAATAAACAATTGAATATTGACAATACATATAAATAATAGGGTTTTTCTACCATGTACCCCCTGAATTTTTTCGGATTCTACGATATACCCCCGGTTTTCAAAATCACACAACAAGATACCCCTAAATTCAATAAGCTTTCTTAAAAATACCCTAAATGCTTTCTTAAAAATCTTAAAATTTTAAATACTCCCTCCGCGTAAAAGTGTTTGCCCCATTTTTCTAATATATGTGTGAGGAGTATTTTATTAAAATGGGGTAAACATAGGTGTTAGGAGGGAGTACTATATTTGGGCAGCTTTAGTTGACTACGCATTCAAAATACGTAAACCTGTCAATATAAACCTTATTTATTCATCAATGTACAATTTTTTGTAACAATATATAACCATTAAAAAACTCAAATTTGGGTACTTGGGGTATTTTAAAAGGGTAATGATAAATACAACTCAAGAAACCAAAAGAGGAAATAAATTCTTAATATATGCATTAGTTGTATTAGTTAATGTGCAATTTAGTTCTTAATCCCTAAATTAATATCCAAATTATATGGTATTTAATGCCTAAATACAACCCAAAAGAGGAAATAAATTCTTAATATATGCCTAAATTATATGGGTTGTATTTAGGCTATGTTTGGTAAAACTAACTGAAAAGATAGCTGAAACCTGAAAAGGTAACTGAAAACTGGGAGGCTAACTGAAACCTGAAAAGGTAGCTGAAAATTAGGAACTGATAAGGTAGCTGATTATATAAAAAAATGTTTAGCAAACTAACTGAAAAGGTAACTGATTTTGATGAAATGACGTAAACGTATATGATAATTATTTAATAGTATAGATTTAAAGGGTAAAAACGAAAAATCAAACCAAATCAGGTACCTGAAATCTCAAATGCTACTCTTGGTAGCATTTCATTTCAGGTAGCTTATTTGGTTAAATAAGCTACTTGCCAAACGCTTCAAAAAAAAATGAGGTACCTGAAATTTTGGTCAAATAAACTACCTTGACCAAATCAGGTACCTGAAAATCTGAAATGTCTTGGCAAACGGAGCCTTAGCATTACCCATTTTAAAAACTAATCTCGGATGTTTTTTTTTTGACAACAATAAACTGATATTAAAAGAAAAGAAAGTTAGTTACAGTACGAACCCCGGGATGCCGGAGTTCCTTAAACTACTAGAAAGCCAACTCTAACGGAACTAATGTAACATGAGTATGAAACAGAAAAGGTAAGACGACTCTTCTTATAAGGAGGATGATAAAATTCATCGAAGCGGAATAAGTTGGTCTCCTTCATTTTAGACCTCTTAACTACTGCAATTTCCTTGGCGCACCTGCAAAGAGAAAGAGAAAAGTCGACAGAGACCGGAGATCTTTTCTTCATATGAAAACTATCTTTGGTCCCACGACTTCTATGGTAGCAATAAGCCATCTTATGTCTACAGCTCCTGATCTTGTTTTCCCTAACCGCAACAAACTCAAACTGACTCGCAGAAACCTTGCTAACTTGAGCGGAGTCCGATGATACCCGCTTCTTTTTAGCAATTTGTAAAACAACATCCTCTTGAACCACTTTATCTTCATGGGGCTCCATATTGACTTCGATGACGACCTCCTCTTGAACCAACTCAACACTTTCAGATTGCTCGACATTAATAGTATTAAAAAGATTCTCCGGCATAGGAGAATTGGTGGGAACTTCTGTTGTCCCTGAAATTTCTTCATGGGGAGTTTCCGTCTGGATAGTTTTAGAGGTGAGGGTACAAACCCTCAAGTAACATATGGACCTAGGGTGGTAGAATCCCAAATTTTTGCCATGAATTAAGTTCGCATAATCTTGAGATGATAGATTTAATCTATTGTGAGGTTTCTTCTTGCTGGTGAAGTGGAATTGAGGTGGTTTTGAGCTACCTGGGGAGGATGAATTATAGAAAGCTGAATCATTCAAGGCTTCACATGGCGCATGGCTACTCTCAAAATCCATAAGCACATCGGCTGAACTAAGAGGAATACAATCATCGGTCAAAGTCGGGGATAACAAGGGCTTCTTGTAATACCCCCTCATACCAAGGTACCTTACCAAGGACTACCCTAGCATGAGAGGTTGTTACCATCTCGGTTGCCCGAGGTTAGTATATCAAAAGCAACAATCCAAACAACTTTATTAAAGTATGAAGAGAGTAACGATTACATAAATCTCAGCCCAACTCAAAATAAAAGTGAAAAAAAAACTCAATACAACTGAAATCAAAGACAGCTAAACTCGTAACAGCGGAAGCTAGACTCGAAGTGATGACTCCCCATGAGTGTCCCAAAGCTACACATCTGCATTACCTGTCATAATCTGCTCACCATCCCCGAATAGATCACCGCTGGTTTTACAAAACAACAACAACGGGGTCAGTACCGTTCAATCAATATAAGACAACAAACAATACAACCAGCTGATCATCCTCCATCCCCGGTCTCCCGATCTCACACAGTAACCGACTACACACCGAAGTGTGTAGCCCTGCCAGATTACCCATCGCAACAGGTAATCCTCGCCACCAGTGGGTGACCGCAGCCCATCCCCACCTAGTCCAGCTCATCAACGAGCGACTAACAATCCTGTTCCTTAATGTGCACATCCCCTCCCGTGACGGGTTCCACGGAGGGCGAACTAGGGTCTGAAGCCACTCCCGCAAGTGACTCCACCACAATCACACACACAGCATCACAGCTGTCACAACACCACAACCGTCACAACACAACCACACCAACACCGTCACCACAACACCCAATTTCCGATGATCAGCAGATAACAACAATTATAAAGCATATGCAATCTCAATCAATTAACAGTACTGAGTAGGAGAAACCCTACCTTTTCGCAATCCAAGCACACACAAGCAATCAATTATGATCTTTCACATATCCATCACCTACATAACATAATTATGTATAATTACCACCTACTCAATCAATTAATCATGCACATAACCTAGACTCATCATAACTTAATAGGAATATCAACTTAAAGAACAAACATGACTTTTCCTGATTTTCCAGCACATGGCAGACTCGGTATAAAATTCATAACTAATTCCATAAAATTCTAATTGATGCAAGGCCAATTGAATTGGAACCCCATGCGTCTTAGCTACAAATTATATCTAACGTGTTTTTCTCAAATTCTAAACTTATCAAGGATTTTCAGACCGATTTCCAAAAACTGACAGAAACCGTCGCATAAAAAGTATTGATTCATAAAACGAGTTTAAAACATTATTTTTCAGAAATTTCAAATTCTATTGTCATATAGACTCTACAAAGATGATATATGAAGAAGCCCCAAAACTGAATCGACATATAAATTAGGGTTTCAAATCAATTTCCACAACCAAATCAGATTCGCGGACTTTTCAGCGACATGTTCATAAATAAATCACCTAGGACAAACCATAAGGAATTTGACCCCGATATTTGATATGCATAAACTAGACTTCAAATAAACAGGACTCTCTTTTCAAAATTTTCGAAGAAGACGATTTTAAAATAGTGTAAACAATTGAATGAAATCGACTTACCAACAGGGAAATCGAATTAGGTTGAAAAAGATGAGAAATCTCCAATCCAATGAAAGGCTCGACACTCTTCTTCCTCTCCCTCTCTCTAGGTTTAGAAAATGTTTTATAGAGATGTTAAAATGAACTAGAAATGATATAAGCATTATAACGATATCCTTGGTCAAAACATAAAAGAAACCGTCAACTTGCTGAACCGCTTTACTCGGTTAAGTGCACTCGGCCGAGTAACACACACTCGACCGAGTAACAACCAAGTATTCGACCAAGAACTCCAACTAAAATACGGAGTATTACACTTCTTTCCAGTCCTTTCTTTGCCAAGCGGGTCGGAAACTACTGTACTGTGTAGCTCAGGTGCGAAATTGCAAGATGCTGGTGCGGGATAAGAAGCCACTGATGGAGGCTTGTAAACCATGACGTCATTAAATATAGGTTTCTTACCTGTCTTTGTAGTGCCCAAATGGTCAAAAGGAAATGCAACACGCTTCCCATTAGGATTCAATACGAGTCTGTCAACCATACTAAGAAGTTCACTACTAGCCTCTCTATTATTAGGCTCAAGTTTTACCACGTGCTCAAAATCCTCCAAGGCTTCCTTGAGGAGATTCAAATGTTTATATGCTAATCCTCTACGATAAAGGGCTTTAACATTGAAGGGATAAAAATGTAGCACAAAAGTGTAGTAAGAGCAAGCCTGCTCATAACGGAGGAGTTTCAACTCACAAAATGCTAAATTGAGAACAAGTGAAATACAAAGGGAACCGGCAGCAGGCTCGTCATGTACGGATGGAAGGTCAAGAAAACATAAAAGCTTAAGTGCTTGCATATAATGACGGGAAGCTAAAAGAAATTCACCATCCTTGAAAATAGAGTTACTCCTTTCTTTCACCAAATAAATATTGGGGATAGATGGTCCCCCCATATCCATAATCCACTGAAGCAGGACATCGTCGTCAACACCAACACCATTATCATTGAGTACAAACAGTTCACAAAGGTTAAGTAGGAGTGATTGGTATTCCATAGTAGGAAAGCAAGACTAAAATGGAAAGATTAAAGAAATAAGAGGAACAAAGGAGTAGATTAAATAAAACAAACAAACTCAAACAGAGACGAAAACTACTACAACCAGCCCAACCGCCTCAATTACTAACCCAAACGAACCACCTCCGTAAGATTTCGACCATGGGTGCAGAAGATGAAAAGCAAGACATCGTCCGAAAAAACCACAAACTATCAACCTCCGTCCAACCAGTAACTCATCTTAACAGTGAAAGATATCGGGACTTATGGATTAAAAGAACAAACAATTAATGACCAGAAGCACCATAAGAAAGAAAATTGAAGCAATTAAAGGTATGAATTCATTGAGATAAACCGAAAACGCAGTATCAAATGATGATAAAGTTGAGCACATGGAATTTTAGCCTGAAGAAGGAATCTCAATTGGATATGGCTTAGAACTTAAAAAAAAACCAATCAAACGAAAGTATTAACTTAAGAAAATTTTAAAAGCATTAAAGAGATTAGGCATAGCGAGAAGTTTTGGAAGACCAAACCAACAGAACAAAGAAACAACCCGATAAAGGCGGCAGACAAATAAAGGGATCTGGTTGCCGCCGTCGTAGCTACAAATCAAGCAACAAACTCAACTCGAAACACAAACTCAACCGGAGGTTGGAGGGAAAGAACGATGTACCTGTACTTGGAACCAAAAACCCATGATCAAATCAAGAAACCGCCGGAGATAGCCCCAAAGAGCCGCATCTTTGGCGGAACTGGAGGTGGAGCAGGGGTGGAAGGAGAGGATGGGGGTGGTAGTAGTTACAAGAAAACTTAGGGGTTAGAAAAGGTTAGATGTGACAACCTTAAATAACCCGATAGTTAAACGCGTAAATTCTACGGAAAAACTGGTAGGATATGTTTGTAATTGGTTCAACTAGCCAAAAACCTGTAATTTCAAAAATTTTCCTAAACCAATCACAACATTTCCAACGTTCCCAATAGACGGGTGCCAAAACCTGCAATTGCTAACAATCTAACTTACTTACACCGCTAAAGGTAAGAAAATACATAATGATACAACCCAAAATAGAAAAGGGAGACATATGTCCCTTCAAATTATATACAAAACCAAAAGTTAAAAGGTTATATACATAACCAAAAGATAAAAGGTTTCTACAAAAGAAAGCCAAACTAGGTCCAAGGTTCCTTGCTCACTAGCTAAATGTCGTGACCCCATTAAGCATCAACAACTGTCAATCGCATTTTATACAAACACGAAAGCCACAATTCAGTGGGGAGTAACTTCGAGTCCTCCCAGCCACGAATCGTCATAATTAATGTAACATGTAGTAAAACATGTAAACTATATGATAATTCATCTAATTTCCAAGCATCCTAACATATGAATGCTAAATTGACTAATTTAAACTATCATGTGAAAAATTTAACAAATTGTAATCCAAACTCTATCAACCATAGCCGGCTTACATCTCACCTTCTATGATTCATAGAATCATCAAACAAGAAAGGGCAATATATCAAAGACAGACATAAGTTCTTAGTCCCGTCAATAGCCACTTTGTAACTCGAGTCTATACCACGAGGTAGGGAAGGTAATCGAACCGGTATCTTGGCTCAGCGGTTAATATTAATAAAACATGGCCAAGAGACAACACAACCCTAGCCTAAAATCTGCGCAGACCTAGACATGCGGATACACACCACCGCACCCAAGACCCACTATTTTTCTAAAAACATAGTGAGTACCCTAAGGAGTCCACCAAAGGGTTGGCTAGTACTTAAGCTGACCCCTTACTATCAAAATAAAATCGAGGTCATGCCCCAACTTGGATATAAATCCACTAGTCGGGAACACAAAGGCTATCAAGCAGTGAACATATACTCGTCAAAGACTAAAAGACCTATCTATGATGAAGGCCGAAATACTCACCTAGGACCTAGTCCCAGCTAGTCCCAGCTTGAATACTTTAGCCCACACCACACAAGACTCACCACACAAGTCAAGTAAGACACCCACTTAACCATAAGAGGACAAAAAGTCCAACTTACCAACCTAAATGCTAACATTCTATCATGTGAAAGGCTATATAAATGTCTATTCAAAGAAACAACCCAACAATATCCTCAATAAGTATTCAATACTAATTTCTAATTCTAGCAATTTTAACAATATTAAAGGCTTTAGGGGAAACTAGGGCCATTTCTACAATACAAGACACTATTAAATTCAATAAGCTATACATGTGAACTAAAGCTTGATAAATGGCCTAAAACAAGAAAAAGGCCGATTATCTAAATCATTCAACCGAATTTTTACCCGCAACCCTGACCTGCGACAGTGCAGGTTAAATTGCGGTGACCAATCACTCAATTAAGCGACATCGCATCATCAAAGGGACTAAGGCTCGATTTTCGGACAATCAACAAAACATTACAATTATCCCTATACAATTCATTCTGAGCCTATTATTTACAAATTCATTTTGTAAACTATCCTAACATGTGATAACTATTAACATAAGCATAGTTTTACCATTAACATAATTTTTATTACTTATATGATTCAATTCCTAAAGTGTACTCATACTAACTATGTCATTAATAAACCCGAAATGACAAATTTTGCAAGGAAAACTGAAACAAGCAACGGACCAACCGGGCCAACCCCAAGGCCGGCCGTGGGCTGTCAGTGGGCTTTTGCATTTCTATTGGGCCGTCCCCTACACCACCATTTTTTTTTCCATTTTTGTTTAGTAAAAGACCGTCTGAACATTAATTAATCGTCCCCAATTCAACTTTGATAATTTAAACTAACAAAAGGCACAAATTAAGCATGCATGCAACAAATTTTAACATGTGAAAACTACAACTCAAACAAAAATCACTAAACATACAAAAACAACAAAGATTGTGACGATAATTCGTCGAGTAACTCGAAATATGTTACCTTAAGCTAGAAAATGAGCAATTAGCACCTCAAAACCCAAACCCTAACAACAACTAGCCGCTATCCTCTACAATATACGAGTCCCCGAACTCGTCTTCCAAATCTTCACCTAATTAAACAATAAAAACACCATAAATAAGCACAAATACCGAAAATACCGAAATTTCATCTTAAAACAATTTCAAGAAAACTGAAATTAAATTATACCAAGTTGTAGATCGCGACGAGAGGATTCCGGAAAGGTAAATTTCGTGAAAAACCGCTAAGAAATGAAGGAGTTGTGTCGAAAATAAGCTTGATTTTATATGGAAATGGTGTTTTGATCTTTGGAATAAGATAGAATGTTGAAGAAACAAGAAAACCAGAAAAAAAAAATAGAAAGGAAGGGGGTGGTGCGCGTGAAAGGGAGAAAGGAAAGGAGGAGAGCGGGTTTGAGTCGGGATTTTTCGAGTCGGTTTTGACTCGTTTCGATAATAATTAAAACCGTAAGTCAAACGCAAATTCCGTCAAGACCAAAGTTCTTAAACACGAGATTACAAGAAAATTGAGTATTCATAAGACCCATTTCCAAATCCGTTTACCCAATGTTCAAAAGAATCGTCATTTTCCCCCGATACGCCCTTATTTCGAAATAAAAAGTTTTACACGGTTTAAACTATTTCTAAACATCTCGAAACTATCAAAATAAATACTTTTCTTCAAAATATAATAAAATTATATTTCTTTGAATTATTTTTACTTTAAATACTTAAATATCAACTTTTATTTGATTAATAAATTATTTTCGAAATATATTAACGATCCGAAATTACGGGGCGTTACATTAGAGATATATGAAATGTTTTTTAAATATTTTCTTAAAAATTAAGTAGCGTATATGTTAGAATTTGGGAAACAATTGGTCTCCCTTTTGACGGGTTACCATTTGTGACGGATATTTTGTGAGATAAAATGATAACAAAATGGGTTAGTGGAGAAAGGGGACCACATGAATAGTGTTGCAGAGAGAGAAAAAGTGGGTATATTGTGAGGTAAAATGATATCCGTCTTCAGCTTGTGACGGATATGTCATGTCTTCAATGAGAATTTGTGTTTGGGAAAACATGGTAATACATGGTAGTAAATCTCTAAATAATTAAAAATATCTAACTTTCAATGAGAATTTGTGTTTGGGATATGTCATGTATTCATATGGGATCTTATTTGATTCGTCTTTAAGAGTACATTAAAAATATCTAACTTTTATAATTTTTGCAAATACGCAGCTAATGATATTTATCGTGTAAAAGCTGCGTTGGTAAACGTGATAAAAGAAACTTGTAAAGTGGAGTTGAATGAAGGGAGTAAATCGTATTGTAGCAACATCAATCATGAATCATGATGACATAATTTTTATGTATTTATTTAATCAAACTACATATTACGGAGTATATGTATTTATACATAAGCCGTTACCACTTTGAACGCATTCCCATTTCTAGTCCCTGCCTCCCTCCCTGCTTCTCTTATCACTTTTTTTCCGTCTTCAAAACAAAAAGCTTTTGTACACAAAAACCTCGCTGTTCCTCCAATCAACCCATTTTCCTCACTTTTTTTTGTACACATAAAGTTGCTACTTTGAACTGTTAGAACACCAAAAGCAAAAGGGACAAAATAAAACCGCCTTACATAAACATTTAGGATAATACTTAATACTCTGTATTTTTTAAATAAATACAGTATATATCTGTAGTAACTTCCAAAGAAAAAAATGAAACCACCCATTTCACCCATTTCAAAGCAGTATTATAGAGGACCAAAACTTGGTAAAAGTGGAGAAGAAGAAATCAAGAACATGAACATGAACATAAACAATAAACTTGATTTCTTCAAGAAATTAAACCGTTTAAACAACAACAACCCACATGAATTTTCAATCAGTTTAGTATTCTTCTTGCTTCTTACTTTATTTCTCTTGTGTTCTTTCTTTTACTTTGACCATGGTGTTCAAGTCAACGGTAAAAATGGAGAAACAGCAGCCAGGTGGCAGTTTGGGATTGGTTTTATTCAAGGAAACAAAAATGAGAGCAGTGAAAGTAACCGTAACGATAATAACAATAGTAATAATGGTAATAATAGTAAAAGTGAAGAAGAATGTGATTATTTTTCAGGGAAATGGGTGTGGGATGAAACATACCCACTTTATGATTCAAAAGATTGTTCCTTTTCTGATGGTGGTTTTAGATGTTTGGAAAATGGTAGACCTGATCATGATTATACCAAGTGGAGATGGCAACCCAACAATTGTGATATGCCCAGGTTGTTCACATTTTCCGTCTTTTTTATTATGCTTTCACTTGCATGTTTTTGTTAATGTATAGTTTTGATGTCATAAGTACTTATGTTGGTAGACATAGGACTATAGGAGTCCATGGTGTTGGGGTATCTATTAGGATAAGTTTTGAAATTTGAATACAGTAACTATTGGTTGGTGGGATCATCTTATGGTCGATCATAAATTCTTGTTTAAGACGGTCTTACATGTATGTGACTCTGAGAGTCAGACTCATTGAACCTACAACTAAATTAGGATGTATTCATATATGTGTGGTCTTATATGTGAGACGATTTCATACAAGACTCATTCGAGATAATATGTTCTTGGGTTCAACTAGCAGGCATTGTAATTTGAAATGTGCCCAATTCATTATGTCAGCTAGTTAATGTATTGGACAAATGGTGTTTGTGAAGCTTTTATCTCCCTTAAAACAATGATTGAAATAAATATACTGATATTTTCATCCTCTACATTTTAGATGAACTTTGGTTTTGTTTAATTTGATCCTATGGTCTGAGATTTCTGCAGTTCAGGTGGGTTTTAACCCTTAGGTACTGTATTACTGTACTGTACTACTGGTGTAGTTGGTAAATTTCTTGCTACACAAAATCTCATTACAGACGGCGATATCCGTCACAAGCTTGTGACGGATATCATTTCCTCTCACAAAATACCCATGAGAGGTGAGTGGGGAAGCACATGGGGGTGCCCCATCTTGTCCCCTCTCCCTTTTTGTGAGAGGTCTTCAGCTTGTGACGGGATTAGCCCGTCACAAGCAAGACGCTTTGTTCTTGCTAAGAGTTCTAAGATGGGATTAAATTGGCCTTGTATGCATCTCTTTGTACCGATAAACAAAATTAATCTTCGATGGGCTGTTTTCCAAAGTCTTTATTCCTTGGAGGTAGATTATGATCGAATAACACAAAATGATTCTACAACTTCACTTCTTTCATCGTGAAATAGCAGACATTTGATACAATTTCGGATTTCATCCATCAGGGTATTGCTGCGTACATCTGTCCCTCATTACCCCTTTTTTTGCGAGGGCTGTTGATATTTATTTTATTTGCCAAATTCGTTGATTTGTGTACTCCTTGATGGTTCTGCTATTGTAGAATATGAATAATGACATGTTATATCTCGACTTGTTTGTAACAGATTCGATGCAAAGGTGATGTTGGAAAAGCTTAGAAACAAGAGGCTTGTATATGTTGGTGACTCAATTGGAAGGAATCAATGGGAGTCTCTTTTATGCATGCTTTCTTCTGCAATTCCTGACAAGGCTTCAATCTATGAAGTAAATGGGAATCCCATAACAAAGCATATGGGATATTTGATCTTTCGCTTTCGGGATTATAACTGCACCATTGAGTACTACAGAGCTCCCTTCTTAGTTGTTCAGGGCAGGCCGCCTGCTGGTGCCCCAGAACAGGTGAGGTACACTTTGAGAGTGGATCAACTGGAGTGGACCTCTCGCCAGTGGAAAGATGCTGATGTCCTAATTTTCAATGCTGGCCATTGGTGGACGCACGATAAGACTATTAGGAGGTGAGTAGAATCGTAAATGGTGTCCTTTGTTTTGCAGTTTGTTATAGTTTGCTATGAATTAAGTAGTTGATTTATGTACGATGATCATTCATTTAGTTATCATTCATAATTTAAGCATTTGTTTTAATCTAAGTGGGGGGAATCGTAGTGCACAAGTAATACTCCTACCATGCTACCATCTTCTAAATATAACTGAGATTTCGTGGATTTTTGAATTTTAAAATGTACTTGAACCGACGTTTAACCTCTTAATATTTGAATTAAGCTATTCTTCCTATTCTTCAGCGGTTGTTACTTCCAAGAAGGCAATGAGGTGAAGATGAATATGACAGTGGAAACTGCTTTCAGACGGTCAATTGAGACTCTTGTCAGTTGGGTAGATAGTCAAGTGAATGTGACCAAGACCAGTGTCTATTTCCGTTCTTATGCTCCAGTGCATTTCAGGTTTGCCATCATAAACCTCTAATGTTTTTCCCTGTTGTACATTTTCGATGCATTTGAATTTAAAACAATTTTAAGGCTCTAATGCATGGCTGCATAATAGATTTTCTGTATGAGCATGTTGATAAATGTATTCTGGTTTCAGTCCTTCAAACTAAAATCCTTTCCTCAACCTTGCAAGCCTTAAGTTATATAATTGCCAAATTGCCACATTTTGACATATCAGGTTTCCACTTTCGAACATATACTGGATACCATTTAAGCTCTCCATGCGTTTGTAAAGGAATGAAAATTACGGCCATTGCTTTCTCTTAGTTGTTTGTCCGACAATTTGCCACAGTGCTGCTACATATTGAACACGATCATGAATAAAATTGTGAATTTTAAACGATACAACCTCTCATCACAATCATTTTTATAGCATCTTGTAAAAAACAACCGCTAGTCATGTTTGTTGAAATTTCATATATGGACACTAGAATTCTGGAAACTTGGTATAGATGACGCCAATTATAAATGTGATGGATTACCCCTACAAAATAATTTGAGGTATACCATGTTTGAAAGTATCTTGTCTAGCCAATGCACTGAAACTCCCCTGTATTTTCTAAACTGTGTTTCACAGTGGAGGTGACTGGAAAAATGGTGGGGCTTGTCATTTGGAAACAACACCCGACTTAGAGGCGCCTTACTCGCCGCAAATGTGGGGCCACTATAATATCGTCAATGATGTTCTGTCCAATCATACAAAGACACCTGGCGTGAACATGGTAAATGTCACCTATTTGACAATGCAGAGAAGAGATGGTCATCCATCCTTGTACTACATGGGCACTAAACCCGCTCCCATGCATCGACAAGACTGTAGTCATTGGTGCCTGCCAGGCGTTCCTGATACATGGAATGAACTTCTTTATGCTGTTTTCCTCAAACAGCAGTCCGCTAACTCGAGGAATTCTACTATTGCTTCGGAAGATGGGTTATAATGAAAAAGGTAAAAAAATCAGAAGATGATTCATTTGACAGCTTTTCTTTTCGAAAGTCAAGTGCTTTATAAAAAACCTTTACGTCTGAGAACGCTATTCTAAATCCGCCACTAAGACGTGGGAGACACATTTTTACTTGTGCGTAAACTTTGGTGTTGACGGAGGAGGGTTGTAAGTTTTACGGGGTAGCTGGAGGAATCATATGATCTTTGTGTACAAGTGTTTGGAGTGGATGCCGGAATTATACTAGCTTTAATTTGATTCTAGGAGGGGGTATGTTGTGCCTCTAAGAAATGGGTACATATGATTTGGTATTTTGGTATACAAGATTAGTTTGTGATTCTTTTGTTAGGGTATTACTCAATTGTAACATCCTGGAAATGTAAAGAAAAAAAAGATAAGAATGTTGTTTCTAGTGTGAAATTTGATAGATGTAAAACCACATGAAAGTGAATAGCAAGTGTATTTCTCCCAGTGCAGGACTGGCCATTTTCATAAGTAGCAGGTTTTTGTGCTTGTAAATACAAGTATCTCTCATTCATCTGACAATATGGCATGTTTTCCGAAAGACACGGTTTTACATAAAGTTATTGTGGATAACTAGTATCAAAGATTCTAAAACTGATAAAACAGGTAACAAATAATATTAAATTGTTCGCTAATAAAAATGGTGACTACAACTCTTATGAAAACGGTTGGTTACTAAGTAAAAGAGGGTAATTGTCAAGTCTCAACAATAATGAATTACCAAAAACACAAACACAAAGGCCAAAAATTTTCATGGGTGAATCACTAACTCTACCAGTATTGTTAGGGGAGCCTAACTAGTAGCAAAGGGGAGCACTCGCTACTTCTAACTGTAGTTGGTTTGATTCGCCGAAATTGAACACTCTCAGTTACGTTTTGGAATGATTACAAACTTGTATCACTCTAAAAAGTCTAAGTCCGTAATATTTACATGAAAGAAATCCTGGCCATTAATTTGATTCTCAATAATCTTTCTTTAAAAAAAAAGTTTCATTAATCCAAGCGAAATTACTAAATTAATATTTCTAATCTAACTTAGACCATTAATGAATGCCACACCAACAATCAATAAGTACTCAGTACTCACAATTATCAATTCAACTACCTAGTCCCCCACTTCCAAGCAAACTTCACAAAACCGTTGGATTGACATTTAAGAAAACGAAAGAAAACCTTGGAACGTTAGACAATAGCGCCTACTATTTAAACATTTCCACCTTTTTATCCTCACCACAAAAACTAGCCGTTGTACTCTCTTTATACACTCACTCACTCTTTCTTATTGTTCAATTTAATTCCTTCTTCTCCTTCACATACCAATATCTAAATTCTAAATATCTAATTTTTATTTCTTCAATTAATTTACTTATTTGGTTTATAATAATATTATTGATTATAGGAATTAGCCTTATCAATGACAAATTCAGCATCAACCCTGATTATTAGTCCCACTTCAGATAAGCGTTTATGGAGCAATTTGAATAATCGCGTTGAACAACTTCTCGAAAGCCGAAATTCCCAGCTGCCCTCTTCTATTTCTACCACGGTTAGTTGATTTTTCAATTATCTGATTTTATTTTGAGGTTTCAATCAATTTTTTTAGTTGGGTATGTACTATATTATATTTGCGTTTCCCTGAGTTTAATTATTGTATTGGGTGCAAGGTTGATGGTGATTCGAGTCGAGCAAAGCGAATGAAAGAGGATTCTATGCTATTGATTAGGGGATTTGATTCAATTGCATCTTCACTATCTCAGCTCACCAGTAACCTTGATAATGCCCTTCAGGTATTGTTAATTAAATAGAGCTTGTGGTTTTATAAGAGCTTGTTGTGCCTAAAAGTTAAAACCGTCGTAAGCTTACAGCGGTCATTCAATTATTGAACCACATAACATGAAAAGAGACGGTCTTAAGCTTAGTTTCCTGAAATTACGAGGAATAACACCATTTAGTTCTACAAATTATGATATAGGGGACTAGAGATTTAGCAAAGTCATCAACATTGACAGAGATAATCCACAACACAATTAGTAGCACAAACAACAAATCTGAAGATGAGCATGATGGAAAATCAGAGAATGGTGAAGATATTGGAGAAGAGAAAAAGGGATTGAAGAGAAAGATTGATGAATGTTGCTCTGATGAACAAGGGGAGAATGAGAAAAAGAAGCAACACCAAACTGATATGCAACTCAAGAAAGTCAGAAATGTATGGAATTGTGTTTCATTATGTTTGTTTTATGTTACTCCCACCATTCTTATTATTAGCTTGCAGACTCGTGTTCAACACTTGACACTTTAACAAATCTGAGCATCTTTCTAGAATAGTTGACTCAGGAAGTATTTGATGTTTTCTGTATATAAATATCAGCTTGCAGTGTCTATGGCAAGTAAATCGGCCTCGCTAGCCAAGGAGCTGAAAACAGTAAAATCCGATATGTGTTTTCTGCAAGAGAGGTGTGCAATTCTTGAGGAAGAAAACCGGAGGCTTCGAGATGGGTTTGGAGAAGGCATTAGACCTGATGAAGATGATTTGGTAAAAATCTACAAGTTGAAGACACTTGTATGTTTGAACTGTCCTTAATTTCAGCTTGCCTATAACTCGAATTTTATTTGGTATATAACAGGTGAGGCTACAATTAGAGGCACTACTTGCTGAGAAGTCGAGATTAGCAACAGACAATGCAAATTTAACAAGGGAAAACCAGTGCCTTAAACAACTAGTCGAGTACCACCAGTTCGCCACCCAAGATCTTTCCGCTTCTTATGAGCAAGTTATTGAAGGGCTTTGCTTGGATTTCTCTTCTCCAGGAGCTGAAGAACGGAGCAATAATGGAAGTATTGAGGACCAGGAAGACCACAGATATAATGAAAGCGTCGAGGATCAGGAAGATGTCCTGATGCCCAGATCAGATGATTTTGATTTCCATACCCCTCTGCGTGCTGACTTTGTTGAAGACGAAGAGCTAGTGAATCATTGAATCTCTCATTCTCTTTTTAGTTTCTACGCCTCAGTAAAATGCGTTGAAATTCCACATGAAATTTTATGTCAACATTCCCTGCAAAACCATGCACTTTGGCAAATATTAGCACTTCTGAGTAGTTCCGACTACTATAAGTCATTTGTTGTACTTAATGTTTTCTCCAATGCGGACTCTGCGTTTACTAGATGTAAAAACAAATTAATTTGTCACATTTCGTGTCAATCCATCTGCATAAATCTGTCATAAACTGTAACCTTAATACCATTTCCCTTTTACCAAATCATTTCATCCAAACAAAGGGTAAAAAAATCGAGACAT
Organism: Silene latifolia; assembly: GCF_048544455.1. Classification (NCBI taxonomy): domain Eukaryota; kingdom Viridiplantae; phylum Streptophyta; class Magnoliopsida; order Caryophyllales; family Caryophyllaceae; genus Silene; species Silene latifolia. The sequence continues at coordinate 63,135,595 of NC_133532.1, read as the reverse complement.
AAGATGCTCACACGAAAGGCATAAAACAAGACCGCAAATTTCAACATTAAACTTGTCATATGTGAAAGCATCAAATCACATATAAAATTAAGATTTTGCGACTCGCTAGAAAATCAAATCCTAGAACTTTCGCAAAGAAAATATTGGCTATGATGTACAAAGAAGAAATTTTGCAGCCAAAAAAGGAACATAATGCTGAATTGCTGATACTACTACTACGCTTCAAATCCAACTTTGTTCTTTTTTGAAGCCCTTATTCCATCATCATTTTGGTCGTAAGAACCGCCACGCTTCACTTGCCGTGAAAGGTTTTCATTTACTTTAGACAAACTGGCAAATACATTCATTACTTCTGAGAAGATGCTGCTTTGCTTCTCAAACTGAAACGAGCAACAAAAAATAGTAAACAAAAGTTATCAAGTCAAATGGTGCCATGGTGGTAAAATAACAAACCTACTCTTGAATTAAAAGAATGGGAACAACCGGATAAATCATTTTGATGGAGAGGTGCAGTAGTTAATAAATTAGGGGCAATATCAATAGATCACTCATTAACCATACTAAATTTAGATGTTGGACAAACAATAAATTTGGAGTAACTTTTAGGGGGAGAGGGGAGAATAAAAGTGGAATGGAGGGAGTATCACTCACAAGATCCGCATACAAGTGACAAGGATTTAGCGACTTAAAATTGTACTGAATGAAGATGTCTAAGAAGGGAACGTGACACTCATCATGGCCGCTTAAAAGCCGTGAAGGTTTATATACATGAAGTCATTTCAGGCGGTATTAACCGATTCCCTGATCAAAACTAAAACCTACTCCTCTAATATCATGGACAATTTCTTTTCTGAATATGCAAAAAATTACATACATATAATCGGTTAGTATGAGAAAGAATGTGCCTGTAATTCCTCAACAAGAATCCAGAAAACCTTCCCTAATTTGATTTCACCCACATAATTATCACATGGCCAAAGGTCAAGGAAGCTAAATCATGTTTCTGAGGTTAAACAGACAACTCAGAGCATTGCCCCTTTACTGTAATCCTTTTTCACTTACCTGAGATAAGGAAGCAGAAAACACTCCCCCTCGACAGTAGTCGCGTAATTGTCTAGTACCTAGTGGCAACATTTTCTAAACTGAGTTTCGATAGCCATGGATGTAGAAGTTATTGAGCTAAACGCATCCTTAACAATATGAGGGAAACATAGCATGAAAAAGGAAGGGAAAGGGGTCTGTCTAACTATTCAAAAAATACTAAAACATACTCGAAACATAGGAAAGATAATTCTGAGGTTAAACCACCAATTGCAAAACAATGTAAGTATAACGAAGTGCAACTCGTAAAAATAACAAGAAAAAGAAGAACGACACATACCACATCGATTTTCCCAACAGCATGTTCCAGAAGTTTGGTCAATTCCCTATTCTCCTCCATCAAAGACTCGATCTGTAATATGTCGAAAAGCAGTTAACTTTGAGGCTAACCTATCCACATGACTGACTTAACCACATTATATAATTACATGACAGGTTTCAGTATTTTTCAGTCCTCTTACCTTCCTTTGGGAATTGATATACATTGCTTTATATTTCATATCAGTTCCACCAAGAATTTCCTCCTCGGTATTCTGGTCCGTTTCCTGTCAACAAAAGAAAAAGAATCTTCAATTAAATAAAACAGCCTTCTGCACAAAAACTTTCAAACTTCCAGGAAAAGATTTGATATAGTTACGTTGGATATCTTCTCGAGGGATTTGTTCAGTTCAATCACACGAGTTTCATCATCTTCTTTGTCCTTCTCACATTCTTCTTCATTATTTTCAGTTTCACTGATTATTTCATCAACAGATTCTAATACTTGATTTACAGCAGGCTCTTGCATATTAACTTTCAAATTTCTGCGACAAGATTTAATGGTTATATGGGATGTCTTCTCGAGAGATTTGCTTGGTTCATCTTCAATCACACGAGTTTCATCTTCTTTGTCCTTCTCAGGTACTTCTTTGCTATTTTCAGTTTCGCTGATAATTTCATGAACAACAGGTCCTGATACTTGATTTACAGAATTAGGCTGAACCCTTTGAGATCTTCTAGTAAATACTTTAGAAGTCGTTTTTGATTTAGTTTTGCCAGGAGGGGAAGTACCCGACACAGAAGCGCCATGCTCTACGTTATCAAGATTTCCATGAGAATCATTTGTTGCCCCTTCAACTGGAGACTTGGGAACCAATGGTTCCTTCATTATTTGGCTCTGTCATAGCAAAGTTAATACTCCACCAAAGCAACAACCATAACAATAACAATATTCAAAAGTAGCATTAATCGAGAAAGCGAGATGATGAATGTCTTAAGTAATAAAGCAAGAAATAACTCATGAAGTACATGAAATCAGAATATCCAAGCAAAATAAAACACATGAATAGCATGGTAGGGCATTACTAACAACTGACAGAGTACAGTTGACTTTATTTTATTTGAAGTTTTGAACCCGCGACCTATTGTCAGGTTACCTCAGTGTTAACCACTAGACTAAGACCTCTTCAGTTCATTTAGTTCGTGTCTGAAGTGTAACTTACCATGAAATATAAGTGAGCATGAAAACTTTTAAGTTTAGTTTGGTAATGAAGAGGAAGTGAAGGGTGCAAAGAATCGATAAAGCAAACTGGCTCGCTAAAGTGATCATAATGTGGGTCAACGACACCCGTCTCTAGTGAAAAGGATTGTATATATCCAACTCCTTGCCCTACCTTTCGCGGGAGCCCTTGAGGCACGGGGATAATATTGTCGTTGTTGTGATTGGTCTCGTAACCAATCTTCAAGTAAATTTCAAAAGAATTTGCTATAGAATATGAAATTTACTAATCACAAGTAACCCTAATAATCAAATGCAATACAAGTACTAAAATCAATCTTCGAGTAAAAATAATGAATGATAAGTAAAGTATTAGTGATGAATAAAAGGGTTAAACAAACCTTGCTTGCTTTTGCTTTCCTACCCATAACGCCAAATCTTGGGGTTAACAGAAGTTGCAAAGGGAACAAAATTGGGACGTTGGTATTTGAAGAAAGAAGATTAGTCCCACAAATTTGGAATTGCAATGGTTCATAGAACAAGCCCACGTTGATCGAGGTTTTTGAAGAAAGAAGACTAGGCGTTGTACAATAAATACCTCACTTATTATTAATAATAATAACTAGTTTGAAAGCCCATGGGTTACAACGGGTAATTAACGTATATATAATTATAATTATAATGAAAAAAAGTTATAAGGATAAGGATTTAATGTTTATCTCCTTTATTTAATAATTTGTTTACATGATTAGAATATATCTGTCAAAGAAAAATAAAAAGATAAATAAATACATGGGATGAATATGGTAGAAAACATTTTTTTCTTAATAGTTAACATTGAATTTTAGTTTAATGATAATTCAAAATCATGTCATCATAAAAATTACATATACGGAGTAATGTTTTGGGTACGAATATTTCTCTCTTTTCAAATAAAATTTTTAATTCAAAATCATGTCATCATGTAAATTAAGTAAAAGATTCCATTAATATTGACCATTTTCGCTCTTTCTCCCACCTACGAACCCAGCCAAACCAAACCCGAGCCCCTGTTATGTGAGCTCAAAACAGGGTGGCAACCCTTGTTCCTCTTGGAGCCATGGCTCAAGCTCCTTAGAAACCGACACCTCCCTTACTTGCTCACCAAGATTGTCATCTCCTAGATCCTTTATCCTCTCATGTCAGCCAAAAAAGATAGAGAACAAATTAAAGATTTATCTTTTCAATATTATTTCAAAACCGTCTCAACAACTTATCACATTCACACCCACCTTTCCTAACCTTTCTAATTGAAACCCTAGAGCATCTCGCGTCTCTACATAGACTCCTCTTCATTCCCATAAAGAGAACACGGAATATACAGAAGCAATCACCCTGAAACCCTCCGAAATACCCGAGCATAAACCGAAGCAACCACCCTCTGCCTCCTTAGAAATATCCTTCGAAACTCCATTAACCCTTGCTCACCTTACGTGAAAATCGACTTAGGGAATCTAGGGAGAATCCTCAACCTAGAATATGAGTGATAATTGTGCTTAGGTAACGACTTGTGCGTTAACACTTTGTTAAGTTTGCCCTTGTTGTGAGCACGACCTGTTATCGTTCGTTTTTCGTTGTTTTAATTTGTCGCGAAGCTGACAATGATATGCAAGTCGATCTTTAAGAAGCTAAAGGTCGGAGAACACGTTATGTGGGATGACCAGTGTCTAACTGTATTTGATAAAATAAAAGAAGTGTTGTCCTCTCCACCAGTTCTTATCCCACCTGTAGTGGGGCTACCGTTATCGTTGTATCTAACTGTTACAAATACTGCAATGGGAGCAATATTGTCATAAACCATTGACAAAGAAGAAATGGCTATCACTACTACAAATCCGGGCAACTACAACGCCCCTTTAACAACGATTATTCACGAAAATCACAATAGACGTTGTAGAATGTATGGCGCGAATTTTACTAAAATAAATTACAACGGTTTTACAACGGGTATGGTTATAAAAACCGTTGTTATTAGTTTTAACAACGGGTCACACATGCACAACCGTTGTTAATAATTTGGCGCAAAATTGGCGCAAAGTTAGTGAAAAGTAATCACAACGGTTATTTTTGAAACCCGTTGTTAAAACTTATTTAACAACGGGTGTTTTTTACAACCGTTGTTAAAACATATTTCACAACGGTTGTTGTTTAATAACCGTTGTCAATACCTTCCATACTATAAACCACACAAAGTAAGTCTCTTGACCACAAAACACAACCCTTAATACACAAACACAAACACAGCAGACAAACAAACACAAAACACATACACACTCTCTTTCTCTCTTTCTCTCTTTCTCTCTTTCTCATCGTCGCTTTATCTTCTCGCCGTCACTGTGATTTCATCGTCTATTACGTTCTGTATTTATCAGGTAAATCTCGCCGTCACTGTTAGTTTCATCGTCATTATTTTCTTTTTCTATTTATTTCTTTTGCATGTATGTGTTTGTATCGACCATTATGTTATTTGTTTAAGTATTGTTCGCATAATTAGTTAGTAAAACAATGAAGAAGCAAGATAAAGAAGTAAGATAAACATAATTAATATATATATATATATATATATATATATATATATATATATATATATATATATATATATATATATATATATATATATATATATATATATATATATATATATATATATATATATATATATATATATATATATATATATATACATAAATTAAAAAAAAAAATTACATATGTAAAAATGCAATTCTTATATTTTCATAGAGGATCTTATTCTGCTCTATCGTATCCGTCCTCTCCTCCTTGGCTATTTGGAGGTTCCGTTCAGTGATTGCTATATCGTCATATAGCCGCAATCGCCGCCGCTCCGCCAAGCCATCTTCTTTGGCGTGCTTGATGCGGATCGAGCATCCGCAAGGTAGCTCTGAAACTTTCCTCAATATGGAGGAACCGGCGGATGAAGTTGTTGTTGTTCTCGATCATGGTAAGAGTCTTAAGGATGAAATCATTCATTTTGTTGGAGTTTTTTGAGTTTGTTTTGAAAGATTAAGTAGAGTTTGTTTTAGTAGTTAGGGTTTGGAAATGAATATATTGAGATAATGGAAATGTTAGTTGAGATATGCAATGTATTTATACTAAGCAATGTGTGGGTTGAGTTGCTTTTTAATTAATATATATGTTAGGAAGTTGTGCCATAATCATCATCATATCTCTCAATAATGCTGCTTCAAATCTTATTACTAACCCTTCTCATTCCATATTATCCGTTCATATGTACAGTGATGTCAGTAATAATGCATGCATCGGAATTCTAACAACGGTTATTTTAAAACAACCCGTTGTCTTTAGTTATAACAACGGTTTTGTATATTAAAACCCGTTGTTATAACTTTCCCCCCAAAATTGAGTCACACTTTCCACAACGGGTTTTTATACATAAAACCGTTGTTAATAGTTTTAACAACGGTTTCCTTAAGAAAAATAACCGTTGTTAAAACCTTCTACAACGGACGCTTTAACAACGTCCGCTTTTTTATATAACAACGGTTTTTGACCGTTGTTATAGCCTGTATCTGTAGTAGTGTATTTACTACATCAGTAAGAAGTTCTTAGAGTATGAAGTAAAGTATAAACCTCTTGAAAAGACGTGTTTGGCCTTAGTTTGGGCAACAAAGAAGCTAAGACATTACATGCTCAGTTACAGCGTGTGTGTCTATTAAAAAATGGAGCCGATCAAGTACCTGTTTGAAAAACCATGCTAAATGGAAGAATTTCAAGGTGGACTCTCATGTTATCCGAGTTCGATCTCAAATACGTACCATTGAAGGTGATCAAGGTAAGGGTGGTGGCCGATTTCGTTGCTGATAATCCAATCGAAGAAACGGAAGTAGTTGACACCTGGTCATTCTCTAATAAAGACGTCGTCCATGTAAAAACTGATGTATGGGACCTGTATTTCGATGGAGCATCGAATTATATGGGATACGGAGTGGGAATTCTCCTCATTTCGCCAGAATATGAACATGTGCATGTGTCAATCAAGCTAGACTTCAATGTCACGAACAACGCTGTTGAATATGAAGCATGTTTCCTCGGTTTGCGCAGTGCTCTTGATTTAGGCGTAGCTGTTAGTACACGGAGACTTGTCCTTGGTCATCACCCAAGTGGCTGGGTCATGGAAGATTAAGAGCAGTAGTTTGGCCCCGTACCAAGCAAAAATAGAAGAAGTCAAAGCATTATTCGATGACATTAAGTATGTGCATCTCCCGAGGGATGAAAACTAGTTTGTTGATGCATTGTCAAAACTAGCTGCTTTGATCAACATACCTGATCACATACATAGTATGCCAATACCTGTCGAAGGCAGATCGTCACGTGCCTATGTAAATGCAATAGACGATGTCGACGAGGGTGGAATCGAACCATGGCACACATCCATTTTGAAATACAAGGAAACATGAGAGTATCCTTCCGACCTTGACGCGCGTGGAAAACGTGCCCTACGAATGTTGTCAGCCCGTTTTGTTAAAACTAATGACGGGCAACTGTACAAAAAGACAGCGCAAGATGTTCTATTATGATGCATAGACAAACCAACAGCAGAAAAGGTCATGGAAGAAGTACATGACGGGGAGTGCGAGCCGCACATGAATGCTCACATGTTAGTCCGTAAGATTATGAGACTTGGTTATTATTGGACAACAACGGAGACGGATTGCCGCAAATGTCATATGCTGTCATAATTGTCAGATATTCGCAAATGTGCAGCACATGCCAACCTCTATATTATACACCATGACATCACCATGACCATTTTCAACCTGGGGAATCGACATCATTGGAAAAGTAAACTCATCTGTTCAGAGGGCACTGTTTTATCCTTGTTGCGATTAACTACTTCACGGAGTGGGTAAAAGCAAAGTCTTACAAAGTGCTAAATGCGAAACAGGTAGCAAAGTTTATTCAAAATGATTAGATCTGCCAATATGGGGTGCCACATGAGTTCATCAGTGATCATGAGATTCATTTTCAAGCTGAAACTGTCACTATACTTGAAAAGTATAAGATAAAGCATCATAAGTCATCACAATACTTGTAACACCCCCATTAATTAAGAAACCTTTAGCAAGGCCTTCCTAGCCAATGGAGGCGCTACACATCTTGGTTTCCCAAGGTAGTAGTGCGAATAACTAAATTAGAAGCAATTTAGCATAGATAAGTTTAAAGTTAATAGAGTTAAAAAATATATTCGGGAATTAAACTACAATACCAAATTATACAAACCAAAGGGAAATAACTGAAGTCTAATGAATAATGTCAAAATTTATGAAATGCTAAGTGGTGACATGCTAAGTGAAAAACCGTTCCAAGCCTTTGGCTCAAACATATGCACAAAGCTACACGTCAATCTAGTGCTCCCCATATGACCGAAAATATCATATGGTTCACCACAGATTTTGAAAACATTTAAGGTTAGTCTCAATAATACAAGTGCTTACGATATAACATGAGTGTACGATATGAAATGTAACAATGATATGAAAGAATGAAGTATGGCAACCACAAGTCACCTCCAACACCACTCATTCTTCAAACAAACCCGGTGACGGGATAGCAACACCGCCACCAACAGCCGGTCCGCAGTCCGTAAATGATACTCGGGACACGCCCAAAGTACCGAGCCCGGGGGCTAACCGAACCTTTGCCAGACGTCATGACACCACGAGTCCCTCCAAAATCAAGTTATAAATGTGCATGTCATTCTTGAAGTGGGAAGCTCCAAAAGGCGACCCAATTGTAAGACAGTCTCCCAATCCGTCTTACGTCTCCTCAACAACTCAACACAGCCATATATCAATAATCCACCACCAACCTCGTCCAACATTCACAAGTAACCAAGATATACACAATATATGTCAAATATGTCTTTCCACATAAACATGAACCATAATATGACATGAATGCATGTGTTCACCATTATTCCAACCTATTAGTAACCAATTCTCCAATTTCATATTATCATGAAATTCAATTGATAATGTAAAGCTAATATCACTTACCCATTAATATGACATGGTGTATTTTCAATACTAGTATGCAACCAACATCAATTTCCCAATTAATCATGTTATAATGCAATTATGACATTTACTAAGAAATTCATGGCAATTAACATAAATGTAAACAAACATATTACTAAGACCGAGTAGGAAAATCCTACCTCTTGAAAATCTTCAACAACCAAGCACAGACACAGACACAGACACAGACACAGACACAGACACACACACACACACACACACACACACACACACACACACACACACACACACACACACACACACACACACACACACACACACTAACTAACTAACTAACTAACTAACTAACTAACTAACTAACTAACTAACTAACTAACTAACTAACTAACTAACTAACTAACTAACTAGAAGGGATCATCTAAGAAGTCTCCTCCTACATGTAATTAAGTAAAGACTATCACAACTCCCCTTCTTCTGGGCGAGTCCGGTCCAAAGATATCTTCCAAGACTCGTGCCACCAACCCGTCTCGGCCGGAAGATCCCGATGGCCCCATCATGTGAAAGGGGCTTTCACAGATGGCATGAAAGCCCATCAAAAGAAGGAAGGCACTCAAAATCCTTCTAATCCAAACACCCTATAAAGGCTTTTGGATAAGAGAGAGAATGCCGCCCTCTCAACGGGAATTTTAAAGGCTCCAAAACCCCAAAAAAGAAAAAATCACATATAGTATGGCAAGTAGAGCGGAAAAGAGGAGTAAGGAGACTCCATACTGATATTATACAACAATAATAATACTAATAAATCCTTAATTAAACCACTTAATTACCCAACACACTAATTAAATTCACATAAGACAAATCCCCCCAAAATCTAGGGTTACTAATGTTAGACCACACTTGGTTGATGATGCCAAGTTTCTTTGTAATTAATGGTTTGTTTCTTAGTTATTTCTAATAGCATTTGAAGCTCACAAATCACTCCTCAAAGATGGTGCAAGATTGATAAAGACAAAGAATCTTCCTAAGCCTAAGTCAAATGTTGTAAGCGAGGTACTGTAACATTCTCAATTTGTTAAGTGATAGCAAAACCTTGCAACAGTGCAACGCACTGCAGTTTCTGATACAACTAATGGACAATTTTCAAAAAAGGAAATAAATTTCGAAAAACGCAAAGTTTAAACTTTCATAAGACTTCTTATTTTCAAAAGATACCATTTTATAAATCTGAAGCACAAAAAGAATATGCTTGCTAGTTGATTCAAAAGATACCAATCTTGTTTTTACAAGTTGATTTTAATTACAAAAATGGGTCTTTTGCTTTTCTATATTTAGCAATAATGTGAGTTCCCATGAAATTTTATAGAGAACACTCCGTACATTTAAAATGAATTTTTCTTGAGCCTTCAAACTAATTGTTCTCTATAAACATTTATTTAATGTGATTAATTCTGATTACTCTTGGATAATAGAGTGAAGAAGCACTTTTAGGATTCTTCCTTTGCACACTTATTCTTCTATAAATAGCTTTCTCATTTCTCTTTTATTACTAAGACTTTGAAGAACATTTATTGAGTACTTTGAAAATCATTTTTGAGTCAAAAGCTTTGTCTTTCTTAAAGTATTTGCAAAAACGTTTTAAGTCTTAAAGTCTTTAACTGTTTTCGAAATAGTCATAAAATTTCCATGTGACATAATGAGTTTGTTCCATGATTCTCATGTTTAAGTCTTAATTGTAATCTCCATGTTCTTAAGTAAACTCTTAAGATTCTGATTCTGTAAACTTGTGAGATAGAACACACGAACTTTTGTAGCGGAGTAGCTTTAAGTTTGAGTTGCAACTGGGTTGGTTGACGAGTTATTTTCATTGTAAGAGGATTAGTTGTTTGAGTAAATTTCTAAACAAGCAATAAAATAACGATTGGACGTAGGCCTCGGAGTAGAGGCTGAACCAATTTTTAAACATCGTCTTTTTTGTCTATTTACTTTTACGATTCATCTACCTTTACGTATTTCATTTTAATCTTGCTATCTGCTCTATGTCACAGTCAATCATAGTGTGACATAGACCTGTTGTACCTCTTGTGAACTTATAATCCATTAATTTTCTCAAGACTATTACTTAAAATCTCTTACTTGTGTTATCCCCTAACCAAGTTGAGTTGAACATTTTAAAAGGTACACCTAATTCATCCCCCCGCCCCCTAGGTATTAATCATTTTTAACTCTTCAATTAGTATCAGTGCCCCGTGCTCTTGATATTGGTTAGAACCAAAGAGTTGATCCTATAGTTATGGACGATTCTAAACACATCAATTATCCTATGTATAAGGGAGAGAACTATGTCTGGTGGAAACACAGCATGGAGCACTATGTCAAAAGTGCGGACTATGAAATTGGTTGCTCATTTAAAAGGACCCACTCGCTATTTCGGTGACTAATGCTGATAGCACTAGTTTCCCGAAAAGCAAGGACAAATATGTTGAGGTCGATTATAGGAAAGTCAAGAAAAACTCTAAAGCCATGTACATCCTTCAATATGGGATTGGTGAACAAGAGATCAACCGGATATTCGGATGTAACTCGACCATGGAAATTTGGTACACCTTAAGCCTTGCTTATGAGAGGGAACGTCACAAGTCAAAAAGTACCATATTGATCTTCTTATGCAACAATATGAGATGTTCAACATGGGAAGAGATGAGTCAATTAATAGTCTATTTTCACATTTTTCTAGTATTGTCAATGACCTCAAGAGTCCAGGAAGAAACTTTGAATCCGAGGATTTAGTCCGTAAAATCCTTCGTAGCTTAATTGAAAAGTGGCAACCGAAGGTTACGACTATTGAGGAAGCTAAAGACCTTGCTTTGATTTCCCTTAATAAATTAATGGGTTCACTCATGGCTCATGAGTTAACTCTCACGGCTTTCGAGTGAAAGTTCTAAAGGGAAAAGACTCACTCTTAATACTCTCTAAAGTAATGAGGAGGGTGATGATGACGAGTTTGCGATGTTCACTAAAAACATTGTTGGCATGATAAATGGTCGAAACTCATAAAGGTATGGCAATAATACTAGCCAACGTCGTTTCCCTAAGAAAAAATCGAGTTCCACTATTGGTTGCTTTAAATGTGGTGACAAAGGTCATCAAATCAAAGAATGCCCAAAATGGAACGACATAAAATCTAAGCAAAAACATGACTTTGCTAAACGTGACTACAAAAATAATGTGATGTCAACTATTTGGGGCATGTATATCTGATTCCGTAGAGAACGATGTCCTTGAGGAAGAATTAGACGCCAAATTATGCATCTCGTCAAGCTCTTCTAAGGATGCTTCAAAATCACCAAAGAAAGAAAATATCAAATGTCTTATGGCTCACTCAGTAGACTCAGATTCAGATTCAGAAAATGAGCTAAATGAGCTCAAGGAAAAGTTTCAATCTTTTTCTAAAGACAAAGTGTGTCTTCTTTTAGACAAGTTCATTGACAAGTGTAGTGTCCAAAGTAACATATTAGAGGCTATGCAAACTAAAATCGAAGACATCGCGGAAGAGAATTTTGACTTAAAAGATTGTCTAAATAAGGTTGATCAACCTAGTTCATCATTGAGTCTTGAAAAGGAGATGAGAACCCTTAGAAAACAGAACTTTTTTCTAGCCAAAAAGGGTGAGCAGACTCATGTCACAGTGGCACCCACTGTGACATTTGAATCTAATGATGAAACTGAGACTCTCATAAAACTTGTGGTGTCTTCACTAACTAAAGAACATGACTCTCTGCAATCTGACCTCACCTTATGTCAAAATGATAACAAACAACTTGAACAAATTGTCTTATTACTTAATGATGAAGCAAGCCATGCTAAACATGCTTTTGACAAAGTAGGAGAACTAAATCTTGATCATCTTGCTAAAACTGAAACATTAACTAAAGAGCTAGATGAGGCTACGATGTTTCATTTAAAATGGAAGGAAGTCAGAATGTTTTGGAGTTTCTTCTAAAACAGTCAGAAGAATACGAAAAGCGTGCAAAGAATGCTGGACTTGGTTTCAAATGCAACAGTAACACACACTGTTGCATCCGAAACCAGGACCCAACCAAATTTTATTTTTGAAGAAGAAAGTATGCTTGACTTCCCGAATACATCATTCTCAACTATTGTGGTAAAACAGGTTATGAGTTTAATGGTTGTGAAAAGAGAGTCCTTGACTTAGAAAGAAATACTAAGGTGGCTAAACAAGTTTGGATTAAGAAGGAACAGGTCAAGAAAGTTGTTGTCAAGAAGGAACCTAACCTTATTTAGGTTTCTAAACTAAACGTTTGATCTCTTGTAGGCATTAGTGAAGGGCAATAACAATTGGTACATACTTAGACAGTGGATGCTCTCGTCACATGACGGGAGACGAAAGTCAATTCCTCTCGCTAGAAGCCTACGATGGTGGCATGGTGACTTTTGGTGACAACAAACGAGGTGAAATCATTGGTATTGGAAAAGTTGGTAAGTCAAAGTCATTATGTGTCGACAAAGTGTTGTTTTTTGTAAAAGGTTTGAAACACAATCTCTTATGTATTTCACAACTATGTGATCGTGGTAACATCGTTGAATTTTATACTAGCGAATGTAGAATAATTGATGGAAAAATTAAAGAACTCATTCTTTAAGGTAAACGTGTCAAAGATGTCTACATGACTAACTTATACTCATAGTCGAGTCAAACATTATCATACATGAGTGTTCAAAAGAATGGCTCTTGACTTTGGCATAAACAACTTGGTCATGTTAATGCTAAGACACTTAATATCCGTAAGAGACTTGATCTATTAGATGACATTCCTGACATCAAATTTGAATTTAAATCACTTTGTGACGATTATGTTAAAGGAAAACAAGTAAAATGCTCCTTTAAATCCAAAAATGTTGTTAGGACTTCACTACCTCTTGAACTTATTCATATAGACTTATGTGGACCTATGCATATTATTAGTAGAGGTGGAAGTAGCTATATTTGTGTAATTGTTGATGACTTGTATGGCTTATTTTCCTAAGTTCTAAAGAGCAAGCCTTTGATGAATTCTTAATTTGGGTAAAAAAGGTCCAAAACAAATTTGGTTATAAACTTGTTTCCTTGAGATCCGACCATGAAACCGAATTTGAGAATCTATCATTTGAAACTTATTGTAATGAGAATGGTGCTAGCCATAATCTTTCCGCCGCAAGAACCCCTCAACAAAATGGAGTTGCGGAACGAATGAACCGAACACTTGAAAATATGGCTAGGACCATGATCATTAGCTCTAAAGTACCACATAATTTTTCGGCCGAAACCGTTAACACATCTTTTTATATCTATAATCGCGTCATAATTAGAAAAATCATTGAGAAAACCCCTTATAAACTACTACGAGAAAGAAAATCTAATATCTCACACTTAAAATATTTTGGTAGTAAATTATTTGTGAACAACAATGGCAAAGACAACCTTGGCAAATTTGATGCTCGTAGTGATGAAAGAGTTTTTGTTGGTTATTCCGATCATAGTAAAGCTTACAAAGTGTATAACCAGAGAACCATGAAAATGGAGGAGAGTGTCCATGTAATATTTAACGAATCTAGTCTCTTTGTTCTAAATACACAGGTTGATGATGAAGAGGATGAAGAAGAAGATGACTTTAAAATTGGAATGACACGACATGATATGGATTAAGTGGTGGAAGAGGCTGAACAACAGTTGGAGCCACTGTTGCATGACGAGGCTGGCCAAACTTCAGGGGGAATTAATCCTCCTCCATCTCTGGAAGATGCTAGCTCATCCAGGGGGAATGAGGATGTTAATGAACAACCTACTGAAATAGAACCATAAAACACGGAGCCTGATGAAACAGTGACACACACTGTGACAACAGAACCAAACAATACCTCAAGCACTCTTGTCCCTAAAAATGGAAACACCAAAGCTCTCATCCTCTAACAAACCTGACCAGTGACCTAAGTTCTAGAATAAAAACCAGATCCTCGCTCCAAAACTTCTGTGCTTTTGAGGCATTCATATCACAAATTGAACCCGATCATGTCAAAATAGCCCTAACCGATGAATATTGGGTGACCGCTATGCAAGAAGAATTGGAGCAATTCGAAAGAAACAAGGTATGACATCTTGTCCCTAGGCCCTCTAAACGTATTGTAATTGGTACGAGATTGGTCTTTCGCAATAAACTTTATGATGTTAGAGAAATCGTAAGGAACAAAGTTAGACTAGTGGTACAAGGTTTTAATCAACAAGAAGGAATTTATTATGATGAAACCTTTGCACCAATAGCTAGGCTTGAAGCCATACAAATGCTCCTAGCTTTTGTGTCTCACGTCGGCATAAAACGTTTTCAAATGGATGTTAAAACTGCTTTCTTAAATGGCTATCTTGAGGAAGAAGTTTTTATCGAACAACCTCTGGCCTTTATAAACAATGAGTTCCCTAACCACGTTTTCATACTTGATAAAGCACTTTATGGTTTAAAACATTATCCCCGAGCTTGGTATGATAGGCTTTCAAAGTTTCTATTGGAAAATGGTTTTTTTACGTGGTTTAGTTGACAAAACATTATTATCAAGTCACAGTGAAAGGAACTGTTGCTTGTGCAAGTAGATATTGATGACATTATCTTTGGTAAAACAAATAATATTCTCTATAAGTACTTTTTGGATCTAATGACTTCCGAGGTTGAAATGAGTATGATGGGAGAGCTTGAATTCTTCCTTGGTCTTCAAATCAAGCAAGGTGAGAAAGGAACCATGATCCATCAACAAAAGTACTTAAAGGAAATGATAATAAAGTTTGGGTTGACTAACTCAAATCCTATGGGTACACCAATGGTGGCTAAACTTAGTCTTGACAAAGACAAAAATGGTAAAAGTGTTGGTGAAAAGGTATATCCAGGTATGATCGGTTCATTGCTTTATTTAATCGCTAGTCGACCCGACATACAATTTAGTGTGTGTGTGTGTGTGTGTGTGTGTGTGTGTGTGTGTGTGTGTGTGTGTGTGTGTGTGTGTGTGTGTGTGTGTGTGTGTGTGTGTGTGTGTGTGTGTGTGTGTGTTCGTTTCCAATCAAATCCTAAGGAATCACATTTCAAAGCCGCTAAATGAATTTTTAGATATTTGATTGGAAATAAAGGCTTATATCTTTAGTACCCAACTCATTATGATCTTGATCTTAAAGGATTTTTGGATACGGATTATGCGGGTGGCTTGTTGGATAGAAAGAGCACATCAGATATTGCTACATTTCTAGGACCGTGTCTAATCTCATGGGCATCCAAGAAGCAAAATACCGTTGATCTATCCATGGCCGAAAGTGAGTATGTAAGTGTCGCTCTTTGTTGTGCCTAAATTCTTTGAGTACGAGAACAATTGCGTGATTACAGTCTTATCTTTGAAACCACTCCCATATTTTCTGATAATACAAGCGCAATTAACATCTCGAAAAATCTGATACAACATTAGAGAACAAAACACATTGATATAAGGTATCACTTTTTACATGATCAAGTTGAAAAAGGTAATGTTTGTCTTAGCTTTTGTCGAACGGAAAATCAAATAGTCAGACATTTTTACAAAACCGTTGGAAAGAGAACAATTCGTAAAAGTTCGGTTGGAAATTGGTTTATTGGGTGATATGCGACTCTCTTTTAAATTAGTTTCCTAAATGATTGACTAAAGAGAAGATATATGAAATACTCACTCTAATTACTTGGATTATTTACTGCATGCAAAAAAAATTGGAACAAAAAATGTAAACAATTGATGCACTTGATTTTGTACATTGAGCCAATAAACCATTCCTTGTCACATCACTCATATCCCTCACTTTAGAAGCCCTCTGTAACAACCCCTCATACCAAGGTGCCTTACCAGGACCACCCTACCATGAAAGTGTGTTACCATCTCGGTTGCCCGAGGTTAGTACATATCAAAAGCGTCTGAACTGAGCACATTTATTAAAATACCATAAAGAGTTAAAGTTTACATCAAACCAAAATCAAAACTGATTCAACAAAACAACTCCAATGTCTGACAACTAGTGAAATCAAAACTAAGACTCGGACGGTGATGCTATGACTGGTTATGACAACGCTCCCATGACTGCCCCAAGCTCACCACCAGCAATACATGTCAAGCCTGCTCACCATCCCCGAATGGATCACCGCAGATTCCACAAACAACAACGGCCAAGTATTACTCAATAAATATAAGACAAACAAACGAGGTAACCGGTGATCACCCTTCAACCCCGGTCTCCCGATCTCACACAAGAATGGCAAGCTACACACCGAAGTGTGTAGCCCTGCCAGATTACCCATCACAACATGTAATCCTCGCCGCCAGTGGGTGACCGCAGTCGATCCCACCTAGTCCAGCTCATCAACGAGCGACTAACAATCTCTGTCCCTTAATGTGCACATGCCCTCCCATGGCGGGTTCCACGGAGGGCGAACTAGGGTGTGAAGCCACTCCCGCAAGTGACTCCACCACAATCACAAACACACAGTACTACAACTGTCACAACATCTCCACACCAACACCGTCACAACAACGTCCATACTCCGGTGATCAGCAGATAACAACTAATACAAAACAATCATGTCTTAAATAATGAACAGTAAACTGAGTAGGGAAAACCCTACCTTAACAATCAACAGTAGAACGGAAACCGAACAATCAGAAAGGCTCCTCTACGAAGTCTTCTCCTATACAATAACCACATAACACAATTACACATTGCACAATCCCCCGTATTTCCCAATTCTATAAATACAATAACCCCAAAAGAATACAAATGACATGGAAATGAAACTTACCAACAGTAGAAAAAGAGATTATACGCAAGGACCACGACGATTGCACACACAACGAGATTAAGGGATGATTAGGGAGTGATTAGGGAGTGATTAGGGTAATCGTAAAATGATGAGGGTTGAAAATGATGTTTAGAAACTGACGTAGAATATAAAAATAACCCTAAACATTCCCTAATCAAACCGGTAAAATAACACTCGCCAGACCGGATACTCGGTCGAGTAAAGCTATACTCGGCCGAGTATCCTCTTCTCGGTCGAGTATTCTCCATACTCGGCCGAGTATTCCTCGGTAGAACCAAACCAGACTTCACAATTAACACTACTCGGCCGAGTAGGCTCTACTCGGTCGAGTATACAGCTTAATAAAATCCGTAGTATTACAGTCTTTCCCCCTTAAAAAGAACTTCGTCCCGAAGTTCACACTCCAACCTAAAACGAGACACCACAAACACAAAAAGCACACTACAAAACACAAAAAGACTTTCCACAAAACATTTGTCAACCCAAAGAACTACACAAAACACCACCAACCCGACTCAAAATAAGGTAAAACACAACCGCGACCATCTCCTACCCCCCTAAAAAGACAACGGTTACGTCCCCGTAACCAAACATACCTGATCAAAAAGGTTAGGAGAACGTTCTCGCATGGCTTCCTCGGGTTCCCATGTGGCTTCCTCCACATTGTGATTAGACCAAAGAACCTTGAGTAAGACCGTCTCACCATTCCTTGTCTTACGAACCTTGCGATCAAGGATCTCTTTAGGAACCTCGGCGTAGGACAATGATTCATCAAGCTCGATGTTCTCCATCTCAAGGATATGCGACGGATCACTCACATACTTCCGAAGCTGAGAAACATGGAAAACATTGTGGACTCTATCCAAAGCTGGTGGCAAAGCTAATCTGTAGGCTACTTCGCCTATACGGTCCAAAATCTCATAAGGACCTATAAACTTCTGACTTAGCTTACCTTTCTTCCCAAACCTCATCACACCTCGCATAGGTGACACTTTCAAAAGGACCTTGTCACCTAGTGCGAACTCAATGTCCCTGCGGTGTAAATCGGCATAACTCTTCTGACGATCTTGGGCTGCTCTCATCTTTTGCCGAATTAACTGAACTTGCTCAACCATATCTTGTACCAGCTATGGCCCTAAAACCACTGTTTCAGAATTGTCATCCCAACAAACTAGACTTCGGCATTTCCGACCATACAAAGCCTCAAAAGGTGCCATCCCGATACTCGTATGATAACTGTTGTTGTATGAAAACTCGATCAGATCAAGCCTGTCTTCCCAGATGCCCCCAAACTCCATGACACATGCCCTCAACATGTCCTCTAAGGTCTTGATGGTTTGTTCTGTCTGACCATCGGTTATCGGATGAAAAGATGTACTCATCTTCAAGGTTGTACCCATCAACTCCTGCAGCTCTTGCCAAAACTTGGACATGAACCTCGCATCACGATCAGAAACGATATCCTTGGGTATACCATGTAACCGTACCACATGCCTCCTGTAACCCAGTGCCAGCTGCATCTTAGACCAAGTATCTTTCATAGGAACAAAGTGAGCTGACTTGGTTAACCGATCAACAATCACCCAGATCATATTATTACCTTGCTGTGACCTAGGCAACCCCACAATGAAGTCCATAGAGATTGACTCCCACTTCCACTCAGGTACTTCGAAAGATTGTATCTTACCTTGTGGTCTCCTTTGTTCACCCTTGACCCTCTGACAGGTCAAACGTCTGGCCACAAACTCAGCTACATCTTTCTTCATGTTTGGCCACCAAAAAGTCTTCTTAAGATCTTTGTAAAGCTTGTCACCACCCGGGTGAACTGAATAAGGAGTGCAATGAGCCTCCGTCAAGATCACTCTCCTCAACTCCACATCCTTAGGAATACACCATCTCCCATCAAAATGGACACTCTCATCTGTATGGATAGAAAACCTGGAAACCGTCCCACTCTCTACTCTTGACTTCCATTCCTGAATCTTAGGATCAAGCTCCTGTTTACTCTTGATGTTCTCATATAACTCTGGCTCGATCGTCAAATCCCCGATGGCATCTCCCTTCCTTAACATAAATATCCCCATCCTAGAAACCTCATCCCTCAGCTTCAGCAAGGACATGGCCGTACATAGCGAATGAACGCTCTTCCTACTCAAATCATCTGCAACAACATTAGCCTTACCCTCGTGATAGATGATCTCCATATCATAATCTCCGATCAGTTCCATCCACCGTCTCTGTCGCATGTTAATCTCTTTCTGAGTGTAGATATATTTTAGGCTCTTATGATCAGAAAACACCTTAAAAGTTGCTCCATAAAGGTAGTGCCTCCAAATCTTAAGAGCGAAAACAACTGCACCCAGCTCCAGATCATGAGTAGGGTAGTTCTCCTCATATGGCTTCAGCTGCCTCAAAGCATAAGCTATGACTTTCCCTGCCTGCATCAAAACACAACCAAGACCATTCTTTGAAGCATCGGTATATACCTCAAAGTTCTCACATCCCTCTGGCAAAGCTAGGATAGGAGCTGTGGTCAAGCGTTCCTTTAAGGTCTGAAACGCCGTCTCACAACTCTCATCCCAAACAAATCTGGTCTCTTTCCTCATCAAAGATGTCATAGGCCGGGCTATGGTAGAGAAATCTTTCACAAATCTCCTGTAGTAGCCAGGAAGGCCTAAGAAACTCCGAATCTCAGCAACATTGTTCGGTGATTCCCACTTGGTTACGGCCTCAATCTTACTAGGATCCACAGATACCCCCTTCTTAGATATCACATGACCCGGAAAAGCCACCTCCTCCAACCAGAACTCGCACTTAGATAGCTTGGCATAAAGTTGATTCTCTCTCAGAGTCTGTAAGACTATCCTCAAGTGCTCCTCATATTTTTCCTTAGTCTTAGAATAGACTAAGATGTCGTCGATGAAAACAACCACAAACCTGTCTAAGAACGGTGTAAAGATCCGGTTCATCAAATCCATGAAAGCTGCTGGTGCATTGGTCAACCCAAAAGGCATCACCACGTGCTCATAATGACCATATCGAGATTGGAACACTGTCTGAGGAATATCCTCATCTGCTATCCTCAGCTGGTGATAGCCCGACCTCAGATCAATCTTGGAAAACACACCTGCTCCACTTAGCTGATCAAACAGGTCATCAATCCTAGGCAAAGGATACTTGTTCTTCACTGTGACACGATTGAGCTCTCTGTAATCAATGCATAGTCTCATACTCCCATCTTTCTTCTTTACAAAAAGAACTGGGGCTCCCCACGGTGACACACTAGGCCTGATATAACCCTTGCTTAGCAACTCATGTATCTGCTTTTTCAACCCTGCTAACTCTTTAGGTGCCATACGGTAAGGTGCTTTGGATATCGGACCTGTTCCCGGTTTAAGCTTCACGCTGAAACCAACATCCCTCTTGGGAGACAAACTCGGTATATCCTCAGGAAATACATCATCAAAATCTCCCACCACAGGTATCTCAGCAGCTGACTGCGGCTCTACTCGGCGATCTCTCACATGACAGAGAATCAAGGGGCACTTCTTCCTCAAACATGACTTTAAAGTCATCACAGCTATGAACTTACACTTAGGTTTTACCACAAACCACCGATAGGACACTCTAACATCCTTAGGACCTTTTAAGGACACTCTATTTTGCCGACACTCTATCTTGACATCATACTTACCCAGCCAATCCATCCCGATAATCACCTCAAACCCATCCATAGAAAACTCTAGCAGGTCTACCGGTAAATCTACCCCTCCAACCACCATAGACACTCCCTTATACAACTTGAGACATGACACAGAATCCCCCGAAGGTATGAACACATCATCTTTTACATCCTCGAACTTCCCAAACCCATGGACAAGGCATGACTCTTAGACACAAAAGAATGGGTAGCCCCCGAATCAAACAAAACAAAGGATGGTACATTATGAACAAGAAAGGTACCGGTAACTATATGAGCATCATCATGTGCTTCCTGTTTGTCCATCATGAAAAGCTTCCCACTGTTTTTCTGTCCTCCACCCTGAACCGAAGCATTGGAGGTACTTGGCTTAGGTGCTGAATCTTGGGTGGTGCTGTTGTTCTGACGCTGATATGATCCACCACCACTGCGGTTATAACTGCCCTGGCTGCCCTGTCCACCTCTATTGCCCCATGAACCTCCCGGTCGGTTACTAGCAAAACTCTGAGTTGGTCCCTGAGAGAAATTCCCCTGCCGAGCTCCTGAACTAGTGTCGGGCCTGTAACTCGTGCATTCCCGTCTCCTGTGGCCTACACCACCACAGTTGAAGCATGTAAGGTTAGAGTTGTCACTCACACTCCGGCCTCCATTCTTTACCCAGCCACGAGATCCCCCCCGAGAAACCACCTCCACCAGAAAAAGCCTTTGCATGGTTGAAGTTCCCTTTCTTGTTGCCCGACTGGCTGTTGCTTCCACTGTCAGCCTTCCTCTTTTCAGCAGCAGTCCTCTCATCGATCTCTCTTGAGAGATCTACCATTCTCTCAGCTTGGCCCGCTCTTAAGTACACTTCCTTAAGGTTAGTAGCAACTCCAGCTGGCATACGACTCACGATCTTGGCAGATAAACCCCTCTCAAAACGGAGAGCCAAACCCCTCTGTCCTAGCTGCATGTCCTCAACATAACGAGATAGCTCTAGGAACCGATGATAGCAGTCAGTGACTGTCATCTCCTCAGACATGGTGAAGGAATCAAACTCAGATCTCATCTTGTGTCGAATATGCTCCGGCACAAACTGCTCTCTCATAGCGCTCTTCAACCCAGACCAAGGAATAGCTCCCAGACCCTCAGCCTGGTAATAAGCCCTAGGATCTTCCTTGACGTTTTGCCACCAAACAGCAGCTTCACCTCTCAGGTAGTATACTACCTGCTCAACGATCATGTCTTCGGAGCACTTAACCATTTCCATAAGAGCTTCAATCTCACGGTGCCAGTTCTCGAGCAGCTTTGGTTCTCCCACCCCTTCATATGTGGGAGGGTTGAAGCGAGAAATGAAGATGCTGAGCTGAGTAGCATCCATCGGCTTCTCATTCCCCTTTCCCACATTTCTGAGAGCTTCAAGGAGAGCCTCTTGTTGCTCAATCATGCGAGAAACCTCATCAAGAGTCATCTCAGAAGCTTGGATCTGTGCGGGGGTACTTTTGGGCGGCATTTTGAGCTGATAAGAAATAAGGAAACGTAAGCACAAAAGCCTACTGCTCAAAATGTAACAATCTTCCGCCAAAGGAACACTCGGCCGAGTATACGACAATACTCGGTCGAGTAACGACTACTCGGTCGAGTATCCCAGATACTCGGTCGAGTAATCGACTCCAGTAGCTAACGTCAAAAACCCAGAAAGCATACTCGGTCGAGTACAGACAATACTCGGCCGAGTAGTCACTGCTCGGTCGAGTAAACCTACTTACTCGGTCGAGTAAACACGTACCATAGCCAAGACTACTCACTGCCAAACAGCACTTGGTCGAGTGCTTGGTTACTTGGCCGAGTACTCCCTACTCGGTCGAGTACCTGCCCTGCTCGGCCGAGCCATACTAAAGACGGGTTAAACAGTATAAAGTCCCCTATCATGCTTTCTATTCCATCATCAAACATATAACAGCAGGAACTTAAATGCCACGTTATAAACACACAACCATACCACTCATTCACAGGCTATCCAATACACCATAAGTTCACATACCCGTCCCTTCTACTACTTTTCCAATCATCAAACTGACGAATTCCACATATAAATTTCCAACCATCCCTTATTATCAACAAGAATCTTCACATACATACACATACAAGACACAACTCTCATCACACTTCCCCATGTGACCGGCTCGAGTTAATGAGGGCCAAATTGCGACTCCGGGACGTCTCCCGAGTCTTTGCGGTAGCTCCAAACAACTCTCCCCGGGTTCATTTTATTTAGACTCCCTAAATTCATTTGATTCATTTGTTTAGGT
The DNA here is from genome assembly GCF_048544455.1 of Silene latifolia. Classification (NCBI taxonomy): domain Eukaryota; kingdom Viridiplantae; phylum Streptophyta; class Magnoliopsida; order Caryophyllales; family Caryophyllaceae; genus Silene; species Silene latifolia. The sequence continues at coordinate 63,112,100 of NC_133532.1, read as the reverse complement.
GCCGAAATCTTCGGCTCTGATACCACTTTGTAACACCCCCTCATACCAAGGTGCCTTACCAGGACCAACCTACCATGAAAGTGTGTTACCATCTCGGTTGCCCGAGGTTTGTACATATCAAAAGCGTCTGAACTGAGCACATTTATTAAAATACCATAAAGAGTTAAAGTTTACATCAAACCAAAATCCAAAACTGATTCAACAAAAAAACTATAATGTCTGACAACTAGTGAAATCAAAACTAAGTCTCGGACGGTGATGCTATGACTGGTGATGACAACGCTCCCATGACTGCCCCAAGCTCACCACTAGCAATACCTGTCAAGCCTGCTCACCATCCCCGAATGGATCACGGCATATTCCACAAACAACAACGGGGTCAGTATTACTCAATCAATATAAGACAAACAAACGAGGTAACTAGCTGATCACCCTCCAACCCCAGTCTCCCGATCTCACACAGTAACCGACTACACACCGAAGTGTGTAGCCCTGCCAGATTACCCATCGCAACAGGTAATCCTCGCCGCCAGTGGGTGACCACAGTCGATCCCACCTAGTCCAGCTCATCAACGAGCGACTAACAATCCATGTCCCTTAATGTGCACATCCCCTCCCGTGGCGGGTTCCACGGAGGGCGAACTAGGGTGTGAAGCCACTCCCGCAAGTGACTCCACCACAATCACAAACACACAGTACTACAACTGTCACAACATCTCCACACCAACACCGTCACAACAACGTCCATATTCCGGTGATCAGCAGATAACAACTAACACAAAACAATCATGTCTTAAACAGTGAACAGTAAACTGAGTAGGGAAAATCCTACCTTAGCAATCAACAGTAGAACGGAAACCGAACAATCAGAAAGGCTCCTCTACGAAGTCTTCTCCTATATAATAACCACATAACACAATTACACATTGCACAATCCCCGTATTTCCCAATTCCATAAATACAATAACCCCAAAAGAATACAAATGACATGGAAATGAAACTTACCAACAGTAGAAAAAGAGATTATACGCAAGGATCACGACGATTGCACACACAACGAGATTAAGAGATGATTAGGGAGTGATTAGGGAGTGATTAGGGTAATCGTAAAATGATGAGGGTTGAAAATAATGTTTAGAAACTGACGCGGAATATAAAAATAACCCTAAACATTCCCTAATCAAACCGGTAAAATAACACTCGCCAGACCGGATACTCGGTCGAGTAAAGCTTTACTCGGCCGAGTATCCTCTACTCGGTCGAGTATTCTCCATACTCGGCCGAGTATTCCTTGGCAGAACCAAAACAGACTCCACAATTAACACTACTCGGCCGAGTAGGCTCTACTCGGTCGAGTATACAGCTTAATAAAATCCGTAGTATTACACCCTCTCCCTTCACTCTCACATATACACTCAACTACCCCTCTTAACTCCCATGACCTTTTAACCGACACCCTCTCCCTTCACTCTCACATATACACTCAACTACCCCTCTTAACTCCCATGACCTTTTAACCGGCCAAACATTTAACGCTCCACATATTAACCAACCAACTTTATCCCATCACCTTTTTTATTTTCAAACAAAAATAAAACCTTCTCCAACTTCTTCATCCAAAACAATTACAACCTTCAAACATGCGTTCTAAAAAGGGTTTCAGCCGAGAAGTTAAAATACTCAGAGATTCATTTGTCAAAAAGTGATTGCTCAAAAGAAAATGGCTTCCTTTCCCACTTCCCCTGCACCTAATAATTCTAGAAGTCCATTACCCTCTGAAAAATCTCCTTCCAAACCTGTACAAAAACCCTCTGTTTTCAAACGCACCAAACGATCTGCCCTACTTCGAGGATGAGGCAGAGGAAGGCATAGTCGTGGTGGTCTAATAAAGAGACCTCCTATATCCATGATGTTGGATCCGGGTGTTGATCTTGACTCCAAAGAAGACGAAATCGCTGAAATAGAAGGAGAAAGGGAGAACGAAGAAATAATTGCAGAAGTGTGGACAAGGCCCTCGGGAACTGCGTCCGAGGGATCCACACCTGACATAATCGACTCGAGGTTCTTTCGAATCGAATTAAGACATATTAGAGTCGCCACCAAGTTTTTTGGGAACTTGGAACCGTTCAAGTCAACTTTACACCTTTCATCGAAAAGCATAAAGCCAATCGACTACGAGTGATTAAAGATAAAGACTTGTACCCTATATCACTCGATTTGAATGACTCTCGTAATCCAATGGTATTTAGACGGATCCACAAACCATAGATCTTGAGTAAGGGGTGAGGGTACGTGTTGGGAAGCCCATAAGGACACCCAACCCCGCCCGTCAATAACGGCCTCTACTAAGTCAAGTGTCGGATTTCAAACAAGGTCATAGCTACTACGATGTATGAAATGCAAACGTTGTTTTAAACCCTAACATGTGAAGTTTCTATGTTGATTTAGATGCAACTATACTAACTTTGTCAAAGTTGTAATTTAGCATGTGGGTTGATTGATCTAACAACATACAAATAAAGCAAACAAGGCTTAAGGGGGAATGGGGGAGCCGTTGGGATCTACCTATTACAACCCAAGCATTTCATGCCGACACAACAACAAATTAAAGATACAACTCGATCTAAATACAATTGCTACATACAACTCAAAACACGACACAAAACACACGGCCATTGGGCCTTGAAAACCGTGCACATGGGGGAGGTGACTCACGGCCTACATGACACACGGCCGTGGGTCCCTCCTCGTATTGCGTGCTCTCACTTAATCCCATCGAATTAGACATTGGGCTACGCACCAAAGCATGCATTAGCATAAACCGGGCCATGTTGCTTTAAACAACATGCGGTTTACTACGCTCCTACAAGCATTGGGAACAACCGTCTAACCAAATAAAACTAAGGTTTTCAGAAAAGGTTTTGACTCAAAAAGGAGAACTAATTACAAACAGATTACAAAACGTGACTCAAAGAAACATAAATTAATTACAAATGACAAAACAAAATAAAGAACGAACGATGCGCAAACAAACGAAATAGGACAGGCCAAACACACGGCCAACCACGGCTCAACCACGGCCCAACCAAAGCCAACCTAGTTCCTAAGTTAGATTTATTGATTAGATCGAATGATTGCGAAAAGGAATCGAAAACAAGTTAGAAAACGAGTTAAAAACGATGTTGATTGATTGTCGCGCAAGGGTGCATTCTACACGGCCTAAAGGGTCCAATTAGGTTAAATTAAGCTAATTAATTTAACTCATCGAGTGTCAATAAGAAGGTGCTAATCACGCACTCTTATACTAGCGAGAAATTAGGTGAAAGAGATAGATGCATTCAATTATTTACAGAAATCGTCGATTGATTTTATAACTTACGTCGAAGCCACCTAAAGTGTCTAATTAGATTATTAAATTGATTTAAAGTCATCTAATTACGTCATAGGTTAACAATCAGAAGTTAAACTAACATGCAACGGGTCCTAAGGTCCATCGATTTGGCCGAAACAAAAGGGGGTCGAAAACGAAGATCGAAGTTAGATAACTTGTTTTATTTATGCCCTACCTTGAACACGAGGATATGTAAATGAGACGGGGGTGTACGACCGACAGAAGGAGCGGTTTCTTTTCCCATCTCAAGTCAACGCGGGTGTTCGTGGTGGTACTTTAACTCATACTCGGACTAACTAGTTTCGTAGTTAATTTAAAACAAACGATAATTAAAACGAAGAAACAAACAAAAAAAGACAATAAAAAGGGCATAAAAAAACGAAATAAAAAGAGAGAAGAGAAGGGGATTTGATGCACCCTCAACCTACATGTATCGTTGACACCGTCTTGGGTCGTAATCGATGGTAGATTTTATCTCGAGAGGCCGTCGTCGACGAAGTAACAAAGCAACACGCGTTTTGGAAAGTTTCTGGACAGCAGTTTTAAAACAGTGATATCTCCCTCGTTTCACGACGAAAATTCGATCCGAAAGATGTTTTGGAAACTAGAAAGAGAGGAGAACAAGGATCTTAAAGCGACCCCTGCTCGATTTGGGTTATTGGGCACGAAAAACGAGCACAAACAGAACTGGACAGACAAGAAGAAACCGCGAAAACAGAGTGTTATTTCACTCTGTTTTTCGAGGGATTTCGTGTGCTCTCAAAGTCAATTCGGCTCGTAAATCTTTGTCTAATGTGTAGATGGATGTTATGTGGTTAATTAGGAACAAGAAACTCGAATTTTTATGGTGATTTGATGGAGGAACGAAAGGGTTTTCGAAGGAGGCACACAAACAGTTTCTGTTTGTGTGTCGGTTTTGTTTAGGGTTTTTGGAGGATGTTTAGGGTTTGTTTCTGAGGTTTAAAGCTTGTGGGTGATGGTTGGATGTATGGAGAACTTAGAGGAATGAATGTATGGTGAAGGGGTGGTATTTATAAGGGTTTAAAATAGGTTAAAAGGGAGTAAGGAGCAGTCGGGCTCATTGAACATGGCTGCTGTCCATCGGTTTTGGGAGGGGTTTCTAGGGTTCGTTTTGGGGATTTCTTGGTGATTAAGCTAGGATAATATGGGTAGGATACTAGGGTATGGGTTAGGGTTAATGGGTACGGGTCTTGGTAGTGTTTGAAGCGGGTTTGGGCTCGGGAATTGGCTCGCAAAACAGGGGACTGTTTGCGGTTTTATGCGGGCTGCTTGGGGTTGGTTTTGAATGAGAATTTGGGCTGCTTGTGAGGGGGTTCGAACATGGGTTGATGGGTATTGGTATAGGTGGGTTAGTGTACTCGAGATTCGTGCCAATTCGCAAAGGAAACGGGCTTAAAAACCGAGCTAAAATCGAGCTCAAAACACACGATGCAAAACGAGTTCTTCGCTTTTAAAAAACGATTTTTCAAATCAATTAACAAATTGAAATAAATGACTTTTCAAATCAAATATACTTATAAAATGATTTTTCAAATCAAATATTTATTTTATTTTCAATAAAATAACTTAAGAAAATAAATTCAAAATAAAGCTTTAATTTAAATATCATTTAAACTAAATAAAAATGACTTCACTCAAAAAAACACATTAATTTTAAATATCATTTAAAATAACAAAATGAACCCACTAAAAACATTAATTCAAATATCATTTAAATTAACAAAATACTTCATCGACGACGCCCATTCTACCTCGTAAACGAGCTCCAAATAATGACAATGACAACTAAAGAATACATGTGTCCTATCATCATCGGGTGTTTGTCGGGTTCTCTATAAATTCCAATATCGACGGATACGGGTATCTACAGAGCCCCCACTTTGACTGAGGCTTGGACAAGGCGAAAGTCAAAGTATACCCCAGTCCCTTTCGACCGAGGATTCTTCCGGTCGTTTATAGTCCATTAGACTTGCGTATATAAGCTCGCCTTGACCATAAGAAGAGATCATACCGAAACTTCGTTGGAGATTGACTCTTGCTTTCATTGCGTCGAATTATCATTGTTGGTCATCGACCCATGAATTGCATAAAAGGTGGGTTGAGCCTTATCCTTAGGCGCCTACGTATCCGTTTCTGACGGAATCAAACCCGTGTCGTAGTTCGGCAAATCGCCGACACATGCCCAAAGTTTATCATCTGCTTTGGCGTATGTCCAAAATTCATCATCTTGACATTTGCCCAAAATTTATCATCTTTGGCGCTTGTCCAAATGGGACGGGACTTTCCGAGGAGGTTCGCCGCTTTTTCATAATTTGCTTTCGACTACGGAATTCTTCCATTTCATACTCTTGTATCGAATTGAATTCCCAGTGGGTGGTCATCCTTTTCATCTTGATAATGGTCTCTGAAGCCAACGGCTTCAGAGCCCCCAGTTTGCAATGGCTCTAAAGTCGAAGACTTTAGAGCCCCCAGTTGAAGCATATCCTGCTATATTTGAAACATAGAAAATGTACAAGCAATAATCATCACATAAGCACATTTGGATCATCGATCTTGAGATTGGATCATTTGAAAGGTTGGGTCATCGACCCGAAAATTGAATTTGAAAATTTTGAAAAACTGGGCCATCGACCCGAAGTTTGAATTTGACATCACTTGGAATGTTGGGCCCTCGACCCTTCGAAATTGAATTTGGAAGACTGGGTCATCGACCCGAAATTTGAACATGTTGAAAATTTTGAATAATTGGGCTATCGACCCAAATTTTGAATTTGAAATGAATCACTTGGATGCTGGGTCGTCGACCCAAAAAGTTTTTGAAATTTCGGAATTCTGAAATCTTTGGCATTTTGAAATCGAACCTTGACGGGTGAGCAGGAAATACGACTCGGACATTACGTATGACCGTAAACAAACGTGGGCGTAGCCCGCTACCGTAAAACAAAAGGAAAATAAAACCGTAAGTGTGCACGAGTTTAAATTCAATTATTGACTTCTTTGGGGGTAGAAATGTAAATTGGCCATTCGGCGCCAAAAGATGGCAAATGGGAATCACAAGGCCATCGGACTTGGGACGAAGATTTCGTATGGCATGGGCGTGCTCCCGAGGGCACATGGGAATCAAGATCACTTGGCATTGACAAGGTGGATTAAACTCACGGAGCAACAACGTTAGCTTCGCCTAGACACTAAATACAGACGGATTTTATGGGAACAGTTGGACATCACACATCACTCTTGTTGGGAACATTCTGCCACTCTTCTCCTCGCCTCCTTTCTTTTCAGCGAGTATTCATCATTTCTTGCCACCGCCTTCTTTCTTTTCAGCGGGCTTTTACTATTTTTCTTCCACGCCTTCTTTCTTTTCAGCGGGTTTTTCATATTTTCTGTTCCCAACACAAACCCACATCTATGTGACTCAGCATCTTTGCCTAAACCATTAGATAAAGCTCATTCTGAGACTTGATACTATTCATCCGAACCTATATCCTTATCCTAGCCTACATCGAGTGCTAAGACCGACTCAAACAAAGGTGGCTTCATTTGGACTTGGTAAAGACCCGTAAGAAACCGACAAGATGACAACTTGGTTGATGAGTGGATTGAATCCCTTATTCTGAAGGACTGCCTACGTATTCGCGTGGAGCGAAATCAAATCCGACGTAGTTCGATCAAGGTGCACAAACTTGGCATTTTGATTGTGTGTACCCACTCAAAGGTTTCACCTAAGGTATCATGTCGTATCCCATTCTAGCCTGTAAGGTACCGTTAAATCCCGTGTTTGGGGTTAGGTGTAAAAGGCTTGGATCTTTTGGGATGTGGAGCTTGGTAAAAACAAGTTGGAATGGTTAACCATCATTCTGAAGGTTTGTTTTGTGGTGCTAAGGCCAAGGGTTATGGCTGCTGATGTGGTTGGAATAGGTGTCTCGGGTTTGATGAAACCCGAGTGCAAATGGGTTGGAAAACAATGTGGGTTCAAATTTCCATGTCTGGACCCTAAAGGCTGAGTGTAACAACACAAGCGGAATGATTCTCAAAATTCCCGACTATCCCCTTGTAACTGTCTCAGGAAGGACTTAGGGGTAAAGAGGTTACTACTTAAGCTTTTGGGCTTCGCCCATTGAACTTCAACTATGGGTACTTGACTTGACTTCTGGCCTTTGTAACTTCGGCATTCAACCAAAAACCTTTTGCAATAACATCTTTTTTCCTTTTTTCTTTTTCTTTCATCTTTTTTCATTTTTCATTTTTTTTCATTCTTTTTCTTTTTCATTTTTCCAATTTTTCTCTTTTTCTCATTTTTCATTCTTTTTCATCTTTTTTTCTCTCTTTGAAAATGATCTTCTATTCATTCTCTTAGTCATAAATGGATACACCTTGAAAACTGGGCTTCGCCAACTAATTTGGGTAAGAACTAACAATTCCTTGTTAGAACGGGTTGATATCTTCTCTCTTCGAGATGGGATGATTTTGTTGGGGATGGGCTTACCTTCCATCATCGATAGGGAAGCCAGGAGCTAGTCCGGGTTCGTCATAGAATCATCTAAAAACTTGTCACAAACATTGGTTCAGATGGAGGTTTTCTACCACCAGACATGGAATAGGTAAAGGAATCAGACACAGGATCCTAATGTACCTTACATTTTGAAACGAGACATATTTCCACCCCAGGGATGCCTTTGAGTGTGTTGTGCGTTTAATCATGCTTTCAGAATGATTGAGGATTGGAAACAGGACATATTTGGAAACGAAACTGGAACTTTTTATTGGAAAGACAAATGCTTAACATACTCGAAGGAACGATTCCTAGGACACACCCTAGGTCATCGCGGAATAAACGACTCAACTTCAAGAAAAGAAAGTCCTAGACTCGACTCGACTAAGATAAGAAAACAGATCCCGACTCATAATTTTCAAATCTGGTCTTGAGCTTTCCATTGTTCAGTTGTCAACTTAGATGCTCGGCCCTTGTCCTTGATCCCTTTGATGGTCTGCCTCCATCCCGAGGTAGTCCTATGAGGATCTACGCCAGTGATAAAGGTTGGTGAACCGAATTGTCTTTTATTAACTTCGTTAACGAGAGGAGTACATTCTAGAGCAAGACTCCCGACTTGAATTTCATTCTTCGGGTTTGGCAAGAATTCAGAGCAATCCAAAAATATTTTCCCGATAAACACCCCTTTCAAGTGACATGGGCGGATAAGATGGGAATAATCGACATTGTCTTCGTGAAACAAAGCGTGATCGGCAAATGGATTGGAGATGTTATTGGGTTTGACATTTTGGGATCGGGAGTGTTCCATTCTCAATCATGTCTTGGATTTCGTGCTTGATCGATAGCACCTTTCGTATCATGGCCTTTCCCTTGATGAAAGGCACGGTGAGGCATTTGGTTTATACCATTTACCTTGTTGATCGGCGGGAGGGTCCGGAGTTGGACCAATAGGCTTCAGCTTTCCTTGGGCTATGAGCCTTTGGAGAGCGTATGTATAAGTGCATCCGATATCGGTGAATGCCCTAGGTGTTTGGCGCTGCGACTTCTTCAATTGCCCTTCTAAGAGATTGATGGCTTCATCAATATGGGTCGTTGCTGGGGCCTTGGCCTTAGACGATGAGGCCCCTTGGTACCCTTTCGGCTTTTCAGCCCTCGCCCTTATGACATCATCTTCTACCTTTATCCCGATTCTTATCAATTCTTTGAAAGAACCAAAATTTCAGTATTTCGAGCATTACGGTAAATAGGTCGTAGATTCCTTACGAACTTATCTACCATTTCAACTTAAAGCTTCTTGGCTAACTTCACGCTTTCAGCGCGCCATCTTGCAAGGAATTCAGTAAAGCCTTCTTTTTCTTTCTGTGTCATCACCTCCAATGTTCTTATGTTGGTTTGAATCTCGACATTATCAGCATAGTGCTTACAGAACTCCACCGTAATATCTTCGAAAGTGGGGAAGTTCTTAAGGTCAAGATTATAGAACCACGCCTTCGGGTGTTCACCCAGAGATTGGGCGAAAATTTCAGAGAGCATATCAGCAGGTACTCCCTTCAGTGCTAAGTACCCTTTATAGGCCTTAACATGGTGGACTGGATCTTCAGTGCCCTTGAACTTTGGGATGTCAGTGAGTACCATGTTCGTGGGCAACTTGTCCTGAACTGGGGCATAGGCCCTAGCATTCTCATAGTGGATATTCTTCCCTTGGGAGAGCTTCAAACGGTCCTCGATGAACTTGAACCGTTTCTCCAAATCAGTCAGAGGTGGAGTAGATGAAGAGGAATCTTCAACCAACTTAGACTCGATCACATCCATTCGGGTCATCATGAGGTTCACGGCCTCCGTGAGCTTGTTGATAGCATCTTCCATTGCTTGACGTCGGGTTTTGGGCGGCCTTTCTACAAGAAAACCCCGTACTGAGTCAATATTTAAAGTAAGAGCCCCTGCACACTTAAGGACACGACTCCAACTTGACTCGACAAAGACCTGACTTAAAAAAAGACTAACCCAAGGTTCGACTCATGGTTTGATTTAGACGTCGATTTATTTTAGACTCGACAAAACGGCATGACTCAAACTGTCATAACTCGATTCTAAACCGGACTTGGTGTGACCAAACCCGTGATTGGGCTAACATAGCCGGGGGTTCGCGTGAAACGTCCATAAGGGCCTAGCCCGGACGTTTTTGCGGACTATTCTAGACCAAAAGGTCGACCATCATGACTCAAAGCCCAAGAGGTGAGTTTGGGTGACCCAACAAGGTCGTGTTCTAGACCCTTAAAATAAAACATACCCGGCCTAACATGGCCATGACCCGGACACGACTTGACGCATTTCATGCTTGGTTGAGGTTCGAGAAACATTTTGGATTGATTTTGAAAAACGAAGGATTGATTTGAAAATGAGATTTGAAATGGGCGAACATCTGCGCTATAAAAGCTCAATTTGGGCCGAAATTCTAGTCCTATTTGGGCAGCATTCCGCGTTTTGAAAATCATGCTAGGTTTAAAAGTAAGTTGTTCAAAAGTTCGGTTTTGAAAAGGACTTGGAATTTTCGAAAAAAAAAGGACTCTAGGAAAACATATTGCACATTGTCATTCTCATGCTATAAGGATGTATGCTCCTAGACATCTCTAAGTCTCGGCCAGTCTTCTACAAGAAGGTCTATGCCCTCCATCCTTTTGCGGTCTTATAAAGCGAGGTGTCTTAAGGTAAAGTACCTAGAAGATCGTCCCCATTCCCAAGAACCACGCGAGGCGAAGTGGAAGCGAGCAATGTGCAGCTTCCCGGCATAGTGGGACGTCGCCCCCCACGCATCACGAAGAAACGCTGGGACGGCCCGGGAAGTCCTTAAGGGTTTATGCATGAATCGTAGCACTATGAGTAATGTTTTACTTTCCAACACTTTCTTTTCAAGTTTCACCTCGGAGGAAAAGACCCTAGAAACACAATGTAACTAGTCCTCTCTTCCCAAACAGAGTCGCCAAAGCGTGGACAAGGCCCTCGGGAGGCTGCGTCCGAGGGATCCACACTCCGACATAATCGACTCGAGGTTCTTTCGAATCGAATTAAGACATATTAGAGTCGCCACCAAGTTTTTTGGGAACTTGGAACCGTTCAAGTCAACTTTACACCTTTCATCGAAAAGCATAAAGCCAATCGACTACGAGTGATTAAAGATAAAGACTTGTACCCTATATCACTCGATTTGAATGACTCTCGTAATCCAATGGTATTTAGACGGATCCACAAACCATAGATCTTGAGTAAGGGGTGAGGGTACGTGTTGGGAAGCCCATAAGGACACCCAACCCCGCCCCTCAATAACGGCCTCTACTAAGTCAAGTGTCGGATTTCAAACAAGGTCATAGCTACTACGATGTATGAAATGCAAACGTTGTTTTAAACCCTAACATGTGAAGTTTCTATGTTGATTTAGATGCAACTATACTAACTTTGTCAAAGTTGTAATTTAGCATGTGGGTTGATTGATCTAACAACATACAAATAAAGCAAACAAGGCTTAAGGGGGAATGGGGGAGCCGTTGGGATCTACCTATTACAACCCAAGCATTTCATGCCGACACAACAACAAATTAAAGATACAACTCGATCTAAATACAATTGCTACATACAACTCAAAACACGACACAAAACACACGGCCATTGGGCCTTGAAAACCGTGCACATGGGGAAGTGACTCACGGCCTACATGACACACGGCCGTGGGTCCCTCCTCGTATTGCGTGCTCTCACTTAATCCCATCGAATTAGACATTGGGCTACGCACCAAAGCATGCATTAGCATAAACCGGGCCATGTTGCTTTAAACAACATGCGGTTTACTACGCTCCTACAAGCATTGGGAACAACCGTCTAACCAAATAAAACTAAGGTTTTGTAAAAGGTTTTGACTCAAAAAGGAGAACTAATTACAAACAGATTACAAAACGTGACTCAAAGAAACATAAATTAATTACAAATGACAAAACAAAATAAAGAACGAACGATGCGCAAACAAACGAAATAGGACAGGCCAAACACACGGCCAACCACGGCTCAACCACGGCCCAACCAAAGCCAACCTAGTTCCTAAGTTAGATTTATTGATTAGATCGAATGATTGCGAAAAGGAATCGAAAACAAGTTAGAAAACGAGTTAAAAACGATGTTGATTGATTGTCGCGCAAGGGTGCATTCTACACGGCCTAAAGGGTCCAATTAGGTTAAATTCGCTAATTAATTTAACTCATCGAGTGTCAATAAGAAGGTGCTAATCACGCACTCTTATACTAGCGAGAAATTAGGTGAAAGAGATAGATGCATTCAATTATTTGAGTAAATCGTCGATTGATTTTATAACTTACGTGAAGCCACCTAAAGTGTCTAATTAGATTATTAAATTGATTTAAAGTCATCTAATTACGTCATAGGTTAACAATCAGAAGTTAAACTAACATGCAACGGGTCCTAAGGTCCATCGATTTGGCCGAAACAAAAGGGGGTCGAAAACGAAGATCGAAGTTAGATAACTTGTTTTATTTATGCCCTACCTTGAACACGAGGATATGTAAATGAGACGGGGGTGTACGACCGACAGAAGGAGCGGTTTCTTTTCCCATCTCAAGTCAACGCGGGTGTTCGTGGTGGTACTTTAACTCATACTCGGACTAACTAGTTTCGTAGTTAATTTAAAACAAACGATAATTAAAACGAAGAAACAAACAAAAAAAGACAATAAAAAGGGCATAAAAAAACGAAATAAAAAGAGAGAAGAGAAGGGGATTTGATGCACCCTCAACCTACATGTATCGTTGACACCGTCTTGGGTCGTAATCGATGGTAGATTTTATCTCGAGAGGCCGTCGTCGACGAAGTAACAAAGCAACACGCGTTTTGGAAAGTTTCTGGACAGCAGTTTTAAAACAGTGATATCTCCCTCGTTTCACGACGAAAATTCGATCCGAAAGATGTTTTGGAAACTAGAAAGAGAGGAGAACAAGGATCTTAAAGCGACCCCTGCTCGATTTGGGTTATTGGGCACGAAAAACGAGCACAAACAGAACTGGACAGACAAGAAGAAACCGCGAAAACAGAGTGTTATTTCACTCTGTTTTTCGAGGGATTTCGTGTGCTCTCAAAGTCAATTCGGCTCGTAAATCTTTGTCTAATGTGTAGATGGATGTTATGTGGTTAATTAGGAACAAGAAACTCGAATTTTTATGGTGATTTGATGGAGGAACGAAAGGGTTTTCGAAGGAGGCACACAAACAGTTTCTGTTTGTGTGTCGGTTTTGTTTAGGGTTTTTGGAGGATGTTTAGGGTTTGTTTCTGAGGTTTAAAGCTTGTGGGTGATGGTTGGATGTATGGAGAACTTAGAGGAATGAATGTATGGTGAAGGGGTGGTATTTATAAGGGTTTAAAATAGGTTAAAAGGGAGTAAGGAGCAGTCGGGCTCATTGAACATGGCTGCTGTCCATCGGTTTTGGGAGGGGTTTCTAGGGTTCGTTTTGGGGGATTTCTTGGTGATTAAGCTAGGATAATATGGGTAGGATACTAGGGTATGGGTTAGGGTTAATGGGTACGGGTCTTGGTAGTGTTTGAAGCGGGTTTGGGCTCGGGAATTGGCTCGCAAAACAGGGGACTGTTTGCGGTTTTATGCGGGCTGCTTGGGGTTGGTTTTGAATGAGAATTTGGGCTGCTTGTGAGGGGGTTCGAACATGGGTTGATGGGTATTGGTATAGGTGGGTTAGTGTACTCGAGATTCGTGCCAATTCGCAAAGGAAACGGGCTTAAAAACCGAGCTAAAATCGAGCTCAAAACACACGATGCAAAACGAGTTCTTCGCTTTTAAAAAACGATTTTTCAAATCAATTAACAAATTGAAATAAATGACTTTTCAAATCAAATATACTTATAAAATGATTTTTCAAATCAAATATTTATTTTATTTTCAATAAAATAACTTAAGAAAATAAATTCAAAATAAAGCTTTAATTTAAATATCATTTAAACTAAATAAAAATGACTTCACTCAAAAAAACACATTAATTTTAAATATCATTTAAAATAACAAAATGAACCCACTAAAAACATTAATTCAAATATCATTTAAATTAACAAAATACTTCATCGACGACGCCCATTCTACCTCGTAAAACGAGCTCCAAATAATGACAATGACAACTAAAGAATACATGTGTCCTATCATCATCGGGTGTTTGTCGGGTTCTCTATAAATTCCAATATCGACGGATACGGGTATCTACAAGAAGAAAGGGGGAATAATGTTGATGGAAATGAAAAGGAAAATGTTGATGTGAGTGAAAAAGAAAAGGAGGAAAAAGAAAAAGAAAATGACAAAGAAAGTGAGGAAAAACAGAATGAAGGGCGGGAAGGAAGAAGGAAAATAAAATGAACAAAGAGAAAAAGAAAGTCAGGAAAAATAGAATGAGGGAGAAAAAGAAGTGTCCAAAGCAGAGAAAAGTGTTGAAACAATTGTGGAAGCAGAAAAAGAAGCCTGAAATGAAGCACCTGACCCAGAGATGGGATCATCAACAACGAATATAAAGTGTTCGATGATAGCTTTAACCCATTGTTCACCAAGGCCACAACAAAGGCAAATATCATCGCACTCTTTGGTGAAGATTCTTCTATTTCCAACATCGCAACAAAGAAAAGAAAGGGTGCAACGCCCTCCAAAACTCCCTCTCGGACCAAGTACGTAAGGAGGAAAATAAATGTGATGGTGGATAAGTCCTTCACCATATAAGACGATGAGGTTGAAGGTGATGTTGACACAAAGGTTGCTCCAAGAGCTTGCATGGATCTTATTTAGACCTCATATTCAGATGCCTACAAAAATCAAGTTCTTGCTTATCAAAATTCCCTTGATCTTACCGAGGATACTCTCAAGGCGTGTGTTGGTTTTCTTAACTGTGGCTTTCATAGTGGGAGAAGGTACAAGGTATCCTGGTATGACACCTCACCTGCCTTTAAATTTTTTAAAGAAGGTATCTTGGCACAAGGATGGATGACCCTCCTCGAAAAATATTGTCCTGTGTATTTGTCTGAGGATCTCCAGTTCTATGCAACAGTGCAAGTGGATGTTGCATCAGGTATCCTCTCTGCTTTTAGTAACCAGCAGCCTTTGGTCCTCACCATCGACCAACTCGCTAATTACCTTGGGGTCTCTTAAGTTAGGCTTACTACGTTTTCAAACGTCTATGCCCATGAACTCAAAGCCCCCCCCCCCCCCCAATCATTTTTTCTTCAACCTAATTTTTAGGGTTCTCCTGCATAGCAACAATTGTCGTGGCTGTTGCTCTCTACTTGAGATGCTTCTGCTCTACCACCTAATCACACATAATCCCATCAACCTACCGTACCCCATGCTTTATCATATCAATGAGTTGGCCTCTGAATTTCAGAAAGGGATATTTGATCGCAATGTTATTATCCCTTATGCTTCGTGGTTGTCCCTTATATTTGCTGCAATGAAGCTATTTGCTAAGGATAGCCCCTCCATTGGCAGTCTAAGTGATGACATGGCAAATGGTCTTCTCTCAAATATGAACATGGAAATCTGCAATGATAGCTTGGTTCGTTGGGACAAGAAAAAGGTAAGGAGGGTGTCATAGGGGTGGGAATGTGAATCTCGGTCTTATCCATGCTAAATTGGATAACTTGGCTGCTGAAATTGCTAAGCCCACTACCATCTTGAAAGATTTGGCCACTGATATTGTTAAGGTTCGGGAGGAAAATGCTGAACTTAAGACTATGAATGCCGAACTCATGGAAGTCGTCCAAACCCTTAGCGGTAGTTTGGCTGATGATGAAGATTAAACCCCTTCCTTGATTCCGAATTAGCACCACTATCCTTTTGCCTTGAAACTCTTGTGCACTTTAACTGTTTTATTTGCTTGAACAATATTTTGCAGGTGGTGTAATTTTCTCGAATTATGTTTGTTGTGGATTATGTCCTCTCTTGATGATGTCAAGACGGGGAAGTAGCTTAAATTGTGTTTTATATATGACCCTTTAACTCTTAGGCCTACGTTCACCTTAACTATGTTGCCTATCATGATTAGATGTTCTACTTAGGCTAATTATCTTTCACCCCTTATTCATTGATCATGTTTCATATGCTTTATATTGACTAAAGACCGACTAACCATGGGCAAAGGGGGAACAAAACACATTATTAAAACTTGTCATCATCAAAGAGGGAATTTTTTAGACCACACTTGGTTGATGATGCCAAGTTTCTTTGTGATAGGTTGTTTCATAATTACTTCTAATAGCATTTGAAGCTCACAAATCACTCTTCAAAGATGGTGCAAAATTTATCAAGACAAAGAATATTCCTAAGCTTAAGTCAAATATTGTAAGCGAGGTAGTGTAACATTGTCAATTTGTCAAGCGATAGCAAAACCATGCAATAGTGAAACGCATTATGGTTTCTGATACAACTAATGTAGAATTTTCATAAGGGAAATAAATTTCGAAAAATGCAAAGTTTAAACTTTCATAAGACTTCTTGTTTTCAAAAGATGTCATTTCAAAAATCAGAAGCACAAAAAGAATATGCTTTCTAGTTGATTCAAAAGATACCAATCTGCGGACATGGCCACCTACACGCCGAGCCAATCTGTCGGACGTATAGCGGTCTTTTGAAAGCCATGCTCGGCGGCGTATAGAATGCTTTCGACCGGATTATTTTAGATCGGTCGGTTTCGTCTCGGCAAGGGTCTCAAAACGATTAAAGATGTTCGGAGTCGCCACCAAGTATTTGTGGGATGCTTGGAACCCATTCGAATCCACTTTATACCTCGGTCAAACGAAGCACAAAGCAGGGTTTGACATAGGTATTAAAGATAAGGAATCGTCTCTCTTTAGCATCCTATCTCTAGAATGACTCGCGTACGCCCTGGATAAGGTCGTCCACTATCCAAAGTTTCTGAGTAAGAGGTGAATGTACGTATTGGGAAGCCCTTTAATCAGACACCCAATCCCGCCCGCGGTAGCGGCCTCTACTTATCGATCTTGGTTGGTTGAATTCAAGAGGTTTAAATGCACATCCACTAGTTTAAACCTAACATGTGAGAGCTTTCTATGTCGGTTGATTTAATCCAAGTATCAAGTATAAAATGTCGAGTTGGATTTATGGTTGATTTGCATGCAAGACGAAAATTAAACATCCATTTACCGAATTAGGTTTATGGTGCATAACGTGACCCATTTGTCCTAGTAAGACGTTTTGCAAATATGGTGTTTGAACGAGCAAATTAGTCATCTGATCCGTCCTATATTCGGGTTAACCGAAGTCGAGATTGTCCTAGACTAATGCTGGAAAGGGAACAGATCCTGCATCAGGCAGCCAAAAGAGGCGCGAGCCTATTGGCGATGCAAGAGGGTCGCCCTTGGTTTGAAATAGAAAAAGGAATGGCGTGTTTAAGCGCGGGTCAGTCAACGATGGAAAACGTGTTCTTACCATTGAAAAACGTTTCTAAAATGTGTTGAAAAATGGGTATTTGAACTCGTTTTGTTTTGAAAAGGCCGTTTAGGCCGCTTTTGTGTTAATTTGAAGAACGAGACTTGGATAATCGTCATTGTTTTGGCGATATTCGATGTCGGGTTCGATTTTGCAAGCTTGACATGAATAGTTTTGAAAATGATTATGAGCTAATTGTTTTAAGTTCATTTGAATATAATTAGTCAATATTCATCATCGTACTCGGGTTAAAATCCGACATGGTATATGGAACCAAGGATAACTTTGTGTCGGTGACTAATACATTTGTTTTGAAAATGTAAAGAAATGATGTAAGGCTTTAAAATACCTTCCAAAATGTAAAGAAATGAAATAAAAGGCTTTAAAGTACCTTTTAAAATGTAATTAACCAAATGTTATCACCGAAACACGGATTGAGCCGTCATAGTATTAGGAACCAAGGGTGAAAAATGTTTTATGGTTAAAAACTTGTAAAAATGGTTTGAAAATACTTGAAATTGTAAAAACCGATTACAAATATGAAAATGAAAATAAAGGAGATGAAGAGACCAAACACGGTTTGGACTTAAAGCTGGGCAGGGTCCTTTAGGCGCGAGCCTATCTGCTACGTAAGTAGCCTCTGCCTCAACCAAAAGTCCGGTTTTGCCTCATTCTTCCCATGTTTCGGACCATGTTATGTATGATTTAGCATGTTATAGTCATGAAACAAATGAAAACATGATAAAAGAATATTTTTACACCCTCATACTTAAATGCTAAGCTTATGGCGAGAAATCGACGTAAGTGTATCAACTCGTTTGATCAGAAAACTCGGTTTAAAACCGTTTTGGTAAGTAAAAAGAGTGTTTTGTTAAGTTTAGTGATTGTGTAGTGGTCGAGATGGTCAGTCAAGTGATTTAATGCATGATGACGGTACCAAACAATGTGTAAGGCTTGTGTTTACGATCGGTAGGTCGTAAACACGTGTCGGATTGTGACTTAAGAAGTCGAGTCTAGAATTTTAAGGGAGAAAAGAGGGGGTGGACACTTGCGTAACTCTCAAATGGTGGCATTTTAGGGGTATTTATAGGAAAATGAGTGTTTGTGTGAGTTTTTAGCGATGTGGCCACTTGGGCTGCTCAAAGAGGCGCGTGCCATGTTGCACGTCTTCGAGGTGTCTTGTCACTATCACACGAATGCAATCATGATTTGTTCTATCCTAGGATTTGGATGAACATGTTTGGTATATGACTATGTAAGATTCTGGGAAATCTTAACGTAGAAGCATCTGAATGGTTTGTTTTTTGTGTTTGACTCGGTTTGACTCGTTGTTGGAGTCGGGATTTAAATTTTGAGTCGGTTTTTCGTCCGGTGTCGGTTTTGACTCTAGTTAGTGTCATCGCGACCCGTCGTCATGCATTAAACACTCCAGGTATTTTTGAAAAGTTTTATTTTCGAAATCATTTTAAGTTTTCCGACGTAAAGTTGTACACAAATTGTCGATCAAACGTTGCGATTCCTAAGCATTTTGCAGTCCGATAATCATCGGGTGTTTGTTGGAGTCTCAGCATATACTTGGTATCTACAGAGCCCCCACTTTGACTGAGGCTTGGACATGGCGAAAGTCAAAGTATAGCCCCCAGGTCAATCGAAGATTACAACCTGGAGACCCAAGGGACGTCAAGGAGGCTCGAAAGGATTCGGGCCAAGGACCTGCCGCCGGGAAGGGCGACGCCAAGGCGACTCGAGGGTACGAGCCAAGGACCTGTCGTCGGGAACAGTTTATAGTCTGTCGACTGTCCGTGCGGGTCGTTTAAAGTCCGTTAGACTACGTATAAATTCTCGCCAGCCATAGGAAGGAGTCATACATGAGGCATCTTCGGGATATGTCCTTGAGTTGTATCTTGTTTGCGGACAAAGGCTCGCCAGCTGTGCGGAAGAGTCGTACCCGAGGCATCTTCGGGATATGTCCTTGATTTTTATATGGTTTGCGGACAAAGGCTCGCCAGCTGTGTGGAGGAGTCGTACCCGAGGCATCTTCGGGATACGTCCTTGAGTTGTAAATTGTTTGCGGACAAAGGCTCACCAGCTGCATTGAATATGCGTTTGCAAGGCCCGCCGGCCACACTGCGGATATGAAGGGGCTCGCCAGGCGCTGTGCGTATATGAAGGGGCTCGCCAACCGCTGTGCGTATATGAAGGGGCTCGCTAGCCGCTTCGTGTTGTAAGGCTCGCCAGCCATATGCGTTTGTAAGGCCCGCCAACCATAATGAAGGGTCGACTGATCGACCGTGGAAATAACCGCGTTGGATGGGCTTATTTTGAAATAGCGGGCTTTGCGAGGAAGCCCCCGACATCCTATTGGGGAATCTCAGTGTTCGCATTGAATGTTTGTGGGGACAGCGGGTTTGAATCCTGCTACCCGCTTTTTTTTACAGATGGGGCTTTTGACGCCACCGTGGAAATAGCGAATTTTGAATTTCACTATCATTGTTTTTGAAGTGACGATTTTTGTTGCCACCGTTGACAGTTGAAGAAATAGTGAATTTTCACTATTGTTATTTTTGAAATGACGGTTTTTGTTGCCGTCGTTTGAATTTTGAAGAAATAATGAATTTTGAATTTTCACTATTATTGTTTTTTGAAGTGAAATGGCGGTTTTAATCGCCTCTGTTGAATTCAAATAAATAGTGAATTTTGAATTTTCAATATTATTGTTTTTGGAGTGACGGTTTTAATTGCCGTCGTTTGAAATTTGGAGAAATAGTGAATTTTGAATTTTCACTATTGTTGATTTTTGAAAGACGGTCTTAATTACCGTTGTTGAATTTGAAGAAATAGAGAATTTTGAATTTTCACTATTGTTTTCTGAAGTGAAATGGCGGTTTTAATCGCCTTTGTTTGAATCTCATAGTTTGTGTAGGGAAATTGGGCCAAAGCCCAAAATTTCGCTAGAAAAGCAAAGTGGAGGCCTCGTTGAGGCGCGCGCACCTTGGCGAGGGAAGGGAGCTTCCCTTTTTCTGTAAAAGATGCGAGAATGGGAAGCTCCCCATTCTCACTTCGTCTTCTCCAAACACGCGACAAACAGGCCAAAATCGCCATTGTCGACCTTGCTTCCTTGCTCATTTTCTTGCCATTATCATCATGTCATCTCAAGGTATGTAAATACTCTTGAATCCATTTGAATTTGTTGGTCTTTTCGTTGATTGAATTAGGGCGAAATCATATACCCTTAGAAATCGAATTGGACGTTTTTGATTGAGCCAATTTCGAGTGAAATTGATGATTGCATTAGGTTGGAAACCTGTTTAGGAGTATATGGGTGCTTTTAGTTTGCATTTTGGTCCCCGTTCTCGCTCCCTATGCTCGAAAAACGTGAATGAGATAAGGAAACCATCTCATTTCACAATGACAAGTTTATTTGCTTGAGTTGTGTGCCCCACTAGGTTGCATTGTAGTCGGGGAAGACCGTGTTTGCCATTTTGGACCTTTGTCGGGTATTGTGGGCAAGATTGGAATTTTTGCCTTTTGTGACGGTCTTATGTCTGACAAAATAAGCGTATGTTTGGGCTTGAATTGAGTCAGTTCGTTTTGAAATGGACCTTATTGGTAGTTTAGATCGTTTTGAGACGCGGTAAAATCACGTTGCCTCGTTGTGGTCGTCTTTTGAAATTTTGACCTGTTTGCGCTCAAATTGGCGTAAGATTGCCCTTTTGAGTCGTAGAAAATACCCTATTTCATCGGGAATGTATTTTGGGTTGTTGGCGGACCTTGTGTGGGTCTTGAGGTGTCGTTTTTGGTTGTCGTTGTTTTGACTCGTCTTTTGCTTGAAAAGAAGGGCGAGTCGTTTTTTTGTGAATTGTTTTGTTTGGTTGGGTTTGGGCGGGATTACCCTTGTTTTCGTTGACAGGTTATTTTTGGATTTGTCCATTTTATGCCGTCGTAATGCTGAAATTTCGACTGACATTCTTTGTTTGCCTTTGGTTGTAGGGGAGCGTTCAGGACCTACGGGGTCTTTCGTTGAGGCCTTGGAGGAGGAGGATGATCCGGGTGGAGCAGAAGTGACCGGGGAGGCTGCCTGAGCCGAGGTGGTGGTAGAGGATTCTTTCGTAGAGGAGGGGAGGCGACTAACGCTGCCAACTTGTCCTTTTCATTATGACTCATAGGCAGGATGACTGACGATTGGAGGTCAACACCGGGGTGGTGCGCCGCATCATGGTTCTTGGCCTCCTTATCATCCAAAGTCTGTCAGACACTATCTTCTTTTTTGTCGTGCAGTAGGAATGAAGTATTACCGTCGTGGTAACCACCTCTGCTTCCGCTGTTACTCCTCTGTTTCCCGTGTTGCTCCTTTTTTTTCCGATCGAAATGATATGGAGTGCTTAGTTCGGTGGGTGGCAGATAGCCCCCAGTTCGTTATTTTAGGCCAGTGTCTGTATGATAGATGTATGTACTAGCTCCTGTTTGTAGGGTCAGTCGTTTGTATCAAACGTGTGTCGATGTATTTTGCGTAGAAAACAGGCAACAGGTAGCACGTACGCATAAACGTGAACACGTAAAAAGCATTTGATTGAAAACAAAATTAACCATGATGTCTCGAAATTAAAATTGAAAATTGAAAATTGAAAAGATATTTTGAAAATTCCACGACAAGTCGTCAAGTTTGGATTTCTCAAAAAGAACTGATCTGAAAATCGAACAATTAACTCGTGTCTTGAATTAAATTGTATCGAAATTGTTGAAATTGATTTGTGACTCGAAAAAATTCAAACTCGAACCGTCAGGGGTGAATTTAAAGTAGGTTTTTGCGAGTGTATTTGATTTTTGATTTTTGTGGGATCAATACTCGGATTTGTGAGAGCTTGAAATTTTGAAGAAAACTGACGTCGTGTTATCAATTTTCGATTTTTGTGGAAAATGCGAAAAATTTTCGGAATTTCGCCTGACATGGAAACGATCCGTCGCGGACTGGGGCGACTAGCCCTTCCCCCTTAAAAAAAAAGGAGAAAACCCCGTATCTTTAAAGCTGCTTCGTGGAAACCATGTCGGATTTCGTAAAACGCAAAAGTAAGGAAATGTGAGTGTGAGAAAACACAAAACATCCTGGATAGGCCCGAAAAGGCGCGAGCATTCTGGCGGGAGGTTTGAGGTGTCAGGAAGAAACACAACTTGAAAGGGACAATTCAAGGTGGGAATCCTGAGGAACATCCCCAAGAGGCGCGAGTCAATTGGCGATAGAAGTCAGCTCTCCCTTTTTTCGGAAAAACGCACTGATTGTTTTGTATAAATAGGGACGTTTGTGCTTCATTGTTTCATCATCCGAAACACAAAAAAACATCTCTACAAAGAAAACCTTCTTCTTCTTCCACAAAATTATTCATGGATGCCTTTGAAAATGTGTTGCGACAATGGTGTCGGGATTTGTCGCCTCCCGAGAAGTATCAACTCGTTTGCATGGGAGTTGGTCAATTGTTGGTGCTTCGTCAAGTCAAGGTGCAATCCTCGTTTCTTGAAGCATGTTCTCGGTTTTGGGATTCGAAACATCATGTTTTCGTTTTCCCGAAAAGCGAAATTTGTCCTCTTGCCGAAGAAGTAGGAGCCATTGGTGGGTGGCCGGGATGTGGTCCGGTACTTCCTCTGACTCGGTTGTGTTATAAGGAGAAATTCCGTTCAATGTTGGGTTTGTTGACAAGTCAAGTCAACTTTCTTCTTGCTCCTCATGGTGTGGATATGTTGGCTCTTATCAACATCTTTTCAAACCGATTGGATGCCAATGTTTTGGAGGTAGCTAGGAGGAGGGCGCTTGCCTTTTGCCTTGTCCATGCATACCTCTTTGTTGATGCTTTGAAGAAGGAGGGGCCAAAATCCTATGGTAGCATGACCCTTGTGCACGTAGTCGAGCAAATGGAGCATGGTAGAGATCCATCATGGTTAATGCTTGGCGAGATCATCCAAGCCTTGGACAAGAAGGGCTCTTGTGGAGAAGCTCCCTCGTTCGGATCTCCTAGGATCCTCCAAGTGTGGCTATTAGAGAGGCTAAGATATGTAGAGCCCCCGGTTGATACTTCTTCTTATTCCTTTCGTCACCTTACCATGAGGAAGAAATTGTACTCGGATAGCTTCGCATCCACCGAGGCCTATTAGGCCGCAAGATTGCCGGAGGAGGGTGGTCCTCACATCCGTTCGGTGGTGCCATGGTGGCACTTGAGGTCCTTCACGGGGTTGCCCGCTTCGGGTGCTACCTCTCGTTATTTGATGGTGGTGGGCTTGAAGGTTGCATCCTTCATCTATCCCGAAAGGCTCATGAGGTAAATGGGGCGTCAACAAAAGGTGCCCGCTCAAGACACCCTTGTCCAAGAGAATTTTTTTCGAAACTCCGAGCTCGTGGAGTTCTTCGAAAGATGGTGGGTCACTCGGCCGCTTTAGGAGGTACCAAACCCTGTTGCCACGACATGGGTGACTCCCGCTTATGTCAAGTGGTCAAGAGCCCAATATTTGGAGGAAAGTTCCTAGTTTCGTAAGGACGAGGTTGTGGACTTGAAGTATCGAGAGGTTGGCAAGGTCAACCGTGCCTTCTTTGAGGACTATGTTGATGGAGCTAGCCCGGATGTGATGAAGCCACCAACGAGGAGAAGCTCGGGTCCCAAAGATGTAGTGGGCCGTGTATGAGCTCGTTTTGGACCGAGCATGGGGTCTTGCAAGAGATTGGAGGCCGTCGCCGTTGTAGATCCGTTGGGGATCAGTTCCGAAGAGAAAGTTCATGCTAGGCGGGCCAACAAGAAGAACAAGGGGAAGATGTACCCCGAGGGAAAAGGCAAGTGTAGAATGGAAGAATGAAGTCTTCCATTACCCACTTTATTATTATGTTGTATTAGTGTTGTGAGTTTTTATTATGTTGTACTAGCTATGTTTTGTGTGTTTTGTGCTAGTTTTATTATGTGAAGTATCTTAGTCGACACCTTAGCTTTGACAAGTTGTAGACTTGCCGAGCTTTTATTTGTTGTTGAATTTGTAATCCTTCCCATTATTAATTAAATAAGAGGATTGCTCGTGTCAAAAATTGTGAACGCTTGTTTCTTCCATCCATTTATAAAGGCAATTCGGCTTGAATTATCCTAAACATTTGCACTTGGGCAATGGGATTTTTGTAGGAAGGGAGAAAGGCTTCTTTTTTGTATTTTTGTGGGAAAGGGAATGTTGTTTTGTTTCTTTTTTTGAAAGGTTGATATGGGTGATGTATTTTTGTATGTGGGTAAAACATAAGGGATTTTTTTTTTTTTTTTTTTTTTTTTTTTTTGCTATGGGGATGGTTGTATCCTTTTTATGTAAGAAATGACTGCCTACGTATCCACCTAAAAAGGTGAAATCAAACCATGATCGTAGTTCGAAATGTTTTGTAAATTTTGATTGAGTTTTGTGGTTGTATCCCTTTCGTATAAGAAGGACTGCCTACGTATCCACCTGAAGAGGTGAAATCAAGCCATGCTCGTAGTTCAGGGTTTATTTTTGTTTTAGTGCAAATGGATGTTGCCTTTGACAGATCAAAGGGCATTCGAAACGGGTAAGATGCCGTAACTTAGACTCGAGAAAACATGCAATTTCAAATCAGAACGCGTTGAGGAACTTGATTTGAAAGAGTTAAGGTGTTTGCTAGTTGTAAAACTAGGGTGAGGTTGTTGGTTGCTACGGTTCAAGGGTAATATTTCTTGAGTTGGTCTAGATTGGTCGGGTTTGTAAAATCCTCCCCGTCTAGGTCACTCAGTCTCACAGCGCCACCCGAAAGTATTTTCTTGACCAGGTATGGTCCGGCCCAATTGGGTTTGAATTTCTCCCTTGGATCGACGGGTAATAGTGCTCAGACCGACTTGAGGACCAAGTCGCCTTCCTTGATGTTCCTGGGTTTAACCTTCTTGTTGAATGCCCATTGTATACGTCGTTGGTATAGCTGGACGTTGTGCAAGGAGTTGAGCCGCCGCTCGTCTAGGAGTGTGAGTTGCTCGTACCTTCGACGGGTCCATTCCGCCTTAGGAACTTGACTCTCCAGTAGGATGTGTAGAGATCACTACTACAGATATAGGGTATAACAACGGTTAAAGACCGTTGTTATATAAAAACGCGGACGTTGTTAAAGCATATGTTGTTAAAGGTTTTAACAACGGTTGGTTTTTTTAAGAAACCCGTTGTGAAAACTATTAACAACGGTTAAAAACCGTTGTCGTTACGAGTCATTCGTTGTGGAAAGTGTGACTAATTTTTGGTGGGAAAGTTATAACAACGGTTACAATAGAAAAAACCGTTGTTATAACTAAAGACAACGGGTTTTTTTTAAATAACCGTTGTGGAAAGTCTGACTAATTTTTGGTGGGAAAGTTATAACAATGGTTACAATAGAAAAACCGTTGTTTTAACTAAAGACAACGGGTTTTTTTAAATAACCTTTGTTATTGTTTTTAAAAAAAATAAAAAAAAAATAAAAATACAAAGCATTACTGCCAAAATCCCTCATGCATCAATTAATTATATATTACTAGATGCATTATTACTGCCAAAATCCCTGCATGAAAGGACATAATATATGGAATGCGAAGGGTTATAAGATTTGAAGCAGGGATATGGCACAACTTCCTAAACAAAAATATACTTCGTATTAATTTAAGCATCAAACCCTAAACATATTAATTAAAAAACAACTCAAACGACACATATACTAATTATAAATTCATTCCACTATCTCAATAACCAATCCATTATATCACTATCTCCACCCTAAACTCCAAACCCTAAATCTTTAAAACCTAATAAACTCCAAACTTCCTTCAATAATGAATGATACCATTCATTTAACATGCATTATGACCGAGTACAACAAAAGTTTCATACGCCGCTTGCAGGAAATCGAGAGGAAGAACAGGCTCTTCCTTGAGCAAGCTCGGATCGCACTCAAGGAGGCCAAAAAAAACATGGCTTGTTAGAGCCGCAGGTAATGCAGCTATATGAAGATATTGCATCTGCGGAACGAAACCTCCAAATAGCAAAGGAGGAGAGGATGATTCTCATAGAAGAGAATGCATCCCTATATGAAGATCTAAGAAATATATTTTTAACAATGCATTAAGTTTATGTATATATATCAATTAATTAAGTTTATGTATGTTAAATGTGGATTTGTTTTAATATCCTCTCCATCATCTTCTTTGTTTTATTTTATTTAATTTGTTTTACTAATAAACGCAGAAAAACTAAGCGAATAATTAGAGAAAGAACAATGACGGAGAAAAACACAACAAATAAAATAATTAGAGAAAGAACAATAATGACGGAGATGACAAAACCTAAAACCATAAAGCGATAGATATATACCTGATAATTAGAGAAAGAAAGAGACGATGACAACAACAGTGACGGAGATGATAAAGCGACGATGAGAAAGAGACAATGAGAAAGAGTGTGGTTGTGTGTTTGTGTTTGTGGCTGTAGCTGATCTGTGTTTGTGTGGTATTTGCTTGAAAGTATTGACAACGGTTATACACATAAACCCGTTGTCATTAGATAATATATTAACAATGGTTCTTTTGACAACCGTTGTTAAAAAAGTATTAACATCGGGTTCTAATATAACCGTTGTAATTACTTTTCACTAATTTTGCGCCAAATTATTAACAATGGCTATAATGTATTACCGAGTAAACTGTTGTTATTAGTTTTTATAATTACAACGGTTGTGCAAGTTTGACTCGTTCTTAAAACCAATAACAACGGTTAACAACACATAACCGTTGTAATTAAGTTTAGTAAAATTCGCGCCATCCATTCTACAACGTCTTATGGTGATTTTCGTGAATAAGCGTTGTTAAAGGGCCGTTGTGGTTGCCTGAATTTGTAATAGTGTGTAATCAACATTAATAATATTTTTGGGAATTTAGATATTTTGTATAAAGGTATTACGTCCATTTGGTTACGTCATTAATTAATCATTACGATTTTGTTTTTGCTGTTATCATCATCTTACGTTTGAATAGACCTATTTACTTTTTTTTTTTGTGTCTTAACTGTCAAGTGAAATTAGGGTAACTGAAGGCAAATAGATATCCAAGTCAAAGACACTGACGTACTACAAATCAATGCCGATTCCTAACAATATTTCTATTGTTTCTTATTGTTTAAACACATTGACATCATACAAGATACTCGGTACATCACAAATTATGAAATAAGACTGTCTTACGTCTTCTAGCGTAAGACGATTTCTTTACTGATTAAACACTCATTTATTACTATCAAAGAGTTTTTATACACATAAGTTTGCCCCTCAAATTTCCGCCTCAAATCTCTCCTAATTAGCAATGTAAGTAGACCATTCTTCTTCTTGTTCCTCCACCTTGAATTGGTTAAGATCTACACTAATGTGCTAGAGGTGTGTCAATTAATTTCATGATTTTACTTAATTCATAGTAACAAATAGCTTTCTACATTATGGTTGTTGCTAAAAATCAATTTTTTGTGTCAAAATTTTTGGTGATCACCAAGGAAAACGAAATTTTGATGATGAATTTATATGT
Organism: Silene latifolia; assembly: GCF_048544455.1. Taxonomy (NCBI): domain Eukaryota; kingdom Viridiplantae; phylum Streptophyta; class Magnoliopsida; order Caryophyllales; family Caryophyllaceae; genus Silene; species Silene latifolia. The sequence goes on along the minus strand of NC_133532.1, from coordinate 63,084,144 downwards.
GGATTTTGGTGATTGTTGTTGTGTGTAATTGGACAACAAAGGCTTAACCTTTGTTGTTATGGATGGATTTTGTTTAATATGTGAAAAATTCGCCTTAAAACTTCGTCTTAAATTTTCTAATTTTAGACAAGTCACGCCCAAAATTTTAATTTCCTTGAGTAAAAGTTGGTTTAATTGCCTTATAAGAATACCATTCTAACTAGTTTTAGTCCCGTGCAAAAATGCACGGGTTTAACATAATATTATTCTCAAGTTATAATAAAACAATTTGGTATATAACGATGATACCATGTTACAAATTATTCATACTCATGCGGATATAATTCCGCATGATTGAATATTCACAAATTTAACTAAATTCAATCAACAACTCTCTTATAGGACCGTCCTATAGCATATGACTGATTCAATAAGAGAAAAGTACAAGCAAAAATACAAAGTAATAATTTAGATGCTCAAGTGCAAAATCATTAAACTAAGCCCAAAATAAAATGAACCCTAAACTAAACATAAAAAAAAAATCCATAATTAAAAACTCAAACCCACCCTCACTAACCTAACACAAAAAACTTACCCAAACTTTAACCCTCAAATTCATTCATCCTCCTCTTTCCGGCTCATCTTACCCTTGTTATTCATCATCTAGTTCAATCTTTCACTTTTTCAATCATATATTCAAGTTAATGCCCAATTATATTATTATTAACCCTACATTTGTTAAGCTTATTATCATATTTTTCACTGTTCATCTACCTTCCCTCATCTAGCTATCTTAATCATCTATCTCTTATTATTTTTATTTTTTAAAAAAAAAATTTTACATCAAAAACCTTCAATAATTGGTAAAGATTCATGTAAGTATACTACAATCTTTGTAAGTTAATAACGTTAAGTTATTTTCTAAATTGATTTTTTTATCATAATTTATTTGCATATTTATATTTAAATAATTCAAAATTAAAGTAATATTTTGTTTTTGTTGAACATTTTTTTGGAAATAAAAGATAAACCCTTTTCATTATTTATGTACTTTAAGCATTTTTTTTTCATTTACTTTAGTGTTTTTTTATGTTCCTTTTCCATTAATATATGTACTCTATTTTATGTCGCATAATTTTTGTAATTTTTTAGCTGACTCACATTATTTTTTTTTAATTAATTCATATTTTACAATTTATTTCTATAATAGTATCATTTATTGATTTATTGATTTGTATAGTTATGAATTTGTATAGTGATCTAGATTATGTAGAATTGTTGTAGAGTTGGAGAAAGAAATAAAAGCTCCCTAAAAATAAGGAAGACACGACTTGAAAGAGAAGAAATACATTTTTTTTCCCATAAATTCAAGGAACCAATAGGAGAGTTTTAAAAAACTCATCTTTTATACTATGCAGATAGATTTATAATTCTGTATTTTCGGAAAATTGGATATGTTTTGACATAAAAAAATAGTAATTTTCATTTATAATTCAGAAATTTTAAAAGGAGAAAAAAAAATTACCCACGTCTCATTTGATACTTGGTGAATATTTTACTTCACCAACATGATTATAAACATTTCACCTCGATCTATAACCGGACGCACATTTGTTGGTAAAAAGATAACAATGTTTTTTATTAAACAAGCGAGAAAGTGTTTGAATTGAAGCGTCAAATATAACGGTTTCGATACTTTTGAGTGAACAATTTTATCGTATACTAAAACACTTTCAAAAACCAATCACTCATAAATTCAGAAAGAGATTCTTGTATAAAGCATTTGACAGGTATTATATAATCCTTAAATCCCTCATTTCTAGAAGAAAAAAGCATTTCTGGAAGAAAACAAGGGTCTTGAGATGAAAGATTACAAAACTCAGGAAAATTTTGAAAAACAACGGTACACTGCTTCCTTCCAACTACTCCTACATACTCCATAGATCCAATATCGCGATTATATATTCTAACAACATTTTTTTCAAAATGTTGCAATATGTGTATCATTAAGATCATACGACTCTAATGAAGCCATTATAAATAAGTAGTCTTTTGAAACAAAGTTTATAAAAAAAATTACTCTAGTTGAATGGACGGGGTTTCAGTTGAAAAATAGTTTTAAAAGGTAATTTTAGATAAATACGGGTGGTAGAATATATAAGACACTATCTGTATCCACCATCAAGAGTTTATATTTTTGTTTGACGGCGATTAATTTTTGTTTAGCAGCTGGACACGATTGGGCCTTTTTTTTGCTGAAATGTAAATTGTATTAATAATTAACCCATTACACCAAACCATTACATGCACACCTCATCATACAAAACATCTAAGCATTATACTAAATCTACCTTAATAAGTCATGTCAATGCTTTCCTATGACTTTTACAATTTACTAAAGAGCTAATTTTCATTCGCACCAAAGACTGTACTCCTCTCAGCACAGCATGAGGATGCTGCACCACCCCTTAAACTCTGGCAGTATTTCTGTTGATCCAAAATAAGTATATCAGAGTTGAGATGACTGGCATGACTACCTTCTTCTGTAACAGTGACCGACATCTCCAAACTATGAGCCAGCTAATAAAAGTGTGAAGTCGTTGATGTAAGTAGCAGCATATTCTTTCATTTTGTTCTCCTTCGCAAAGGGCAAGTACTTGACACTATTTCCCATGTACACATCTCGGCGACGAAGAGAGCTCAGCAATTTTAGCTCCTAGTGAGACGAAATGGTAACCATTTCTTCAATCCCTTGGATCCTAGCCTTCACAACAGCAATTTTAGTACTGAGTCTTGTCAAATGTTCCTTTTGCTTCTCAAGTTGAAGCTTCATTGTGTTGCGTGTTGTGGAAATCTTGCTCACATTTGAAGGTATGCCCTTGCGAGTCACCCTTATGCGTGATAATTGACTGCAAGCTGATTGATGGTGGGTAGTCATAGCAGATTGTAACTCTTTGATGTGTTTCACAATCCCTTTTTTCTGGGCATCAAGTTTGACCAGCTTTTTAAAATCATCATTCACATTCCTGTTGTTTGCCATCCTTTCTAGCAGCAGAGAAGAGCGAAGAGCGTAGGAGCAGGGTGCGAAAAACGAAGAGAACAAAATTTGAGAGAAAAAAATTTATGAGTTGTGTATGTTGTATCGCCTTGAGAAATGAAATTACGGTTGGCCTTTGAGCATGAATAGTTGGTTTCATTACTTGAGTTGATCTTGGTTTCTCAAGAATACAATTCAAATGCACTTGAATTTGAAATAAAGGACCTTATATTATGTCAAAACATAACCATTGAACTCATAAGTACGATATTTACTTGTCGTCTTTGTATAGATAGAGAAAAATATAATTTTCGGAATTTTTGTATGGTTTGATACCAATAATTAAAGCGATTGATAAAAATGGTTCTCTTGGACTCGAAATAACTACATCTTCATTATATAGACAAGAAATAGTGATAAGATCTTTGTACAATACACGTTATGTAAGTTAATAGATGTACTCGATCTACATTTGAGGGGTCTAAAAAACTATTTATTTTAGAATGCTCTCTAATACTATTTGGATATGAGGACAAAAGGCTCCCGTAAGAAAAAAAAATAGTAATCAATATATATATATTGTCCTACTATATCATCAAAGTATATTTGTGTTATGTATATGTCCATTATATACTAAAATTTTGCCACGAATATTGTTATTGTTGTTGTCGTCTTCAATTTTTTTTATTCTATTTTATTATACTCCCTCTATCTCGGTCATTTTTTACCTTTTATTGTTTTTTCATTAACTGTACATTTTCATGATTCATAAAAAGTATGGTACAATGATTCCATCCCTTTATTGCACAAGTAATAGTGACTTTTTTTTTGACACTATGTTATGGTCATGTGAACAATGACGTGTCATATACTGGAAATGACGTGTATCAAAGCCTAAATAAATGCACTTACTTCTTCTAGAGTCTTTTTTAATTTTATACTCCATAGTAGATACATTAAACAATTACACAATCTATAAAATACTATTAAAATGTTAGCCTAAAAATGCCACATAGATAATGCCACATAAGATGAAAAAAAAGCCACATACACAATAACAATATGACTTGGCAAACTAATATCACATGCATTATCAATTTATTATTATATTGCATTAATTTAATTCACTTATTTTCTTTAAATATCCATCCATATTCCATTAGTTTTCAATTTAATTAACTAAAAAAAACTATAATAAAAAAATACGCATTAACTATAAGTTAATAATTTCAAGATATTTCATATGGAGTAGTATTATATGTATTCGAAATAAAAAAAACTGAATATATAAGAAATTAAGAACGAAAAAGAATAAATGAAGTTAAAAAAAAATTGTATTGTCACTAATTCACTATTGTTTTTTTTTGAAAGGCATTAATTCACTATTGTTATTACTAGAAAAAAACAATAATATACCATAACTTTGTTGTATATAGAAGATGTTTTACAGAACTAATTAATCAACAAATGAGTATTAAAGATCATATAGAATATTTTCTTAGGAAAATATAAAATATTTGGAAAATAAATATTTATTTAATTTAAGTAATTTACATACAGATTTTGTAAATACTTAACTGAAATTATAGACTAATAATAGAATTTTAAAAGGGTAGTAATACAATGTATTTAGTTCATGAAATTATTTCACGTAAAGGATAAGGTTTTATAAAAAAAAAACACAAATTGCGTTGTTTAGCAATATATATTTAGTAAGTAAACTAAAATAATTATATTTATAATTTTGTGTTCATGGTGAATTTAAACGAGACCTTCTCCATTCCACTTTTATTGTTTAATTATCCTTTAAAATTTATTCCAAATTAATTGTTTTTTCGAAATCTATACAATAATATAAAAAGGCTAGATTGAGTAGCTAATAGAAAGACACATGACCTAATACAAGTTATACAATAACATAAAAATGCTAGATTGAGTAGTTACAATTATATGTTAGATCAAAAATTAATGAAAAAATAAATTAAAAACAAAATACAAAAAGACAAAGTAGTAATCAATATATTATAATCATTTATCCTACGTAAACTTTAATCTTCCAAACATTACTCTATTTCATAATTACAATTTATTCCTCTTTAATACCAAACTTTTCATATTCCATAATTATGAAACCATCAGCAAATTTTACCTATAAAATGAGATTAGTAGATGAGAATCTAGCTTACCTATTTGTTTTCATTTGAACTTTAAAAAAAAAAAAAAACTATCTTTCTTTTGTGGTGAAATGAACGGGAAATGAAGAGATAAGAGAAAAATAGAAGAAAAGAGAATGTATAATTAACAAGCATTTATATCGTATTGTTCGTTTTTGGTGTTGTCGAATGTTGATGATGACACTTGAGATTATTGATGATCGATGATCGAATATATATCACCATCCATTGTGGCGAAAGAATGTCCAACTTTGGTGAATGAAAATCTAGCTTGACCAAATTGTACCCTTAACTTTTTTGTCTCACACATTCTTAAGAACAATGTAATGTTTTGAATTTTTTTTATGTATTCATTAATTAATAATGTGTAGTTAATTTGTTGGGATTAACAACATATTAAATATGTATTGAATAAAATTTATATTTTGCTCGTACTTTGACTATCAAATAGTAACAAATTTTTTTATTTTTGAAGTGAGAATATTGCAGTAATGTCGATGTTTTTTTATCTCGATCTATTATATCCATCTCATTTAATTTTTTTATTTGATTAAATTTTACAACGGTTAAGTGAAAATGAGTGAAGAATAGTTTAGTTTTTCAATATAATTATTATTTTCAAACATAAAATATAACTATGGTTGATGTTACTTACTATTTTTATGATATCATCATTTTAATAAAGTTATAAACTAGAAAAAATATCATTTAAATGTCGAATAAATACAATATCATTTGGCTATAGATAACAGTAAGAATAATATAAACATGATGCAATAACAAATAAACAATAAAGAATGATGTAAGTATCAAGACACTATAAGAAAAAAAAAAAGATTACGTGAGCAAATAATTATTAATGACGAGCTAGAAAAGTCACGTGATTTTCACGGAAAATCTATACAATATTTTAAAAAGATAAAACTAAGCATTTCACTAAGTAATGTCTCCTATCAAAAGTCATCTTGAATTGTGATGTGTCACATGCATATAATTAGTGAAAGTAAAAATAAAATTTATGTTGTACAAAAGAATGTAAATGTCAATAAACTTTTTAGTTTCCTCTCATATTTATAGCTATTAATAATTAATAATTAATTTACTCTACTAATTTGACATCTAAATCCTTTCTTAGTTGATTTTTTGGCTTCCCTCTCCTCATTTATACTACCTATACACATTGTCTTATTTTTGTCTACAATTATCATCATTTGCATTACCACAATGTTTCGACTTCTCTACCTTCAACACTTTTGAGATTTTATTTTGAAGATTTTTCATTTTTAAGCTTCCACACTCAATTCAAAATTATTTGGTTCACATAAAATCCTAATTGAATTAATCATTTTAACTTGACTTTATAACAACTTTACGTAGCTACAATATATTTTATATTCTTATTTAATTGCAGCTCATTCTACAGAATTAAATTAATTGTTTCAGTTTACATTTCATTATTATAGTTTGATTGACTTTTTATTTTTTTACAGGTACTCCTTTTATACTATGTAGTATTTATAATTACGTATAGTAGTATAAATCTCAATGAAGCCACATAAGACATTACATCCGCCAATTCTTGGAAGATTTTTTGTCAAAAGTTTGTGAATTCTACCCAGTTTATCTTTGTTGCACTAATGTTGCACGTAACACCTTTTTTTCCTTAATTTTTTTTGTTAAGACTTCAATTAGTCACAATTCAATTAACTCAAAGTGTGTAAAAGATTATACGAGTAAGTCAATAAGCTTAGACATTTTTGCCAATATAGTTTAAGGAGATATTTTTAAGTTGTAGCTAATTATTTTTACAATGTATAAGAATGTTTATTTATTTATATTTTTGGTTGAACAAAGTGGAAGCGCCTATGTGACATATTGTATAGACTAAATATTTGTTATGTGTGTCATTCATAAGATGCATAACTAATTTTGCTCATTTTTACCAATAATTGTTCGAAATTCTAAAGTTATACTCTTTTACTTCACTCTCTTACTATTTTCCATAAATCTATTGTACGCGAAAATAATTTGTGACACAAATTTTTTGCTTATTTAGTGTTACAGGGCATTCTACATATTTTTAAAATATGACAGAAATTTTTTTAAAAGTATAAAATCCATTGAAATTGAGGGAATATAAAATTGTTGTAATATACAAGTATATCCATTATTAGGTACTGAAAATTTAGTTCGTACTTGCAACACATACACAATAATTTTAAAATGTTACCTTAAGCAACTTTTTTTTTATCAAATATGCAATATTTTCACTATCCATCTATAATTACAGGTGTAAAAACTCTAATTCATTTAATCAATAAAGTGAAATTAAACTAACACTTAAATATTTGTTGGTTAAGAAAAATATTTGTATTGCATAATCTTTAAGCCGATTAAAACAATAAATTATTAACGATCCCGTGATTTTCACGGGCTCTAAAACTAGTTAACTATTCATTGATCACGGTTGAATTAAATGTTCTATTTAAATTTCTAATAGATACACTAAACAATTACACAATTATGTCTAAATGAATTTCTACCTATTGTCATTTGTCAATCTATGTGAAACATCGTCATTTTTTAACATCTTATTTTTAACATATTTTTTCTCCATCTATTTATTCTTAATAATATTTTTTGTACCATGCAACTTTATGTAGGTGAATCTTTATCAAATTAAAAATTCTAGAGATCAAAAGACTTATATTCTCTTTCATTTAACTGTCAAAAGTTTAAGCATACACAACTATATCAATAAATACATTTCATTATAACAACAATTAAAATGAAAATAGAGTATACACATTGGTGATCATGTATACTATTGAATAAAATGAGTTCTATTCACCTATAAAATTCTAATTTATTCAAGTGTTTGTAGCTACGTGTTATTTAAATATTACGAGTATATGAGTTAATTACAAAAACAACTACTTTTCTAGAAAAAATATTAATAACCATGCATACAAGCATGAATACTACAGACTAATAAATTTCATTAAAACAAACATCCTAGCATTGTACAAATATTGTTTGAGCTCTTTGATTTCAAATTCAAGTGTCTTGGAATTATTCTCACGATTAGCCAAGATCATTTCAAGTAATGCAACCAACTGACCACGCTCAAAGTCTCACCCTTCCTGACATCCTAAACATATATAAACTCTTAAATTCAACAAAAAATTTATAACTTATAACCCAATATTTTGTGGAAAAAAAAAGGAAAAATTACAAATAACCACCCCGTATTTGCCTCCTTTTACAAATTACCACCCCGTATTTGCATTTTTACAAATAACACCCAACATTTACAATATACTCCCCAATCACCACCGTATTTTTACCCCGATCATTGTTTTTCTTATTTCTCCACTTGTTAGGCGACGACTTACGCGAAATTACAAAACTACCCTCATTTAAATACACCAATACAACCATTAACCAAATAATTAGAGTTTGATTTCCCCGTTCCTTCTGGGTAACAACAGTAAAAAAAAAGATGGCTATCATCTTAAGAAATGCTTCAAGACTACAATCAGAAACGATATTGGCTATTACAAAGTATGAATCATACCCCTAGATATGGAAGACAACCCAAATTAACAAGAGTACCTCAAGACAACCACCTACAATTCGTACTCCTTGTCTTCAGATCCAAACATCCCATAATTTTAAAATTTATCCCTCACAAAAAGGTAGAATTGGGGTGTTATTATTTGAAGGAAGAATCTGGCCTCATGACTTAATGAAAGCATGTTCATCATTTCCACTTTCTGTATATAACAGTCGATTGCGAGGGAGATGCAAACTAAACTCAAAAATACTTGCACCGACATTAACTATCAACTATAGAGGGGTGTGGGTGAAGGTTTTTATGGAGATAGGTGAGACAGAGTTGAACACACCAAAGGGAAAAGATGAAATGGGGATTTTCAATAATCAATTGAGTGATTTAGGGTTAGTTTGTTTGAATGAATTGGGGGAAGTTGAGGATCAAACTAATTATTTGGATATTGAGTATGTTGGTGTAATTAAATAAGGGTAGTTTTGGAATTTTGCGTAAATCGTCACTTAACAAGTCGGGAAATAAGAAAAACGATGCTCGGGTAAAAAATACGGTGGTGATTGGGGAATATACGGTGAATGTTGGGTGTTATTTGTAAAAACGCAAATACATGGTGGTAATTTGTAAAAAGATGCAAATACGGGGTGGTTACTTGTAATTTTTCCAAAAAAAAACTTACCCATTCTCATTTTTATCTTTGGGTGAATATCACGTCACCAACATGACTTATAAATATGTGTCGGTGGATCTATCATTGACCGCACATCTTCTGATAAAAAGATCACAATATTTTTTACTCCCTCCTATTCTCTAACATCATTCACATTTTCTAAAACGACAAATTCACTAAGATCTTCGACTTTCCTTATTAGTCCATAATTTGTAATTTTTAAGACTCGTGACCCCACATTTTCTCTCTTACTTTCCATTTCCTCCATTTTCCACTACAAATCTCATTCCTCTTAAAAACTCCTCAAAAACCAATGGGAACATCATAGTGAATATGAGGGAGTAATATACTATAAAGCAAGCGTTTGTATTTAATCGTGAAATACAACGGCTTTGATACTTTTGACTTAGCAATTTTATCATATACCAAAACGCTTTCAAAAAACCAATTACTGTATAATTCAGGCAAGGGATTATTTTATGAAACATTTGCCGGTATTATAGGATCATTATTTTTCTCAAGAGTGAAAGGAATTCTGGAACGCAAGTGTGTTTACTTGAAATATTATAAAGCAAATTAAAAAGTCTAAAAACAATACACTTTTTAGTACCAACTATTCCTACATACTCCATAGACTCATCCCGTCGATTACATATTTTAACTGAATTTTGTGAAACTTTGGCCAAATGTGTATCATTAAGATTATAAGATATAAATGAAGCCATTATAAATCAATAATAAATATATACTCCATAAAGCAGGAACTTTTCAAACGATATTAGAGAGTCCAACTTTTTTATAATTTCATATGAATAAATTATAATGATTATATGAATTTGATTATGACTTGGAATAAATTTTAATAGTTATATGAATTTGATTATGAATTTGGTCTCAGTCGTAGAGTTTTTATCAGAATCAACTATAAGGCATTGATGTGTGTATAAAAGGACGGAATTTATTCTTTGATTGTCCGCGTTAATAATTGCACGTTTATTATTGATTATAGAATCAATAAGCATACCATGATACAATATTTGTTTGTTCTATAACCAACTTAATCGTTATTATATTTGTAGCACAACTTTTTGGTTATATGCTCTAAACGTTGAATTTTTTATTTTTTTATTTTGATATTTTCAGGGGCAGTCGTATGCAAGATTACTCACTACCTCATTTATAGTGTCACTACTACAGATACAAGCTATAACAACGGTCAAAAACCGTTATTATATAAAAAAGCGGACGTTGTTAAAGATTGCAACAACGGTTGGTTTATCTAAGAAACCCGTTGTGAAAACTATTAACAACGGTTAAAAACCGTTGTCGTTACGAGACATTCGTTGTGGAAAGTGTGACTAATTTTTGGTGGGAAAGTTATAACAACGGTTACAATAGAAAAAACCGTTGTTATAACTAAAGACAACGGGTTTTTTTAAATAACCGTTGTTGATTTCAAAAAAAATTAAAAATAAATTATATATTACTAGATGCATGCATTATTACTGCCCCTTATGCTTCCGATGCATGCATTATTACGGCCAAATCCTTGCATATGAAAGGACAATATATGAAATGAGAAGGGTTATAAGATTTGAAGCAGGATATGACACAACTTCCTAAACATATTAATTAAAAAACAACTCAAACGACACATTACTAAGTATAAATTCATGCATTATCTCAATAACCATTCCATTATATCATTATCTCCACCCTAAACTCCAAACCCTAAATCTTTAAAACCTAATAAACTCCAAACTTCTTTCAACAATGAATGATACCGTTCGTAATACATGCATTATGACCGGGTATAACAAGAGTTTCATCCGCCGGTTGCTGGAAATCGAGAGGAGGTACATGAGCTACTTTGAGGAAGCTCGGATCGCACTCAAGGACGCCAAAAAAATGGCTTGTTAGAGCCGCAGATAATGCAACTATATGACGATATAGCATCTGCGGAACGAAACCTCCAAATAGCAAAGGAGGAGAGGATGAATATCATAGAAGAGAATGCATCCCTATATGAACATCTAAGAATTGTATTTTTAGCAATGAAATAAGTTTATATATATATATATATATATATATATATATATATATATATATATATATATATATATATATATATATATATATCAATTAATTAAGTTTACGCATTCCTCTCCATCATCTTATTCTTTGTTTTATTTTATTTAATTTGTTTTACTAATAAACGCAGAAAAACTAATTAAGAGAATAATAATTAGAGAAAGAACAATAATGATCGAGAAAAACACATGCAAATAAAATAATTAGAGAAAGAACAATAATGACGGAGATGACAAAACCTAAAACCATAAAGCGATAGATATTTACCTGGTAATTAGAGAAAGAAAGAGACGATGACAACAGTGACGGAGATGATAAAGCGACGATGAGAAAGAGACAATGAGAAAGAGTGTGGTTGTGTGTTTGTGTTTGTGTTTGTGTTTGTGTTTGTGTTTGTGTTTGTGGCTGTAGCTGATCTGTGTTTGTGTGGTATATATTGTGGAAAGTATTGACAACGGTTTTTACACACAAACCCGTTGTCATTAGAGAATATATTAACAATCGGTCCTTAGAAAACCGTTGTTAAAAAGTATTAACAACGGGTTTTATTATAACCGTTGTAATTACTTTTCACTAATTTTGCGCCAAATTATTAACAACGGTTATAATGTATTACAGAGTAAACTGTTGTTATTAGTTTTTATATTAACAACGGTTGTGCAAGTTTGACCCGTTGTTAAAACCAATAACAACGGTTAACAACACATAACCGTTGTAATTAGGGTTAGTAAAATTTCGCGCAATCCATTCTACAACGTCTTTTGGTGATTTTTGTGAATAAGCGTTGTTAAAGGGCCGTTGTGGTTGCCTGGATTTGTAGTAGTGGATGGGACCTCTAACTCTACCGGTTGAACCATCTCTATACCGTATGCTAAGTAGAAGAGTGTGGCGCCTGTCGGTGTTCGAATGGAGGTTCGGTATCCCAGAGTGCGAATGGGAGTTTGCTCGGCCAATCGCGGTAGTTATCTTACATTTTCTTGATAATGGTGACAAGAGTTTTGTTCGCTGCCTCCACCACTCCGTTGGTTTTGGGACGGTAGAGGGATGATCGATGTCTTTTGTCTTGTATTTGTCCAGCAAGGCCTGTGTTTCCGCTCGGAAGTGAGAGCCTTGATCGCTGATGATTTCATGGGGTACCCCATATCTGCAGATGATGTTGTTCTGGATGAACTTGGCCACTTGTTTGGCGGTCAAGACTGCATATGACTGCGCTTCAACCCATTTAGTTAAATAGTCAATGGCGACGAGGACGAAGCAATGCCCCTTGGTGCCTATTGGGTTAACTTTCCCGATGATGTCGATGCCCCAGGTCGAGAAAGGCCAGGGTGATGTCATGATGTATAAAAGGGACGGCGGTATGTGTTGTATGTTGGCGAATATTTGGCAATTGTGGCAATGATTGACGTAGTTACGACAATCGGCTTCCATGGTGGTCCAATAGTAGCCTAGCCACATGATTTTTCGAGTCAACATCATCGCGCTCATGTGAGGGCCGTATTCTCCGTCGTGGACCTCTCCCATAACTTTTTTGGCTTTGTGATGATCAATGCAAAAGAGGAGAATCCCTTTGGATGTTCTTTTGTATAATTGGTCTTGATTTATCATGAATTGTGATGCAAGTAAACGGATGGTTCTTTGTCCTCTTGGATCAGAGTTAGGAGGAAATTCATTTTTGGTTTTGTAGTTAAGGATGGCTTGGTACCAGGATTCATCATGGTTTTCCTCGTCGTTATTGATGGCACAGATGTGATCTGGCTCGCTCCTTCTCTCGATACATAGGGGCATTAATGTCATGTCGTCGGGTATGTTGACGAGTGCGACAAGTTTTGCTAGGGTATTAGCAAATTTATTTTCCTCTCGTGGCAAGTGGAAGTAGTCGACTGGGTCGAAGAACTCGACCTCTTGATTGATTCTCGCTCGGTAGGGAGCTAAGCTGTCGCTTTGGATTTTCCATGATCCGGACACCTGATTGATGATGAGTGAGGAATCGCCGTGGACCCTCAGTCTCTTGATGCCAAGTGTGATGGCTGCTTGTAGGCCGATGAGGTATGCTTCATATTCGGCGGCATTGTTGGTGACGACGAAGTCTAGTTTGACCGAGATCGGAACATGTTCTCGCTCTGGTGATATTATGAGGATCCCTACCCCAAAGCCTCTCAGATTAGATGCGCCATCAAAGTATAGGTCCCATGCATCGGTGTCGGCATACAGGATGTCTTCGTCAGGAAGGGACCATGTGTCGGTCGTTGGATCCTCATTGATGGGATTTTATGCTAGGAAATCGGTGATTGCCCTTCCCTTAATAACCTTGAGGGGTGCGAATTTGAGATCAAACTCGGATAGCATGAGTGTTCATCTCGACAGCCTTCCGTTTAGTAAAGGTTTTCGAAGATGTATTTGACTGGGTCCATCTTGGAGTAGATGTGGACCATGTAGCTGAGCATGTAATGCCGCAGCTTCTTTATTGACCATACTAGGGCAAGGCATGTCTTTTCCAGTTGGGTGTACCTTGTCTCATACTCAATAAACTTTTTGCTGATGTAGTAGATGGCTCTTTCTTCGCCATCGACTGTTTGTGCTAGCATTGCTCCCATGGCTGTGTCGGTGATAGTTAGGTATAGGGACAAGGGAATCTCTTGTTGAGGTGGCATGAGGACAGGAGGTTTGGATAGGATTTCCTTTATCCTGTCGAAGGCCTTTTGACAGTCGTCGTCCCAATCGGTGTGATCAGAGGCGTGAAGTTTCTTGAAGATTGGTTCACAAATCATGGTGAGCTTGGCTATGAAGCAGCTGATGTACTGAACCTGACCGAGGAATCCCCAAATATCCTTCTCATTCTTAGGCAGAGGCATTTGTTGAAGGGCTTTGATCTTGGTTGGATTAATCTCAATGCCTCTTTTACTGATGACATATCCCAAGAGTTTTCCGGAGGTGACTCCGAATGCACATTTCTGAGGATTTAGTCTCATGTTATATTTTCGCAGATGAGCGAAGAATTTACAGAGGGCATTGATGTGGCCTTCCCGTTCTCTTGATTGACAATCATGTCATCGACATATACCTCTACTTCCTTGTGCATCATATCATGTAGGAGAGTGGTAGCGGTTCTTTGATAGAATGCTCCGGCATTGATAAGGCCGAAGGGCATGACAGTGTAGCAATATGTACCCCATTGTGTAGTGAATGCAGTCTTGTGCATGTCTTCCTCAGCCATTTGATCTGGTTTTACCCGACATACCCCTCCATGAATGATAGGAGAGCATGCTCGGCGGTATTGTCCACCAGGATGTCAACATGTGGCAAAGGGAAGTCGTCCTTTAGACTTGCCTTGTTCAGATCCCTGAAGTCGACGCAAACCCAAATTCTTTCGTCTTTTTTAGGTACATGCACGATGTTGGCCACCCAGTCCGAGTATTCAGACACTTTGATGAACCCGGCCTTGAACTGTTTATCCACTTCTTCCTTGATTTTCAAAGCCCATTCAGGGCGCATTCGGCGCAGTTTTTGCTTCACGGGCTTAGCTCCGGGCATAATGGGTATCCTGTGCTCCGCAATTTCCCTGTCGATCCCAGGCATATCTTCGTAGGACCAGGCGAATACGTCCTTGTATTCGTGTAGGAGGTCAATGAACCGTTCTCTTTTCGAGGAGTCAAGGGTTGTCCCTACCCTAAGTTCTTGAGGTGTGTTGTCGGTTCTTACGTTAATAGGTTCGGTCTCCTCAATGATGGGGGTCCTGGTTTCCCGTTTGTCAAGTTCTTTGGCTAGGTGAGGTGGGTAGTCACTCAAGTCAAATTCCTCATAGTCATTCAGAATTGCATTACAGTTAAATTGAGACGAGTCATAAGCAAACTTAGCGTTCATTAAGTTTACTCGAGCGAAAATCTCGGAGAGGATAGGCATCTCATGGTCGGTCTGAGGCGACACAGCAGAGGAGGTGGCCCCTGGAACAGGCTCCAAGTTGTCACCCTCCATGGGAGGGGGGACGACCCTAGTTGACTCAGCCTCTGAAGCAACCACAAGTTTGTGATAAAACAGCGGGAAGTGGACCTTGACTGGGACATCAGGAGTGCTAGGAGCTAAGACAGACTCCGACTCTGACTCCGACTCAGATTCTTCTTCACTTCCCTCTATGAATATAGGGCCTTCTCCAGTTGTAATCTTGAGAATGCGGCCTTGACGATCGGTCCACTTGACGGTTTTCCTCCAGCCTTGTGTAGCTTTCTCTGGGTCAATATCAGAGATTAAGGCGATGGGGTCAAACTGGTTGTCCTTCAGAGCAATGTTAATGATGTCCTCATAGTCGAGGTGTTTGATTTTATCCTCTCCAAAGAGGAGAATGACAGCTTGTCCGTCGAGGCATGAGGACGACTTAGACTCGGTTGATGCATCTTCACTGTTGTTGGGGATGGATGAAGTAGCAGTCTTGGAATACTTCTACACCCGGGTGCCTGACCTTGGACATAGAGTCATAGATCGGCTCAGGAAAGCCGTGGTAGAGCTCGGACTCTCCCCCAAGGACGAAGTATCCATTGAGGGTCAAATGATAGGGACGAAGGATAACTCCGTGCTTCTTGCGCTTCCGAATTAGGAGGTTTATCTCCTGGATATCTTCATTGGTAGGTTCATAGCTCAGCCCGAAGGGGATGTTGGGGACCTTAGCCTATTTTAAGGGAGGTAAGGTGCTCTTCGGCGAATTGAGGGGTAGACCCGGAAAATAACCCTGGCGCATCAGAATGCAATTGACTGTGAGGTTGGCAAATGGGTCACAATCAAAGGGTGTTGATTCGTCAGTTAGGGCATTCACAGCTTGGAATCCCAACTTCTCGTTGTCGTCCTCCTCAATGACTTGGGAGGATATCTCCTTTTTCATGATGACTTTGATTGGGGAAGCGAGAATTGTGATCGTCTTCATGTTGAAAGGGATCCTGATCTTCTGATGAAGGGTTGAGGTAACTGCCTTGACGGCGTGAATCCAGGGACGTCCCAGAAGCATGTTGAAGTAGGCGTCAATGTCGACTACCTGAAAAATGGTTTGCCTTTCCAGTGGTCCGGTTGCAACGGTTAGAGTGATAAGCCCTGCGACCTTACGACGAGTGTCGTCATAAGCGCGTACTCCTTGATTGGTTGGGACCAAATCAGCATCTTTGATTCCTAGTTTATGAGCTGTTTTGAGGGGAATGACATTAACCGCGGATCCGTCATCTACAAGAACCATATGCACATTCTTTTTGAGGCACTGCACGGTGATGTACATGGCCAGGTTATGGTGGCTCCGAAGGGAGGGATATCCTCATCAGAGAAGATGACCGGGTTGTTCAGGTCGGGGACATCACTTGTCATGTGTGCTACTACTTCTTCAGGGGAGGAGGTAGAGGGCACAATTAGTTTTCCCAAGGCTTGTAGTAGAGCTTGCCGATGTTCGAAGGATGTAGCAATCAGTTGCCAAATTGAAATTTGGGCTTTTGCTTTTTGCAGTTATTTAAGGATCGAATTCTTGGGAGCCTTTGGTTGAGTGTCCATGTTGGGGACAACCTGGTCATTCGTTGCTAGAACGACTGTTGAACCGTTCGGGTTTTGATAGGGGCGTCCGGACCGGGTAAGATGACCGATATCCTTTGCTCGTTTCTCTTTTTCAGGGACTATATAGATGTCCTCAGCATCATCTCTCCAGATACCATTGAGTTCGGGATCTTGAGGGTACCTTGGAGGGGTATTCCTCGGTGGGCAGTTTTTGTGAGGGTAATTTTTGTGAGGTTGATTATTGTGGGGGTGATTATCATGGGGTGCATGCCAGAATGGTCGCGGGAGCAATCCTTCCTGATGAGGGTAGTTTTGGGTGTTTAGGGGACCCTCCCTTTGGTGCGGTGTTGGAGGATTGAAAATCAATCGTCGGTAGGCATCGTCAAGTCGAGTAATTCTTTCGGAGAGACTGGCTACTCTTCAACTTGTTGGAACATGGCAAGCATGGTTGCGGCGCTGAACACAAATACCCCGTCTGAGGCATCCTTCTCCAAGGCATTCACCTCGTCATCAATTGGTAAGATGAGATATGAGCAGTCTAAGGTCGGCTCATCATCGGAGATAGCATGGATTCCCAAAGGTTTGTCTTGTTGTTCGGTTTAACTGGTTGAGGCAAAGGTAATTCCCCTTTCTCGATCATGTCTTGAATGACGTGTTTGAGTTTCAAACAGGTTTCCGTGTCATGACCTTTCCCTTGGTGGTATTGGCAGTAGGCATTAGGGTTCCAAAAGCGGGATTTCTTAGCATCAGACGGATCCGTGGTGGGTTCGATTGATTGCAATTTCCCTTGGTCCATAAGCCTTTTTAGGGTGCTTGCATAAGTTGACCTTAGGTTGGTGAACACTCTTTGAGGGCGTTCGGCTCTCTTGGTGGTTGGCTCGAGGAGGTTGATCTCGTCAATTTTGTTTGTCTGACCATAAGGACGAGATCCGGTTGATGTGGATCCCTGGTAGCCTCTACCGGTGGTCTTGGCCAGGACACCCTTTCGGAGGTCGTCTTCAATGCTTGTTCCGAGAATTTGCAGATCCTGGAATGTCTTGATGTTTTGGTATCTCAATAAGTTGGCACATACCGGGCGGAGATTGTTGACAAACTTTTCCACCAAAGTTGACTCACTCGGCTTGCTGACCAACTGAGTGCTTACTCTCCTCCAATGGGTCAAGAATTCGGTGAATCCTGTAACACCCCCTCATAACAAAGTGCCTTACCAGGACCACCCTACCATGAGAGTGTGTTACCATCTCGGTTGCCCGAGGTTAGTACATATCAAAAGCGTCTGAACTGAGCACATTTATTAAAGTAATGTAAATTGTAAAGTTTACAACATCCAAAACCAAATACTGTCTAACGAAATACAACTTCAAAGTCTTAATAATAAAAGAAACTCGCTAAGACTCCGACGGTGATGCTATGACTCATGGTGGCAAATCTCCCAAGATAATCCCCAAGCTCTCACTAGCAAAACCTGTCAAGCCTGCTCACCATCCCCGAATGGATCACCGCAGATTCCACAAACAACAACGGGGTCAGTATTATGCAACAAACAAGACAAACAAATGCAATACTCGTCTGATCATCGTCAACTCCCAATCACCCAAGCTCACATAGTAACCGACTACACACTAAAGTGTGTAGCCCTGCCAGATTACCCATCACAACAGGTAATCCTCGCCGCCATGGGTGACCGCGGCCGATCCCACCTAGTCCGGCTCCTCAACGAGCGACAATGATCCCGTCCCTTAATGTGCACATCCCCTCCCGTGGCGGGTTCCACGGAGGGCGAACTAGGGTGTGAAGCCACTCCCGCAAGTGACTCCACCACAATCACAATCACATGACATTACTGTCATCTCAATCCCCTCACACCAACACTGTCACAACAATCTCCATACTACGATGATCAACAGACAACGATAATTACAACAACATGTCATGTAAAGCGCAGTAAACTGAGTAGGGAAAACCCTACCTTAGCAATCACAGCAGTATGCAACACGGACAATCAAAAAGGCTCCTCTACGAAGTCTTCTCCTATACAATGATCATACAACACAATTACACTTTGTACAATTCCCAACATCCCCTTCCCATATAAATGTACAGTAACCCAAAAAGATGCAATAATTACAAAGATAGAACTTACCAACAGTGCAACAAGGACTTATACGCAAGAATCACCGCAATTACCCACACAAAGATGCTACGAAATGCTCAATGGAAGGATTAGGGAATGATTTGGGTATGATTAGGGTAACGTAGAAATGATAATGTTGTGAAAAATGATATTAGAAACTGACGCGGAAATATAAAATACCCTAATCACTCCTTAATCAAACCGTCGAAATATAACATCGCCAAACCGGACACTCGGTCGAGTAAGTGCATACTCGGCCGAGTGTCCAATACTCGGTCGAGTATTCACTATACTCGGCCGAGTATTCCTCGGCAGAACCAAAATAACACGCACTCCGAGCACTACTCGGCCGAGTAGGCTCTACTCGGTCGAGTAGGCTCCAAGGAAAATCCGTAGTGTTACAATCTTTCCCCCTAAAAAGAACTTCGTCCCGAAGTTCACACTCTACTACAAGCAAGCACAACCCCACGACACAAGACTCTAACAATCATATGAGACAACTCAAAGGAACTACACAAGCATCACAACAAGTTACCCCAAACGCATCTCCCGACTCGAACCAAACAAAGCAAAAGAAACAACAAAACACCATCGCGACCATCTCCTACCCCCCTAAAAAGACAACGGTTACGTCCCCGTAACCAAACATACCTGATCAAAAAGGTTAGGAAAACGATCTCGCATAGCTTCCTCGAGTTCCCATGTGGCTTCCTCCACATTATGATTAGACCAAAGGACCTTGAGTAAGACCGTCTCACCATTCCGGGTCTTACGAACCTTGCGATCAAGAATCTCCTTAGGAATCTCGGCATAGGACAAGGATTCATCGAGTTCAATGTTCTCCATCTCGAGGATGTGCGACGGATCACTCACATATTTCCGAAGTTGAGACACATGAAAAACATTGTGCACTCTATCCAAAGTTGGTGGTAAAGCTAACCTGTAGGCTACCTCGCCAACACGGTCCAGAATTTCATAAGGACCTATAAACTTTTGGCTTAGCTTACCCTTTTTCCCAAACCTCATAACACCTCGCATAGGTGACACTTTCAAAAGCACCTTGTCACCTACCGCGAACTCAATGTCCCTGCGGTGTAAGTCGGCGTAGCTCTTCTGACGATCTTGAGCTGCTCTCATCTTTTGGCGAATCAACTGGATTTGCTCAACCATCTCTTGAACCAATTGTGGCCCTAAAACCACTGTCTCGGAACTATCATCCCAACAAACTGGACTTCGGCATTTCCGGCCATACAAAGCTTCAAAAGGTGCCATCCCAATGCTTGTATGATAACTATTATTGTATGAAAACTCAATCAAATCAAGTCTGTCTTCCCAACTGCCTCCAAAGTCCATAACACATGCCCTTAGCATGTCTTCTAAGGTCTTGATGGTCCGTTACGAATTACGACCATCGGTTCACGGATGAAAAGTGTACTCATCTTCAGCGTTGTACCCATCAACTCTTGCAGTTCTTGCCAAAACTTTGATATGAACCTCGCATCACGATCAGAAACAATATCTTTTGGAATACCATGTAACCGAACCACATGCTTTCTGTAACCCAATGCCAGCTGCATCTTAGACCAAGTATCCTTCATGGGGACGAAATGGGTTGATTTGGTTAACCGATCCACAATCACCCAAATCATGTTGTTACCT
This sequence comes from Silene latifolia, assembly GCF_048544455.1. Taxonomy (NCBI): domain Eukaryota; kingdom Viridiplantae; phylum Streptophyta; class Magnoliopsida; order Caryophyllales; family Caryophyllaceae; genus Silene; species Silene latifolia. Next base: position 63,063,312 of record NC_133532.1, on the reverse strand, counting down.
TTTTGTGACCTAGGTAACCCCACAATAAAGTCCATGGAGATCGACTCCCACTTCCACTCGGGCACCGTCGAGACCTGAATCTTACCTTGAGGTCTCCTTTGTTCACCTTTGACCCTTTGGCGGTGTCAAACATCTAGCCACAAACTCGGCTACATCTCTCTTTATGTTCGGCCACCAAAAAGTCTTCTTAAGGTCTCTGTAAAGCTTGTCACCACCCGGTGAATGAATAAGGAGTACAATGAGCCTCGACAAGATCATTCTCCTTAACTCGCATCGTCAGAACACACCATCTCCCATCAAAACGAACACTCCCATCCGGATGTATAGAGAACCGGAAGTCGCTCTCCACTCTCTACCTTTGACTTCCACTCCGGATCTTAGGATCAAGCTCTTGCTTACTTTTGATGTTTTCATACAACTCGGGCTCGATCGTCAAATCCCCGATGGTATTCCCCTCTCGAATCATAAAGATCCCCAATCTAGACATCTCATCTCTCAACTTCAGCAAGGACATAGATGTACCTAGCGAATGAACGCTCTTCCTACTCAAAGCATCTGCGACCACATTAGCTTTACCTTCGTGATAGATGATCTCCATATCATAATCTCCAATCAGCTCCATCCACCGCCTCTGTCGCATGTTAAGCTCCTTTTGAGTGTAGATATAGACTCTTATGATCAGAGAACACCTTAAAAGTTGCGCCATAAAGGTAGTGCCTCCAAATCTTAAGAGCGAACACAATCGCACTGACTCCAAATCATGAGTAGGGTAGTTCTCCTCATATTGCTTCAAGCGCCTCGAAGCATAAGCTATCACTTTCCTCCCGCATCAAAACACAACCTAGACCGTTCTTTGAAGCGTCGGTATAGACCTCAAAGTTCTCACAACCCTCTGGCAAGGCTAGGATAGGAGCTGTGGTTAAGCGTTCTTTTAAGGTCTGAAACGCCGTTTCACAACTCTCATCCCAAACAAATCTGACTTCCTTCCTCATCAAGGATGTCATAGGCCGTGCTATGGTAGAGAAATATTTCACAAACCTCCGATAGTAGCCGGCAAGGCCTAAGAAACTCCGAATCTCAGCAACATTCTTCGGCGATTCCCACTTGGTAACGGCCTCAATCTTACTAGGATCCACAGATACTCCCTTCTTGGATATTACATGGCCTAGAAAAGCCACTTCCTCTAACCAGAACTCACACTTGGATAACTTGGCATAGAGCTGATTTTTCCTCAAAGTCTGCAAAACTATCCTCAAGTGCTCTTCGTGCTCTTCTTTAGTCTTGGAATAAACTAGGATGTTGTTACCCCGGGCTAGGTGTTGTTCTTCCAAGAGCTTGAGCTTTTTCTCAGTTTCAGTCAAGGGCGGAGTGTTGTGTTCTCCAGTTTCCTTGTTTTCCAAGGTGTCTATACGGGTCTCGACACGGTCCAGGGTGACCTTAAGGGCAGTGAGCAGGCTGGCTAGCTGAGCAGTTGTGACATCTCTGTTGTCGATGTTGTTGGACAAATTTGAAGACTGGGCCATGGTTCTGAGGCAGAAAAACGGCTCATATTACAACTCAATCTGACACGGTTCAAAGACTGAACGCAGACAACACAAAGGACGGAACAAAGATCAGACTCAACAATATGAGGACGACCGTGTGTGGTACCTCGGTGCTGACTCGATTTATAACGTGACGTTGTTGGCCGGACTTTGACTCGCGTCCGACGTAACGGTGTGACGCCGTTGGACGAGTCTTGTGGTGATACGACTCATAAGTAAAGACCCATAAGTACGTTTTCTTCGACTCGATAGACAAGAGGCGGAATTAGAACGGTGGACTGAAGTTTTCGAAAATAGAGATTTTCAAAAAGATTCGTTTGTCGCTTTGGTAAGTGCATATTTTATATATTTTCATCCCCTATATTATCTCCATTTTATTTGTTATTTAGCACTTGTCATAGTGTTTTGAGCTAATATTTGCTTTTCTAGTTGCAATTGTTTGTTTCCACATGTTTTGTAGGAGTGTAAGCTTTTAGGATCCAAAATCCAACAAAAATGCAAACTAGAGTGCAAAGGCTAAAAAAGACCAAGTATTGGACTAAGTATATAAAGTTGCTTGGGTTTTGTATGAAGATTTAGTGGATTGAAGTAAGAAATTACAAGTGAAGCCAAATGCAAAGTCAAGCCCAAAATGAAGGTCCATATTAAGGTGGAAGTATTGGCTACCTAGAAGCTTAGGATGCTATGAATTTAGAGCATTACCGGGTGATTAAGGAGCATTAAAGCACGAGCATAGAGATTCCTCAAGTAATTAATCAAGGAATTAAGGAGATTAATCGGAAATCACACGTCCCCGATCGGGGCCCCCAACCCCGATCGGGTTTGCATGTCTCCAGGGTTTTTACGTTTCACCTTGCTCCCCTATATAAAGGGGAACCACTTCATAGCTTAGGCATCTCATTTTCTTACGTCTTTCATACACTTTACAACAGCCTTAAGCATAATTTCTCTCATTAATTTTCATAATTAGTTTCAATATTGTCAAGCTTGTAGTTGTTAAACATTTGGTTCCAAGTTAATTCAAGCATTTGGTTCTCTTTGCAATTCAAGTTCTAGTTCTTATTTAGGTAATTCTAACTCTTATTTATTTAGTTTACATTTCTATTTACGTTTTCATAACTACCTCGCTAGCATTTCATTTCTACCACTTAGTTTAATCCCACAATACATGTTATATCATTTAGTTTATATAATTCATACAATCATGTTTAGCATTTCTTTCAACAAGTTTTATAGTTTACATTACATTATGAGTAGCTAAATTTCCTTAGTCTAGGGGCTAGGCAAGCCATGCAAAATCAAATATATAAAATGTTAAATTAGGTTGATATAATATTGTCTAATTGTTTCTATCACATGTTTGCATCGTCACGTTTAATATATGTTTAAAAGCCTTATTCATCTATTAAGTTTGTTCATTCGTTCTAAAGTCGAGAGGCACGGAATTGAATCAGACTAAGCATGTGTAGTAGGACGACCTAGTCATGGACGAGAGTTTCTCTAGGACCCGGTCTATGGTTGACACTAATGCCGTAAGGTGGGTGTCTCTAAGTCTAAACAATTGACAATGTTATTATTACCGAGTTTATCATAATCGTATATTTACCTTTGCTTGTATGACCCGACTCCCCTAGAATCCCTTTATTCATATAGTTTACATCTTAATTTTTTTTAATCAACAAACCAACCAACAAACAAAACAAATCGAAATCGACCTTGATAGAAATCCTCCCATAGCAATGCACAACGCAATTCCCGTCTCCTTGTGTTCGACCGCTATTACTACATTAATTTGTGTCTAGGGTAATTATCTTTGCATAGGTACACAATAAGCCTATCACGCTTTATTGACGGCTTTCGAAGATAGCGGTCTCTGCAAGTCGGTCAGTTGAAAGGGCTGTCTTAAGTTTGTTTGCAAAAGACGGTTTGAGTTTGAGTCGACTCGGAAAACAATGTACTGTTTCTCAAGATGGATTTTGAATTTTAAAATCAAGTTTGAAATGTTTGAAAAGGTCTCGGAGACGGTGCATGGTCCTCGGGATCTCGAAAGTGTCTCGAGAAAAGGGTGTGTGCTTTTCTCGGGTTTTGAAAGAGCCATTGTCGGCGCAAGACGGGTTAAAATCCGTGTCTTGATGCGGTGATTATAACGGCTTAAAAAGGTGTTTTGAAGTGGTTGTAAAAAACCGAGTTTGAAAATCGTTATTACGTCGGCCTAGAAAGTCGTGTTGAAATGGTTGTAAAAAACCGGGTTTGAAAATCGTCATTACAATGGCCTAGAAAGGCGTGTTGAAATGGTTGTAGAAAACCGAGGTTGAAAATCGTCATTACGATGGCCTAGAAAGGTGTGTTGAAAAGCAACGGTCGGCGAAAGACCGAGGTTTTAAATGGCCATTATAACGGCGCAAAAAGGTGCTTTTGAAAGTTTGAAAAATGACACGGAAGGACTTATTATCACATAACACATAAGCACTCACAGTGTCATTATATTATGCATAATGCTGACACGGGTTTTGGCTTTGAAAGGGTGGGTTACACACCAAGCAATCAAACCCCGATTTGCGAGTGGGATACCAATCCAAACAAAATGTATAAGGAGGGTGTCCTAGCCTCGTGCCCGAAGGTGATGAAAGCTCACTGACAAAACATAAATATGTAACGTCAACGGTATGTTTGACTCAATCGGGATTCGAAACGCGGGAATGAGAAAACTCACGCCGACGAGACGAGCCAAATGGTCGAAAAGGTTAAGGTTATGGGCCCGGACAAGGAACCCGACCGTGACCGTAATATCAATTAATGAATTTCAACCAAGACCTCGTTCATGTCTCCCCATCTAAGGATCACAAAGACACAAGTGTCCTAGTTATCCCCAGCGGAGTCGCCAATCTGTGGACATGGCCACCTACACGCCGAGCCGATCTGTCAGACGTATAGCGGTCTTTTGAAAGCCACGCTCGGCGGCATAAAGAATGCTTTCGACCGGATCGTTTTAGATCGTTAGGTTTCATTTCGGCAAGGGTCTCGAAACGATTAGAGATGTTCCGAGTCGCCACCAAGCATTTGTGGGATGCTTGTAACCCGTTCGAATCCACTTTATACCTCGCTCAAACGAAGCACAAAGCAGGGTTTGACATAGGTACTAAAGATAAGGAATCGTCCCTATTTAGCATCCTATCTCTAGAATGTCTCTCGTACGCCCTGGATAAGGTCGTCCACTATCCAAAATTTCTGAGTAAGAGGTGAAGGTACGTATTGAGAAGCCCTTTAATCAGACACCCAATCCCGCCCGCGGTAGCGGCCTCTAGTGATCGATCTTGGTTGGTTGAATTCAAGAGGTGATAAAATGGTTTAAATGATGAATGCACATCCACTAGTTTAAACCTAACATGTGAGAGCTTTCTATGTCGGTTGATTTTATCCAAGTATCAAGTATAAGATATCGAGTTGGATTTATGGTTGATTTGCATGCAAGACGAAAATTAAACATCTATTTACCGAATTAGGTTATGGTGCATAACGTGATCCATTTGTCCTAGTAAGGCATTTCAAATACGGTGTTTGAACGAGCAAATTAGTTATCTAATCCGTTCTATATTCGGGTTAACCGAAGTCGGGATCGTCCTAGACTAATGCTGGAAAGGAAACAGACCCTGCATCAGGCAGCCAGAAGAGGCGCGAGCCTATTGGCGATGCAAGAGGGTCGCCCTTGGTTTGAAAATAGAAAAAGGAATGGCCTGTTTAGGCGCGTCAACGATGGAAAACGTGTTCTGACCATTGAAAAACGTTTATAAAATGTGTTGAAAAATGGGTATTTGAACCCGTTTTGTTTTGAAAAGGCCGTTTAGGCCGCTTTTGTGTTAATTTGAAGAACGAGACTTGAATAATCGTCATTCTTTTGGCGATATTCGATGAAGGGTTCGATTTTTCAAGCTTGACATGAATAGTTTTGAAAATGATTATGAACTAATTTTTGTAAGTTCATTTGAATATAATTAGTCCATATTCATCATCGTACTCGGGTTAAAATCCGACATGCTATATGGAACCAAGGATGACTTTGTGTCGGTGACTAATACATTTGTTTTGAAAATGTAAAGAAATGATGAAAGGCTTTAAAATATCTTCCAAAATTTAAAGAAATGAAATAAAAGGCTTTAAAGTACCTTTTAAAATGTAATTAACTAAATATTATCACCGAAACACGGATTGAACCATCATGCTATTAGGAACCAAGGGTGAAATATGTTCTATGGTTAAAAACTTATAAAAATGGATTGAAAATAATTGAAATGGTAAAACCGATTACAAATATAAAATGAAAATAAAAGAGATGAAGAGACCAAACACGGTTTGTACTTAAAGCTGGGTAGGGTCCTTTAGGCGCGAGCCTATCTTGCCTCAACCAAAAGTCTGGTTTTGGCTCATTCTTCCCATGTTTTGGACCATGTTATGCATGATTTAGCATGTTATAGTCATGAAACATATGAAAACATGATAAAATAAGATTTTTACACCCTCATGATTTATCTGCTACATGCTAGGCTTATGGCAAGAAATCGACGTAAGTGTATCAACTCGTTTGGTCGGAAAACTCGGTTTAAAACCGTTTTGGTAAGTAAAATGAGTGTTTTGTTAAGTTTAGTGATGGTGTAGTGGTCGAGATGATCGGCCAAGTGATTTAATGCACGTTGACGGTACCAAACAATGTGTAAGCTTGTGTTTACGATCGGTAGGTCATAAACACGTGTCGAATTGTGACTTAGGAAGTCGAGTCTAGAATTTTAAGGGAGAAAAGAGGGGGCGGACACTTGTGTAACTCTCAAATGGTGGCATTTGAGGGGTATTTATAGGGAAATGAGTGGTTGTGTGAGTTTTGAGCGACGTGGCCACCTGGGCTGCTTAAAGAGGTGCGAGCCATGTCGCACGTCTTCGAGGTGTCTTGTCACTATATCACGAATGCAATCATGATTTGTTCTATCCTAGGATTTGGATGAACATGTTTGGTACTTGACTATGTAAGATTCCGGTAAATCTTAACATAGAAGCATTTGAATGGTTTGTTTTTTGTGTTTGACTCGGTTTGACTCGTTGTTGGAGTTGAGATTTGAATTTTGAGTCGGTTTTTGGTCCGGTGTCGGTTTTGACTCTAGTTAGTGTCATCGCGACCCCGTCGTTATGCATTAAACACTCCAGGTATTTTTGAAAAGTTTTATTTTCGAAATCGTTTTAAGTTTTCCGACGTAAAGTTGTATACAAATTGTCGATCAAACGCTGCGATTCCTAAGCATGTTGCGCAGTCGATAATCATCGGGTGTTTGTTGGAGTCTCGGCAGAGATCTGGGTATCTACACAATCATGTTTTTACAAATTGATTTTAATTTCAAAAATGGGTCTTTTGCTTTTCTATATTTAGCAATAATGTGAGTTCCCATGAAACTTTATAGAGAACACTCCTTACATTGAAAATGAATTTTTCTTGAGCCTACAACCTGATTGTTCTCTATAAACATTTCTTTAATGAGATTAATTCTGACTACTCTTGGATAATAGAGTAAAGAAGCACTTTTAGAATTCTTCCTTTACACATTTCTTCTTCTTCTTCTTCTTCTTCTTCTTCTTCTTCTTCTTCTTCTTCTTCTTCTTCTTCTTCTTCTTCTTCTGTTGTAAATAGCCTTCTCATTTCTCATTTATTACTAAGACTTTGAAGAACATTTATTGAGTACTTTACAAATCATTTCTGAGTCAAAAGCTTTGTCTTTTTTAAAGTATTTGCAAAAACGTTTTAAGTCTTAAAGTCTTCAAATATTTTTGAAATAGTCATAAAATCTCTATGCATCAGTTCGTTGCACTGTGACATAATGAGTTTGTTCCATGATTCTTGTGTTTAAATCTTAATTGTAATCTTCATGTTCCTAAGTGAACTACTGAGATTGTGACGCTGTAAACTTGTGTTCAATACATGAAATCTTGAAGCAAAGTAGCTTTAAGTTTGAGTTGCAACCGGAGTTGTTTGGCAAGTTATTTTCATTGTTAGAGCAATTAGTAGTTTGAGTAAATTTCTAAACAAGCAACAAAATCACGGTTGGACGTAAGCCTCGAAGTAGAGGCTGAACCAATTTTTAAACATCGTCTTGTTTGTCTATTTACTTTTACGATTCATCTACCTTTATTTATTTCGTTTTAATCTTGCTATGTGCTATATGTCACAGTCAATCATACTGTGACATAGACCTGTTGTACCTCTTGTGAACTTACAATCCATTAAATTTCTCAAGACTATTACTTAAAATCTCTTACTTGTGTTATCCCCTTACCCTCTTTGGTGTTAATCGTTCTTAACTCTTCAAATAATAATAATAATAAAAAGAAAAGAAAAATGATAATTAACAACTTACCAATGTAAAGAAATGAAAAGGTATGGGGCTTGAGCATAAAATCTTCAAGATATGGTGGGAATCTTCAAAAGATAAGGTGTAAGGAGTGTAAGAGAGACTTTAGGGTGGTTGAGATATGGTGGGAAGTGTTTAGGGTTTCAAAAGTGAAGACAAAACTGAAAAGAGGAAATTTACATCAAGGCCCAACACATGGAGCTAAACAAGCTAAAAGAGTGTTTGGGCCCATACACTCTGTCGAGTGCTTGGTGGCACTCGGTCGAGTGCACCAGCTACTCGGCCAAGTGACACATAACCAGGAGCTGCGGTTTCTGCCCAGCAGACAATCGGTCACTGGACTCAGTCGAGTACTCTGCCACTCGGTCGAGTACTCCGCCGTACTCAGCTACAAAATCTGGTTTATTACAGTCTTCCCTACTTAGAAAGAACTTCGTCCCCGAAGTTCACACCAGACTCAAACAAAGCACCTCTATCACTACTCTCTATGTCCCAACAATGCCCCAAGTAGGGCCAGTCCAGAACATTTTGAGGCCCTAGGCAAAATAGTAAAATTAGGACTTTTAAAAATCTTAATCCTCGTCCACAATCATTGGTGGATCTACGGCTAAGGGTCAGGGGTCCCGGGACACCATAAAACATAATCATCTTTGTATTTTGTCTAGCTTTAAGGCTGAAAAAATTAAATCGTCTCTCCCAAGTTTTTGTGAAACTTTAATCCAAAATTTGTGAGATGATTTTTGAACAAACGTGTAAAATTAGGAAGAATAGAGGTAGTTTCTACAAGAAGTTCATAACTTAGCAAGATCCGATTTGCATGAGATTATGTAATGTTTGTGCCAGACTTGTATTCATGTATATTGGGCTAGTCATTGAATGCTTTGTTTATTGGGCCTATTTGTAATACAACGTATATAATAATAATAATAATAATAATAATAATAATAATAATAATAATAATATAATAATAATAATAATAATAATAATAATAATAATACTTTATTGTATTTAGCGAGTTGGGTTTGAGACGGAATATAATTATAGTAATAATAATAAGCTACATGTACATACATACATACTACACCCACCCTATATATATACTCCCTTATGCCTCATCTACCCTCCTTATCCATTTAATTTGTATTTCACCACACTAACAAAAGAGAGAGAAAAGAGGAGATGAGAGGAAGAGAAAAGAGAAGGAGAATTTCGTCCCTCCGCCTCGAGTTCGTAAGGTAAGACCGCCTCACTAGCTTATATACATTATTTTATTTGACCCACCTCGACCTTGACCACCTTAGACCGTCGTTGACCCACTGTTCACCACCCAATACGGGTTTGACCGAGCATATACATGTTTGTAGCTGTTTTGTGCGACCGTCTTAAGACGGATTTTGACCCACCATCCGTGGTTGTTTTGGGCTAACCTTGGGTGGGTTGTGTCAAGGGGGAGTGAGGAGGGTGTAGTGGTGGTCTTAGGTGGTGGAATGGATGGCCGTGGACGTCGGGATCTAGGTTAGAAAGGGAGGGGGGGTATACGGACGGTTTTTAGAGTTGTGGTCGTGTGTTATTGCTATCGCCATTAGTGTTGCTGGTGGTTGTTGCCGTCGTCATTGCTTCTATTGGACTCGTCGTGGTTGGGAGACACGGTGAGGGTGGTCCACGGTGGCCGGCGTGGCCATTGGTGGTCGTGGTGTGGGGCAGTTTTGTTGTTGCGGGTTGTTGTTGTTGTTGTCGTTTGTTGTTGTTGGTTGGTTTGGGCCGCCGCCGCCGTGGTGGTGGCGGTGGCCATGGTGGCGGTAGTACGTGGGTGTGGTGGAGGTTTGACCGTGAGTCGGAACGGGTTTTGGGTGGTTGTATAAGACGGGTTTATTTAGTGTATACATATTTGTATATGTATTAGATTAGTATATTTATACGTATTAGTATACGTAGTAGATTGGTATATTTATACGTGTTTGTATTATTATTAGGAAATGGGTTTGTGAGACGATTTTACGAGATGGGACTAGCTTGTGTTTGACGGATGGCTTATACGGATTTGCTTTGAGGTAGGTTTATCGTACTCAATTTTAATAATTTGTCTAATGGTTAAATGAGTCATATTTTATTCATTTGTATTAAATGAGTCGGTAATTGGCATGTTATACGGTATCTTGCTTTTATTATATTGACTTGTATGTCGAAGGACTTTGTGGTTTACTTGTTGTTATAAAGACGTAAGGCGGTTGGGAGACCGTCTCACGCTCGGGTCGCCTTTTGGAGCTTCCCACTCCAACAGGGATGTGCACATTAATAAATTCAGTTACGGAGGGACTCGTGTGTATAAAACACAACGTCTGGCAGGGGATCCGTTGGCTTTTGCACCCGGTACGTCTGGGCGTGTCCGGGTACCTGTTTGTGATTGTTGGTATGTCCGGGGTGTCCGTGCACAGTGTGGTTCTCGGTATGTACAGGCGTGTCCCGATACCGGGGTGGTGGTTGTTTGATAGTGGCTCATTCATATCATAGTCATGTTGTATATTCACACATTCGAGTCATGTAACAGTTTATTTATTGAAACTGACGTTTGCTGTGTCTGTGTAACTGTCACCTATTTCCGAGGTGGCCTATGTCGATCCATATGATATTTGCGATCATATGGGGAGCAGATTAAGTACAAGTTTTGCTTGTTGACGTGATCGGGATTTGGGCCGTGCTTTGGACTTAGAGTCGAGTATTTGGATAGTTGATAGATAACATAGATAGTAGTCATGAGTTGTATTCCTTTATTTATTCTTTCATGTTTTGTAATCACTAAACTTGTTATTTATTTAATAAAGTTTCTTAATTTTAATTCCGATTTCACTGCCTCGGGAAGCCGAGATGGTAACATCTCCTAATTACCTTGGCCGGGTAAGAAGGGGGTGTTACAAAGTGGTATTATAGCGACGATTTTGTAACCTAAAATCAATGAACCAAGAATGAATCTAGGAGAGTCTAAGTAAAATGAACCTGACATGAGTACCATAGGAGATTAGTTTTGGATGAGTAGGCGCCCTTATGCCAAAGCTAGTGCCTATCATCTCAGTTGGTCACTACATAGGTGGCTAGGATTATGGGAAACGTTTTGTAAATCATGATATGAATGCATATGTCTTATCGTTTTAATGTGTATTTGCATATGGCATGGAATATGATCATTAGTGAAAGTGGTATGCATACATGTGTTTTGTGACTCGTAATAGGTTTTTATCGTATGATACAATTGTTTGTGTAGAATATGATTGATAAGGTTATTTTTAGTCGTTTGGCCTTAATCAAAATAAATCCTAGCTTAGTACTAACAAAATAGCTAGTGGTAAGTCAGGTATCGAATCCACAGGGAGTCGGTAATATTCAGTTTGCTAATATTTAGATCGTCTTAAAGTAACAATTTCTTGGGGGTTTGTTTGATTTGTTTTCTAACAACTAATAGCAAGTGAAATAAAGATGAATAAGAATAATATTAAAAGGTCTAGGTATTAGGTTCACTAGATAGTTATACGGGGTATCACTTAATTCATTGGTAGAGCTAATTTTGTTGTTTAAGATTATATGATCGGTCGATTCAAAATCCCTTTAGATCTAATTTAACATGCGGTCGCTATCATTAAATTATCTCTATTCAGTTATCGCAACCTACATTGATTCTAACCTAGTCGGTGAAAGTCTCAAACTCTCAATTCTCTATACTAGTCAATTAACCTTGGCCAATTATTAACTAACTAGATGAAGAACAATAAACTGAACAATAACGAATAAGCAATTTTAACTATCAATTCATTATTAATTCCCCTTCTAACAATCCAGATTTCCATTCTCCCTATATTAAAGGCTTAGCTAGTCATACTAAAGGGAAGAACAACAATACCAATAATAAAAAACATGATGAACAATAATAAAAGATGAATAACGATTGAATAATAATTATTAAAGAAAGATTAGAAACAATACCGTAATAATAATGAAGAACAAGCTTAGATCCGGAAGTAAGAACAATAAAATTAAACTAAACTAAGTATTTGAGAGTTTCTAGAGTAATATAAAGCATAGCTAGGTAAAATAAGACGTAAATAAACTTAGGGTACAAATTGGGTATTTATAGTAAAACACAACCGACTTATGGAAATTGCGGAAAATACTGGAAATTAGGGGTTCCTCGATCGAGCCTATGTGCACTCGATCGAGTACCCAACTTCCTCAATCGAGCCTGCTTGTAGTTGATCGAGGAACCACTCTATTTGTGCTCTTTTCTTCGTGTTGTCTTCTTAACTTCTCTTCCTTCATTCTTATGGGTTCCAGTGCCACGCTTCATGTATTCCTCCATGCCCACTCGCGATGCCCATTTCATTTCTTTACTCCTCAAAGGCACCATTCCTGCATTAAACATCAAATAGCGGAAGTATCGACATTCTAACATAAAAGGCATCTAAATAATATAATTTAGCACGAAACAATATCAAAAGTAATTAAGGGGAGGCATAAATATGCATATAATTATGACTCATCAAACTCCCCCAAACCATCTATTTTCTTGTCCTTGAGCAAAGTACATGTATCAAGGACAATAAGGGTGGCAAATGGGTTAAAGGGATAGAAATGGTTTGTGCCAAAGCATGTTATGAATATGTGGAGCTAAGACGGTAGTCGCAGCACTAAACCAAAATCAATTCTAGACAAAAGTAAGTATGAATACAACCCATCTAGAGAAATCATCTCAAATTTACAACACATGAGAGCTTATGAGATACTCTCCAAATATGCATTAGACTCTAGTAACATCCTTTTGATCCTTGACGAAGCCAAATGAAGCAATCGATTTTTTTTTCTTCTTTTCAATTCTTTTTTTTTTCCGATTGTTTTTCTCTTTTTCCTTTCTCTTTTTTTTTTCTCTTTTTCTTTTGCTTCATATTTTTTTTCTTTTTCCAACACAAGGATACAACACAATTTCTAATAATTATTTTGCTATACCCATATAACAACAATAAGTCTCAACCAACCATAATATCAAAATAGACATGATAAACAAGCAACTACGACTGTCCCAATAAGGTAGACAAATTCTGGATTGTAGCTATGAAATGTAGGACATAAAACGGCTATAAGGGTTCAAACGGGCTAACAAAAAGGATAATGTATGGCTTATTTGAACGGTGAGAACCGCCAATCCACATGTACTTAGTCAAATAAAAGCAATAAAAGTATCAAGAAATCAATGTCACACGTATGCAGTTTGATATTACATATTACACAAAGAGAAACCACACTCAAGCCTAATTGACAAATGAGACCAGTTTATTGATGTTCCTGGCCTAGGAAGCTCTATAGACCTCGGAATTTAAGGGGTCGTTTGGTTCACTACTTAGGAATGGAATGGATTAAAATGAGAAATCATAGAAGTATGGGGTTCCAATTCCATACCTTCTAAAACATGTTTGGTTCATTAGAAAAATAAACATAAAAGAATGAAGTTTGAATCATTGGGGAGGGGGTGGGTATGGGATTCCAAGGGGTTGGGGTGGAATGAGAATCTATCAGGATTCTAACTCCATTCCAAAATACCCTAACCACACTAGAATGACTAGAATCCATGGGCTGGACCTTGTACCTTGAAGTATGGGAGGCTCGTAGAGTAGGGTTATATCATGGCATTATCACTTTGTGTGATTAATTTATGGATTTACAATAAGTAGGAGAGAGTGTTGAGCCTGGAACATGGTCATTTGTGGAATTTAGTAATGAGTGTATGAGACCGTATTTTGAGGTTGATAGTTGGACTTCGAGACAAAGTTCTCTTTTAGGGGGAGTGAATGTAACAATTCAGAAGTTTAGGAAAAAGAAAGTATGGAATGTGAGGAAATAGTGAGAGTTGTCAGGGAGTAGTGAGAATGGAACACCGAACTTTGGGAAGAGTGTGCACATGAAATTTGAGGGAATAGTCGAAAAGGGAAAAATGAGGTGAAACTTCGGGGACGAAGTTTATTTTAAGGGGGGAAGATTGTAATACTTCGTATTTAATAATTTTATAATAATAATACTTTATTGTATTTAGCGAGTTGGGCTTGAGACGGAATAATAATAATAATAATAATAATAATAATAATAATAATAATAATAATAATAATAATAATAATAATAATAATAATAATAATAATAATAATAATAATAATAATAATAATAATAATAATAATAAGAAGAAGAAGAAGAAGAAGAAGAAGAAGATACATGTACATACATACATACTACACCCACCCTATATATATACTCCTTTTCCCTCATCTACCCTCCTCATCCACCCTATATATATACTCCCTTTTTCCCTCATCTACCCTCCTTATCCATTTCATTTTCATTTCACCACATAAATAAAAGAGAGAGAAAAAGAGAGAAAAGAGGAGATGAGAGGAAGAGAAAAGAGAAGGAGAATTTCGTCCCTCCGCCTCGAGTTCGTAAAATAAGACAGCCTCACTAGCTTATATACATTATTTTATTTGATCCACCTCGACCTTGACCACCCTAGACCGTCGTTGACCACCCAATACGGGTTTGACCGAGCATATACATGTTTATAGCTGTTTTGTGCGACCGTCTTAAGACGGATTTTTGACCCACCATCCATGGTTGTTTTGGGCTGACCTTGGGTGAGTTGTGTCGAGGGGAGTGAGGAGATTATAGTGGTGGTCTTGGGTGGTGGAATGGATAGTCGTGGTGGTCGGGATCTAGGGTAGAAAAAGGGGGGGGGGTGTACGGACGGTTTTTAGGGTTGTGGTCGTGTGTTGTTGTCGCCATTGGTATTGCTGGTGGTTGTTTCCACTGTCATTGCTGTTGTTGGACTCGTCATGGTCGGGCGACACGCTGGGGGTGGTCGACGGTGGCCGGCGTGGCCATTGGTGGCTGTGGTAGGGGCGATTGTGTTGTTGCGGGTTGTTGATGTTGTTGTTGTCGTTTGTTGTTCTTTGGTTGGGCTCTCTGCCGTGGCCCACCGTGGCTGGTGGCACTGGCCACGGTAGCGGTAGTTGGTGGGTGTAATGGAGGTTTGACCGTGAGTCGGAACGGGTTTTGGGTGGTTGTATAAGACGAGTTTATTTAGTGTATACGTATTTGTATACGTATTAGATTACTATATTTATACGTATTTGTATACGTATTAGATTAGTATATTTATACATAATTGTATTATTATCGTATTTTTGGAAATAGGTTTTGTCAGACGGTTTTACGAGACAAGCCTAGCTTGTGTTTGACAGATGGCTTATACGGATTGTTGTGAGGTAGGTTTATCGTACTCAGTTTTAATAATATGTCTAATTGTTAAATGATTCATATGTCATTCATTTGTATTGAATGAGTCGATAATTGGCATGTATACGGTATCTTGCATTTATTGTATTGTCTTGTATGTCGGAGGACTTGGTGGCTTACTTGTTGTTATGGAGATGTGATGGGGTTGGGAGATCGTTTCATGCTCGGGTCGCCTCTTGGAGCTTTCCACTCCAAGAGGTATGTGCACATTAATAACTTGAGTTACGGCGGGACTCGTGTGATTGAGACACGACGTCTGGCAGGGGATCTGATTGGCTTCCGGGCCCAGTACGTCTGGGCGTGTCCCGATACCTATTTGTGATTGTTGGTATGTCTGGGCGTGTCCCGGTACTAGTGTGGTTCTCGGTATGTCTGGGCGTGTCCCGGTACCGCGGTGGTGGTTATTTGATAGTGTCTCATTCATATCATAGTCATGTTGTATATTCACACACTCGAGTCATGTTACACTTTATTTATTGAAACTGACGTTTGTTGTGTCTGTGTAACTGTCACCTATTTCCGGGATGACCTGTGTCGATCCATATGATATTTCCAATCACATAGGGAGCAAGTTAAGTATAGGTTTTGCTTGTTGACGTGATCGGGATTTGGGCCACGCTTTGGACTTGGAATTGAGTACTTTGATAGTTGATAGATAACATAGATAGTAGTCATGAGTTGTATTCCTTTATTTATTCATTCATGTTTTGTAATCACTAAACTTGTTATTTATTTAATAAAGTTTCTTAATTGTAATTCCGATTTCACTGCCTCGGGAAACAGAGATGGTAACATCTCCTAATTACTTTGGCCGGGTAAGAAAGGGGTGTTACACTATTTATTTAAATGGGAAAAGCATGTATTATTGTTTGTAATGGATTAGTGTTTGAAATTGCTACACAAGGTGATCCATCTTAAAAATTTGGGCCCCTTTCAGCATTGGGCCCTTGTCAAATATCAACCCTAACACCCCTTGGAGCCGGCCCTGCCCCAAGGAAGGTCTCTACTACCCATGGCACTCATATGCCCACATATACCATGACAACTAATGACCAAAATGACCAACAGACGTTTATTAAGATGAAGTAAACTAGCTAAACAAAAGAAACAAGAGAAACTTGCGCTTTGCGTAACATGCTCCACCCCTCTAAAAAGAAGGTTACGACCTTGGAACCGAAATCATACCTGATAAAAAAGGTGAGGATATTGCTCTTTCATGACTTCCTCAACCTCACATGTAGCCTCTTCTACTAGATGATTAGACCAAATCACCATTATAGTACCGTTTTCCCATGCCTTGTCTTTCTTAATTTCCGG
Organism: Silene latifolia; assembly: GCF_048544455.1. Lineage (NCBI taxonomy): Eukaryota > Viridiplantae > Streptophyta > Magnoliopsida > Caryophyllales > Caryophyllaceae > Silene > Silene latifolia. The sequence goes on along the minus strand of NC_133532.1, from coordinate 63,046,739 downwards.
TCTAGGATTTTCTTAGGAGTCTCCACATAAGTTAAGGCATCATCCAATTCGATCGATTCCGCTTCAAGAACATGAGAAGGATCACTTACATACTTCCACAATTGAGTCACATGAAATATGTTGTGTACTCGCTCAAGTGCCGTGTAGGGGTGTAAACGAGTCAAGCTGAGCTCGACTCGAATTTTTTAGCTCGAGCTCGGGCTTGGCTCGAAGCTTATCGAGCCAAAAAAATTGAGGCTCGAGCTCAGCTCGGGAAAAGCTCGAGCTCATCTCGAGTTTGAATCGAGCTCGTTTTGTCAATATATATTTTCACTTTCTCACCTCGAGTTCCAATCTAATTAAATATGAATATTTTAAAAAAAACTAAATTATAAAATACTAAAAAAATATTAGATCATAATATACTTATATAAATGTCTAAATAACATATAATTTGAAATAAACATAATACTACAACATAATGATTATATACAAAAAATTATAAACGAGACCAAACGAGCTTCCGAGCCGAGGCTTGCTGAGCTCGGGCTCGGCTCGTAGTTAGACAAGCTTGGCTCGAGCTCGAGCTCGTTTTAACCGAGCACGAGCTGAGCTTTAACCGAGCCGATTCCGAGGGCTCAACGAGCCGGCTCATATCATTGACAGCCCTAAGTGCCGGGGGAAGTGCCAAACGATAGGCCGCCACTTCCCCGACTCTATCCAATGTCTGATATGGACTGATGAACTTTTGACTCAATTTACCTCTCTTCCCAAACCTCATTACTTCTCTCATGGGAGAAACCTTAAGTAGTACTTTATCTCTAACCGCGAACTCAATGTCGCTCCCATGACACAAGCTCTCAACATGTCCTACAAGGTTGGATTAGTCCTCTCCGTTTGCCCTTCCACTACTACAGATACAGGCTATAACAACGGTCAAAAACCGTTGTTATATAAAAAAGCGGACGTTGTTAAAGCGTCCGTTGTAGAAGGTTTTAACAACGGTTGGTTTACTTAAGGAAACCGTTGTTAAAACTATTAACCACGGTTTTATGTATAAAAACCCGTTGTGGAAAGTGTGACTCAATTTTGGGGGGAAAGTTATAACAACGGGTTGTAATATACAAAACCGTTGTTATAACTAAAGACAACGGGTTGTTTTAAAATAACCGTTGTTGTTTGTTCTTAAAAAAAAAAAAAAAAAAATTAAATATTACTAGATGCATGCATAATTACGGCCTGTTAGAATTCCAATGCATGCATTATTCTGACATTCCTTGTACATATGAACGGATAATATGGAATGAGAAGGGTTAGTAATAGGATTTGAAGCAGCATTATTGAGAGAGATGATGATGATTATTATGGCACAACTTCCTAACATATATATTAATTAAAAAGCAATTAACTCAACCCACACATTGCTTAGTATAAATACATTGCATATCTCAACTAACATTTCCATTATCTCATATATTCATCTCCAAACTCTAACTGTTAAAACAAACTCTACTTAATCTTTCAAATCAAACTCAAAAAACTCTAAGAAAATGAATGATTTCATCCTAAAGACTCTTACCATGATCGAGAACAACAACAACTTCATCCGCCGGTTCCTCCATATTGAGGAAAGTTTCAGGAGCTACCTTGCGGAAGCTCGATCCGCACTGAAGCACGCCAAAGAAGATGGCTTGACGGAGAGCGGCGAGCGATTGCGGCTATATGACGATATAGCAAGCTGGCTGAACGGAACTCTCAAATAGCCAAGGAGGAGAGGATGGATACGATAGAGCACAATAAGATCCTCCATGAAAATATAAGAATTGCATTTTTACATATGTAATTTTTTTTTTAATTTATGTATTTATAAATATATATATATATATTAATTATGTTTATCTTACTTCTTCATCTTGCTTCTTCATTGTTTTAGTAACTAATTATGCGAACAATACTTAAACAAATAACATAATGGTCGATAAAAACACATATATGCAAAAGAAATAAATAGAAAAAGAAAATAATGACGATGACAAATGTGGCGAGATTTACGATAAATACGAGAACGTAATAGACGATGAAATCACAATGACGGCGAGAAGATAAAGCGACGATGAGAAAGAGAGAAATAGAGAAAGAGAGAAAGAGAGTGTGTATGTGTTTTGTGTTTGTTTGTCTGCTGTGTTTGTGTTTGTGTATTAAGGGTTGTGTTTTGTGGCTGCAGCAGACTTCTGTTTGTGTGGTTTATAGTATGGAAGGTATTGACAACGGTTATTAAACAACAACCGTTGTGAAATATGTTTTAACAACGGTTGTAAAAAACACCCGTTGTCAAATATGTTTTAACAACGGGTTTCAAAAGTAACCGTTGTGATTACTTTTCACTAACTTTGCGCCAATTTTGCGCCAAATTATTAACAACGGTTCCGCATGTGTGACCCGTTGTTAAAAATAATAACAACGGTTTTTATAACTATACCCGTTGTAATTGATTTTAGTAAAATTCGCGCCATACATTCTACAACGTCTATTGTGATTTTCGTGAATAATCGTTGTTAAAGGGGCGTTGTAGTTGCCTAAATTTGTAGTAGTGTTCCATTGCCGGATAAAAGGATGTACTTATCATCAATTAAGTACCCAAAGAGCCTTGCAATTCTTGCCAAAATCTAGAGACCAATCTTGAATCCCGATCCGACACTATATCTTTTGGTATGCCATGCATTATCACTAGACCTGGCAAAAGTATACCGAACCCGAAAAACCGATCGAAAATACCTGAATCGACACCTGACCGTACACCCGAAAGGTATAAGTGAACTTCACTCCGAAACCTGAATCGACCTGAATTGATTCGAAATCGAACCGAATTTGTAATATCCGAATAGACCCAAAATCGAATAAACCTAAACTATTTCAACTTGAATTATTTTAATCCGAACCGATATATACCGAAACCGATTTCAACCCGTACATTGATGACATAAACCCAACATTGAAACCCGAAATGACCCGAATGTACCTAGGCATCACATCTAGGGTGTCTTTTTGTACATGAGTGTCAGCCATTTGACATCAATGAATTAATATTATTGTAGGCACGTAAAAATTATACAATTGCCACGTGGGAAGTCAAAAGTCAAAATGTTGACCCGTCAAATGAAATGTAAACTAATATGATTAATTTGGACAAAATTTAATTAAGTTAGTCCAATTCGATTATTTTAGTTGGCCCGACTCTCTAAAGTGATAAAATCCGACAAAAGGGTCAAACTCACTAAATGGGTCAAATACATTCAAATAGGCCGAAATGACTATCAAGTCCATTACAGAAATGTCAAGACTACCAAGTCCACCTAGGGTGTAAACCAAACCCTTTATGTTTTTCTATAAATACAAGCATTAGCTCTCATTTTGAGGCTAATCAGAAAATTATAAAGAAAATCACACTACAAAACAAAACCTCTCTACAAAGAAACCCTCTCTACAAAAATCCTCTTCCAAGAGAAAAGCTAGAGAACAAAGAAAACTACTCTTCGATCCGACATCAAGCGTTCATCACCGTCAACTGAAGAGAAGCAAATCAAATTAATCCAAGGAGAATCAAGTCTTCAAATCAAGACCCTCCTATTCATCCAACTGCGGAAATCGAATCAGTAGAATAAATAGAAGATTGTACCTGAAATCTTTAAATTAATAAAATTATTATTTTGTTGCATTCTTTTGTGTTTGCTCTACTTGTTTGCAGATTTACACAAATTTGTTGCTACAAATTTGGCACGCTCGGTGGGACATCTCTACAACTCATCTCTTTTTCTGCATAATCAAGATCCACAACAATTGTTTCAATGGCCTCCGGAAAGATCGCCGCCATATCGAAGGGGATGACATCCAGATCTGACGGTGAAAGCTCAACCCGTCTCGGTAACTCTCTTGACAGATCGCCCATTGGTGTTTCTACAAGGAGCAGGACCAGATCCATCCTCATCCATTCCGCTGCAGCGATACTCCGTTCTGCATCCGTGCCTACGAAGCCTCGCACATCCAATGTCACCGCCAATGCGTTCAAGGAGTCATATGGCGCCGGCGGCTCTAGGCCATATGGACGCCCCGTGCTCGATTCTTTTTCTCATGTCCAAGTTGGTGCGCCTCAATTTGTCTCATCATCGTTTCGAGAGAAGGTCTGCAACGCTTTTGAAAGGACGACTATTCACAACGGCCCGTTGTTTGAACTGTTCACCGAGAATGGTGGCCACAGTAGCACCGGTTCGTCTCCATCGTCACCGCGAAGGAGTAATCAGGAGATGTCGAGCCAACGGTCGTACTCCATGGTTGCACCCGTCATGGTTGTTGAGGGCGACAATATGGAGGAACAACTCAACAAAATGAAAGCTATTCTCGATGAACTCAGAAAAGAAAACAAAGAGAAAACCAAGCAGATCGCCGCCTTGACGAAAAAGTTGGAGAAGTTGCCCACCCTCTCGTTTCAAAGCGGTGATAGCGAAGATGTCTATGACGAAGATGATGATCGTGATAAGGCTAAGTCATTTACGGCCAAAGACGTCCAAAAGATGATTGCGGAGGCTTTCAAAAGTTAGTTCGATGGAAACTTTCACTCCGTCGACAAACACCGTTACGTCAAGCCATATAGTAAAAGGATTGATTATTTGAGGATGCCTATTGGCTACCAACCACCGAAGTTCCAGCAGTTTGATGGAAAGGGCAATCCGAAGCAACACATCGCCCATTTCGTTGAAACTTGTAACACTGTCGGCACTAATGGTGATCTCCTTGTCAAGCAATTCGTTCGATCTCTGAAGGGGATTGCTTTTGATTGGTATACGGATTTAAGCGCCGAGTCATTTGACAGTTAGGACCAGATGGAAAAAGAGTTCCTTAATCGCTTCTACAGTACCAGACGTATCGTAAGCATGACGGAACTCACTAACACGATGCAATGGAAGGACGAACCCGTTATCGACTACATCAGTAGGTGGCGCGCGTTAAGCCTCGAGTGCAAAGACCGCCTATCGGAGACTTCTGCTATTGAAATGTGTATCCAAGGAATGAATCTGGAGCTAGTCTACATCCTCCAAGGCAACAAGCCAATAATATTCCAGGATTTAGCCACTCGAGCTCACGACATGGAAATTACTATCGCTAGCCATGGAGGACGACTTTTTACTCATTCAGAAGCGAAGACAGAGAGGAAAGAGTATAAGGAAAACGACAAGGCGTCCAAGAGCACTTCAAAGGAGGTAATGGCAGTTTCTACTTCCAACCCGGTGAAAATCTCGGCGCACCCTAAAACAGAAACGAAGGAGACAACCTATTCAAAGGATGCGCGGAAGACACGGCCAACTCTGAGAGAGCTTGAGCAAAAGAAATACCCTTTTCCAGATTCCGATCTAGCAGGAATGTTAGATGATCTGTTAGAAAAGAAGGTGATCGAGCTTCCCGAATCTAAACGACCAAGTGAAGCTGGACGCACGACCGATCCAAAGTATTGTCGATACCATAGGGTTGTGAGTCATCCATTGGAGAAATGCATAACCCTCAAGGAGAAAATCATGCGTTTGGCCGAAGAAGGAAAAATTCTCTTGGATCTAGATGATGTCACTGAGTCCAATTGCGTTGTAGCACAAGTGGTTGCCGAACGTCATAAGCCACATCCTCATTCTACAAGTGAAGAATGTGCATGGATGATTCAGTTCGGAACTCTTGAGCCGGTAAGCATCGTGAAGCCTACGGAGTTTAAGTCCATCGTATCGACAACTCCCGAGAATCAAAATCTCGAGGAAGACGACGAAGGGTGGACCCTTGTGACTAGGCGACGACAAAAGAAACAAATTAGGCAAGAGTCGGCATCCCAACATCGAAGAATGACTCGCCAGCATGTAACAAGAGCGTCATACAAAGATGATGAGAGGACCGTTTTGAAGTCTCCACAAGATGTAACATCACCTAAGAAAGCCAAGTCGAAGTTACGTCAAGTTATGACATTAGGAGATTATTTCCCTAAGTCCTACTTCCCTAAAGTTTCGGTGAACACCGTATCTTCTGTCGTTTTCGAGGAAGATCGTGATGAAGATACCGCGAATAAAGAGTCCCCATCGGAGTTGGACAAGGATGCGAAGATTGTTGCAATACTGGATGCACTACTTTCACGCATGGGATGGCAACAAATGTTTCACTTGTCTGAAGAGATGCGTCAACAATTGTCTTTAGCGATTCTTCAACCCGACGCGTATCTTTGACAAGCTTAAAGTGCGAGTAGAACCGAAGCAGATCAATCGAGGAAATGTGTTGCTTGCAATGCCGCTCTCGCATTTACCGATGAAGATCTATTACTGGGATCAAAGTTGCACAATCGCCCTTTGTTTGTGTCAGGATACATTCGAGAAAAGAAGGTGGGCCGCATATTGGTGGACGGAGGCTCAGCCGTCAACATAATGCCGAAAGTCACTATGGAAGAGCTTGGCATTTCTGTAAATGAACTCGCCAAAAGTCGCTTGATGATTCAAGGCTTCAATCTCGGTGGGCAAAGAGCAGTTGGCATGATTCACGTCGAACTCGCGATGGGAGACATGTCGTCCACCACGCTTTTTCATGTGATCGACGCCAAAACGTCGTATAAGTTGTTGCTTGGTCGACCTTGGCTTCACGAAAACGGTGTCGTGGCGTCCACTCTACATCAATGCCTGAAATATTATAGAGATGGTGAAAGGAAGATAAATGGTGATGTGAAGCCGTTTTCAACGGTGGAGTCTTATTTTGCTGATGCTCGATTCTACGAAGAGGTGACGCCAAGCGAGATATTACCTTCAACGATCCTTTCAACAGGGACCAAAGTTCCGAAGAAGGTTGACGACATCAAAATTCCAGCCGCAAAAGAATTGATGGTGGTCGAACATCGTGAAAGCGTCTTGATAAAGACCAATCAAACAAATTTGAATTCGTCTACGAATAAAGTTACTCCAACCATGCTGAAAGTAATGCTAATCTTTAAGTACGTGCCGAAATTAAAACGTAAAAATGGAGAGGCACCTTTCGCAGAGTATACACCGCGAGAAGAGGCATCTACGTCAATTAGAACAATCAATGAAGACAATCTTCAAACTTTGAAGGAGAAGGTCATTGTTCCGGTTTCACGAACAGATTGCCTTGTGTGAGTAAACAACCGTTGCCCGGATTCATGAAAAGTTTAATGAAAGAGGATCAAGCACCTGTTGAAGAGTCAACCAAGGGAAGATTTGATCCAAATGCTTACAAGCTCATGTCGAAATCAGGATATGATTTTGAAAATCCAACTCCATTAGGGCAAGTGATTGAAGTTACCCCGTATGGCCTGAATCAAACTTAAAAGAAATTGCATCAACAAGGGAACAAGCTTGAAGTCGGAAGGGCTGGTATCGGATTTTCACATCCTGAGCCCATTCGAATTTCTGCACGACGTAAAGAGGAGCAAGCGTCGTCACAATATATTGTGGCAGAACTGGCGAAAAGTGAAGGCGACAATACGGAAATATTGACGCGAAGGTCTGTTTTCGACAGGTTGGGACCACCAACTTCTACGCCTCGCTCTTCCGTGTTCAACAGATTGGGAGAAAGGGAAGAGAACATCTGCATCCATTTAGTGTCAGGTTCTCAACAACAAGGGCTAAATACGTCAGTGTTCACTCGCATTTGAGGAAAAAAGGTAAAGAAATCAGTCTTCAGTCGCATTGATAGCTCAAAGGTACAAAAGAGACGTCGACGAAAGCAGAAGAAGTCCTTGAAGGCAAAAGTTGCAGTCGACCTTAGCAAAGATACCCATAGTGTCATTCCCTCTCGAATGAAACGTCATCTTGAAGTAGAAATAACTATGGACGGGTCACTGAAAACAAAGGGACGCACCATCGTTTTCACAAATCCAAAGAAGGAGTCGAGTCATAGGAGGATCGCTCAGGATTTTGTTGCGTCCAACCATGTGATGGCACAAGAGTGCCAAGATTCGGATGATGAGATAGAGGTTGGTGAGACTCCTAAAACTCTCGAAGATGGTGTCCAAGCAACGGTTGACGACTTGGAAGAAGTCAACTTAGGTACAAGTGAAGAGCCACGACCCGTCTTTGTAAGTGCCCTTCTAACGGAGCAAGAGAAAACGGAGTATGTCAATCTTCTCTCTGAATATAAAGATGTGTTCGCCTGGAGCTACAAAGAAATTCCTGGTCTAAGTCCAAAGATCGCAGTTCATCGACTTGCCGTACGGAAAGGCGTTTCTCCAAAAAAGCAACCACAAAGACGGTTTCGGTCAGAAATGTTGCCAGAAATTGAAGCAGAAGTAAACAAATTGATTGATGCAGGCTTCATAAGAGAAGTCAAATACCCCACGTGGATTGCTAACATTGTCCCTGTGAGAAAGAAGAATGGACAACTTCGTATTTGCGTCGACTTTCGAGACTTGAATGATGCTTGCCCAAAAGACGATTTTCCACTTCCTGTCACAGAGATCATGATCGACGCTAGGACAGGACATGAACGTTGTCCTTAATGGATTGTACCGCTGGGTATAATCAAATCCAGATGGGGCCAGAAGATGAAGAAGCCACTGCGTTTCGAACACCTAAGGGCATATTTTGCTATAAAGTGATGCCCTTTGGGTTAAAGAATGCGATAGCTACGTATCAACGAGCTATGCAAAAAAATTTCGACGATGTGCTGCATGACATTGTTGAGTGCTACGTCGATGATCTCATTGTCAAATCCAAGAAAAGAGTCGATCATGTGAAAGATCTTCGAACAATTTTTGAAAGGCTATGAAAGTGTAAACTCAAGATGAATCCTTTAAAGTGCGCTTTCGGTGTTAGCTCGGGTAAATTTTTGGGCTTCATCGTCCGTCATCGAGGAATTAAGATAGACCAATCCAAAATCAAGGCAATACAAGACATGCTTGAGCCGTCTACACTCAAGGATCTTCGAAGCCTCCAAGGGCGTTTAGCTTACATTCGCCGATTCATTTCCAATTTGGCAGGACGATGTCATCCGTTCAGTCATCTAATGAAAAAAGGCGCACCTTTCGAATGGGACGAGTCTTGTCGCAAAGCTTTCGAAAACATCAAGCAATACTTGTCAACTCCTAAAGTATTAGGCGCACCAATTCCAGGGAAGTCGATCATTCTGTACATTTCTGCCCAAGAACACTCCATGGGGGCATTGTGTGCCCAAGAGAATGAGGACGGTAAAGAAAGAACCTTGTACTATCTGAGTCGCACACTTGTTGGGGCCGAACTAAAATATTCGCCCATCGAAAAGATGTGTTTAGCTCTTATCTTTGCTATCCAAAAGTTACGTCACTACTTTCAAGCTCACACCGTTCACGTAATTTCCAAAGTCGATCCGATCAAACACATTCTGTCAAGGCCAGTGCTTTCAGGACGACTCGCCAAATGGGCCTTGCTCTTGAAGCAATACAACATAGTCTATGTGCCACAGAAAGCTGTTAAGGGACAAGCATTGGCGGATTTCTTAGCGGATCATCCAGTTTCGGGAGAGTGGAACTTCTCCGATGAACTCCCTGGAGAAGAAGTTTTCTACATCGACGTGCTTCCTTCTTGGCAGATGTACTTCGATGGAGCCGCTCGTCAGGATGGGACAGGAGCCGGAGTCGTGTTCATTTCGCCAGAAAAACACCTTGTGCCATATTCATTCATACTTCCGGAATTGTACACAAACAACGCCGCCGAATATCAAGCTTTGATCATAGGCGTACAAATGGCTCTTGAAATGGGATGCAAAGATCATGACATCTATGGTGATTCCAAGTTGATAATTAATCAATTGCTTGGTGAGTACGAAGTGAAAGAGGATAGTCTTGTGCCATATCACAAACTAGCTTCCCGCTTGTTGCAAAATTTTGATTCGTTCTTCCTAGATCATGTGCCAAGGAGTGCCAACAAGATGGCTGACGCTCTCGCAAATCTCGCAGCCACTTTGGCACTGGGGGCAAGTGTTCCTACTACAGTTCCAATTTGTAAAAGATGGGTTGTGCTACCAGAAGTAGAAGATGACGATTCAGCAGAAGATGACGATTCAACAGAAGATGTAAATGCGATTTCTGTTTATGTCGTCGACAAACAAGATTGGCGACAACCAATCATTGACTAGTTAGAGCATAATAAGTTGCCAAGTGATCCGAGGCATAAGATGGAAGTGCGACGTCATTCTTCTCGTTTCATCTACTACAAAGGGACATTGTATCGCCGATCATTCAATGGACTTTGGCTATGATGTCTTGATGAAGATGAAGGTCTGCACGCCATGGAGGAAGCTCATGCTGGTATATGTGGTGCTCACCAATCAGGACCAAAGTTGTGCGACCGAATCAAAAGAATGGGCTATTATTGGCCTACTATGGTGCAAGCGCATGGATTACGCAAAGAAGTGTGACGCGTGCGATTTCATGGAAATTTTATCCATCAACCGCCGGAGGTTCTCCACCCCACTGTCGCATCGTGGCCTTTTGAAGCTTGGGGACTCGATGTAGTTGGACCTTTGCCAACTAAGTCGTCCGCTGGACATCTATACATCTTGGCCGGAACTGATTATTTTTCGAAATGGGCGGAAGCTGTTCCCCTTCGAGAAGTGAAAAAGGAGAATGTCCTGGACTTCGTGCGAACACAAATTATATATCGATATGGCGTCCCAAGGTACATCATTACCGACAATGGCAAACCCTTCTTCAATAGGCTCATGGATGCCTTGATTGAAAAGTTCAAGTTCGCGCACCACAAATCGTCAATATATAATGCGCCGACCAACGGTCTCGCGAAGCCTTCAACAAGACTCTATGCAATCTGTTGAAGAAAATGGTTTCAAAATCAAAGCATGATTGGCATGAGAGGCTTGGAGAAGCACTCTGGGCATATCGCACCACGTATAGAACTCCTACCCAGTCAACGCCTTATGCCTTGGTTTACGGAGTAGAGGCGGTCCTTCCACTTGAATTGGAGATTCCTTCTCTTCGTGAGGCTGTTCAAATGGGTCTAACGGAAGGCGAAAATGACAAGCTACGTTTGGCCGAACTCGAAGCTCTTGACGAAAAAAGGCTTGATGCGCAGCAGAAATTGGAGTGCTACCAGGCTCGGCTATCAAGGGCGTTCAATAAAAAAGTTCGTCCTAGATCTTTTCAAGTTGGCGATATGGTCTTGGCAATTCGAAGACCCATCATAATGCCTCGTAAAGCCGGAAGTAAATTCACCTCCAAGTGGGACGGACCGTACGTTGTGCAAGAAGTCTACACCAACGGCGCGTACAAGATTGTCGATATTGATGGAGTACGTGTTGGTCCGATCAACGCCAAGTTTTTGAAGCGCTATTACGCGTAAGACGTCGATTCTCCAATAAGCTCCTAAGCACGAGCCTAAACTGCACACAAAAAAAAAAAACGTTTTTCCCTTAAAAAAAAAAAATCAAAAAATAAAAGAAGAATCCAAAAAAAAAAATCCAAAAAAAAAATCACAAAAAAAAAAAAACGATCCAAACAACAAAAAAAAAAAAATCCCTTTAAGGAACTACGTTGGCTTGATCCTGCGAAGTATGTTACTTTGTAGGTACGTAGGCAGCTTAAGTAAAATCCTTTTACTTAGGTGCGGCCAAACCCCCCAAACAAAATCAATTCTATTTTGTTCGAACTACGTTGGCTTGATCTCGTAATGTACATTCGTTCGTGCTTTATGGGTACGTAGGCAGCTGAAGTAAACATCTTGCTTTAGTCCAGCCACACCAAAAAAAAAAACTTATACTCCTCGCCCATAAGAGTATAAACTATGTACGGTAAAACAAAATGAATATACGAGATTGCGATATAAAAAAAAAACTCAACTTATTATTATTTATCCTTCAGAAAAAAAAAAACGCATACTCTTAAGTGTCAAAAAGAATATTGTATCTAAAACAAAGACAAAAAAAAAAAGATACAACAAATGACATCATAGAAGCCACTGCAAGTTCTTCAAAGTTTCAAAGGCTTCAGTGAAAGCTTTCTCAGCTTGTTCGATCTTCCCGACTTCTTCTTTTGCAGCCGTCATACGTGCTTCCAAGGAGGGCTTATCGTGAGTCAAAGTCATGACAATTGAGGCTCGATCAAGTTTCTTCTTTTTTGCAGCAGCAATAGACGCAACCGACTGTTGTTTCCTCGCCTGTACTTCCTCCAATTCCTTCTTCAACCGCTCTTCCTTTAACGCATCTTCCTCGAAATTCCTTTGAAAAGTCTCGAGTTCTTTTGTTGCTTGATCTTCCAAAGATGCAGCACTCGAAATACGATCGTCGATATCCTTAATCTGTTCCTCAAGCTCCAAAGGATGAGGCTGATTCATCGTGTATTCTCCTCCCACAGTTTGAAGTTGCAAAGCAGCCTTAAAATAATTCTCCACATGGGCACGAAGAGTGGAGACATCAACATTCTTTGACCCGAAATACTCAAAGACGGCTTCACAGTCCTTTTCAAGTGCTCGAATCTCGATAATGGGAGATGCCAACAACTTTGCCCGCAACTTGTTCGCCATAGACAAATACGCTTGTCGCTCAGTTTCAAGGATCATGTTTTCTGCGATGGAAACTTCTTTGGTTGGACTCATAATGGCATCAAACATCGCTTTCTCTGTAGTTCTATCGGGATTTAAGACAACATGAAGGTCTGAAAAATCATCAACGGTGCTCAACAAAGGCATGAAACCCTGTGAAAAAAAAAAGAAAAAAGAAAAAAGAAAAAAGGGGTTAATGATTTATATAAAAAAAAAAACCAAGGTGTAAAAAAAAAAGAAAAAAAAAGCATTTACCTCTTCAAGGACAGGAAAGTCTTCAGTTGAAAGAAATCCGTCTGCTTCAGGAACGTCGTCAAGAAGGTGTCGAATACTAGGTTCCTCAGCCTTGTATCCAAACGATCGAGTGCTAGTGGGATTTTCTTTTACAATCTCCTTCACAGGAAGAGCCTCTTCGTCCAAAGACGAACGAGCCAGGTTAGGAGTAAGCTTCACCTTCGAGGGAACCGACAAAGGCGTACAAGTTGCATCCTTCAAATTTGCGTCGTTCGAATTGCTCTGACCCTTTGGTGGTGATGGCCTCTTTTTCAAAGTTTGATCCACCTGACTTCGAGCACGTTTCGCTTTCTTTTTTGACTCTTCTATGGCATGGCCCTCGGATGATTGGAGTGAGCTCTGTGTAATCTTTACCTTCAAAGGACGTTTCACAAAGTCATCCGAGCTCGCCAAGCCTTGAACTATATCTCGCTTTCTTTTCACAACTGGAGTGGCATCCTCGTCGTCAGGAGATTTAGAAGATCTTCTAGCCTTATTCAGAAGTGGAGATTTGGAAGACATTCTAGTCTCATTCAAAAGTGGAGATTTTGAAGACCGTCTGACCTCACTCCGAAGCGGAGATTTTGATGGCTTTCTAACCTCGTGTGGAATTATTAACTCAGAAAATCGCTTCAACCAGATCGCGTAAGCCGGAGTGACTGAAGTGCCAATTTTTGAATCTTCTCGCGGGATGATAAACCGTGAATTTGTTCTTAAGCAAATAGAAGTCATGAACAATTGGAAAAGGCGTTCGAGGTTGCCACCACGAATATCATGATCAAGTACACCTGGAACATCCTGATGAAAACCCAGTTGTCATGCAAAGCGATGAGGACTATACGATTCGACGATGAAGTTGTCATCATGCCTTAAAGTTAAGAAGCTGGATCGCGACGCAATAAGAAAGTCATTCGGTCGACGGATCATGTTACGGCCATCATCCTTGTATTCTGCATCTTCCTTAGTCCCATGAAATGTGGAGTGCCATGAAACCTGGGTGCCAGATCGAATCCGCTCTTTTGCCTCGGTAGACCGAAAGGTTTTGACAACATCGAGACCTTAAAACTCGATCATAGTGCCTTTAACAAACGAATGGCTAACAGATCTATGTGAACGAAAGTACTTGGCAAGCCACCCGTAAACATAGTGTGCAGCAAAATGTCCATGATATTTGCCCGGCGTTGCCGAAGTAGAAATGTCGTTCAGACCTTGATAAATGCTCGCTATCTTGGTATGGCCAAAGAGACCATCTGGTTGCTCGCTAACAAAGAAGAAACTTTAAAGACGCTCGCTCGTATGTGGCCTAGATCACGAACAGGGAGAACAAATGCGCAGAGCCAACAAGAAAGGAAGGCTGCAAGATATGTCTGTCGTCTCTCTGCCTCCGGAACACCTAAAATAAGAAAGAAGTCATGAGTAGTCTCATTCCATTGCGAAGGTTCTCCGTATGAAGAAAAATCTTGTCGTAGAATCGGAAAATGTGCCTTCCCTGTGGCATTAGATGAAGGAAAATACTTGGAGGCGCCTTTAAACCAAAAACGACACCAGTTTTCAAAGGGTACTTTGCCATTTTTGTTCGCCGAAAGAGAAATCCGGTGGAACGCAGAAAATAAATACTTGCAACTTGGGGGCAAGTACGGTTGATCGTTCTCATCAAAGCCTTGGAGTTCTTCGACTGAGGGCACTACTTCATCATAAAATGAGCCCGTTAGAGGTAGTCCGGTGATAGAGCGGATATCCCAAAGGCTGATTGAAATTTCTCCCACCGTTGTCAATAAAGTGTTAGTCTGTGGACACCAAAAATCGCAGAATGACTCCACTAGCTGACTACTCCGGCGGTAGAGGAAAAGTGAGGCGTAAACTGCTTCATAAATGTAGACGGATCTCAAACTATTGCGGCACTCGCAAATAATGTCTTCTAACCATTCCCAGTAGCGCGGAATATAAGAAAATTCATATCCAAAGTGAAAACTGCCGTTTCGTTGAACTTCACCTCTGGAGCATCGAGAGTGTAAGAGCTTCGAGAAGGATGGCATGTCGGCACTTTTTCGATGATGTGATGAAAGGAGCACCAGCAATGGTTTTTCAAGTTTCTGCCACCAGCAATCCAGACTTGATGGATATGTCAACGGCAACCACGACTCAGCAAAGGGACCCGTCATCGAAGGAAAGATGGTGTGTTTATCTCCATTATTTGCTTCGTCATCAGTACCGTCAATCGTCACCAAATACTTCTTGCCAGACGTCTTAGATTCGCTAGTCTTGAAGTGCACCATATCGTCTCCTAAAGCAAAAAGACAAACCAAATTACTACTCTACTGCAACAAGAAAACCCAGAGAAAGAGTCATTGTCGAGCGGACTCTCTCTAAATTCTAGAGAGATGAGAACCCCAAAAAAAAAAAATAGAAAAAATAGAAAAAAATTGATTGAAACTATTACTTGAATTCATCTCTAGTCTCAATCTCCATCTTGTCCCTTCTAATAATCATTCTACCTTTTTCATTATTAGAACTGCTATTTTCGATAGACAAACAAGAACCAATCTTCTAAGATCCGTTTTTCAAAGCAAATCTGTGGCTAGCAAATCGTGTCGGATCCTTGTACTACTCTTACAACCAACCTGTTTAATCTTCTTTAATGAAGATGGTGGGTTGATTATACAGGTTTTGTGCAAGTGTGTATCCGACGGCGGTGTTAAAGATCGCCTGTTTTGGTTGATCTGTTCTTTTCTGCCGCAAGTTCTTGTCTCTTGTTCGGCCGTTTGGAGGGCATCACTGGTACGCGACGATGGCGATGTTAGGCGTCCTTTCATCTGCTTCGAGTCTGTCCCTGAGTATAGAAAAACCGCGGCGACGGTCCGTGGTTTTACTGGGGTTTGCTTCTCTCCGGAGTTTTCTTTTGGGGTAAATCAATTTTCTCCCATTTTACCCTTGTGTGTGATTAATTTCATGATTCTTTCAGTCTTCTGCTTTGATCTATCGCTTTCTTTATTAGTGGACACTTGGTTGCTTTCCCATTTAGCCAGGGAAAGCTCTATCCAGTATTGTGTCTACTTTGATGAAAGTGTCGATCAAGAAGCTATTGCAGTCACAAATTCTTCAGTTTTCCGCTGGAGTATTTATGTTAAATACTTGTCCAGGCTAATTTTAGAACTATCTTGTCATAATGATTTGTATTTGGTGTGCAACAATCTTGTATCAGTTTTACTGGTGATGGTTTGTATGATTTTTTTGGCTAGCTTCTCCAAGAGTTATCGTTGGCGTATTACTAGTAACTTTTACTCGTATTTGTTTCCATTTCCCCAGACTTTTGCTAAGCTAGCCTGGTGTTGTACTATAGTTTTAGATAATTTTTGTCCTTTGCTCAGCTTCAATAGCCTTTGCTCTATTAGACCTTTGTACCATCTTAGAAATGCTTTGACTCTGTTCCGATCTTTATCTACGAACTGTTCATACATATGTTCTTTTTGGATAGTCCACACTTTTTGGCATTTGTGTGGCATGATTATGGTCTATATAACTACTCTTTGTGAATGTAGCAATTATAGCTGGTATTTCTTTAGTTTGCTGGTAACAAAAGCAAAGTCGAGGAATATGTCCGATAAGACAGCTATGTCTTTGTGTTTCTCCTTTCAGAAAGATGGTCATACGAGTACCAGGTCTTCTTGTTGGTCAATTTTGTCAAGAGTAAGTCGTCTTTCTTCTTTCATCTTGTCCAATGTCGAGGCTTTACGATTATTGGTGTCTGTCTTTTTACCTAGTCGTTTAGGTTCTTTATTTGTAGACATTGAGGTGCTCTCCATTTTAGAACAGGAGAGCTTTCCCCAGTCTTTTGTCTGCATTAAAGAGACTTTCGACTTAGGTTAGTCCCAAGAAAAACTTACTTAGCCTTTTTTCAATTCAATTAGATTGTTCATTATGTCTGTTCAACCATCTATATGAGATGGGGTGCTTTAGCTCAACACTCTATTTCGGTGAATTTTACCGATAGTACCTGTTGCTTCCTGTGTTGCCACAATGTTGATTGCAAAGATAACATCTTTTTGTTCTTTGAGAAAGTTGGTATTTATATTTCTATTACTCATTGCAATGTTTGCTCAGTGAAGTATTCAGAAGGGGACCTTGTATCTGAGTACCTTATTTTGATAAGTGAATTTTGCAGATCTGTCCTTTGCTGTTTTGACCGTGTACTTGAGCATTATTATCTATCTCCTTTTGATGGTATTATATCTTACATTGCTGGCAGTCAAGTGCTCTTTGGCTCCATCGTAATGTCTGCCCTCTTTATTGCTATTTCTATCCTTTGCGGACTCTTGTCTGGTGTAACAACTTTTTATCTTGGAATCTTGTTTAGTACAATTGATAAATTTATTGGTTGTATTAGACTTTGGTTCACTAGTGTTTCTAGTAGTATATCGCTGAGCTGGGTCTCTTTAGCTACACGAATTATGTTGTCACAAACTGCTACTAGAATTTACACTTCTTGCTATGCTTTAAGTTTTCAAGAAAGGATCTTCTCTATTTTTGAGGTTGATGAAAATCATCTTGCTGATAGTTTAATGCTTTATTGTTGGCCTCCTCTAATGTGTTATTTCATCTTTGATGATTTCTTTAGATTTTTTCTTCAGAATTTGATTAGAGTACCTAACCTGATCTTTGGATTATTTAAGTTTAATTGGGGCCATTTTACCTCTTATAGAATCAATCATGGATTCAGAATTTTGCTTTTGCATCATCTTGTCTTAATTTAGTTTCCATGAATATTGATTTTTGGAATGTTAGGGGCACCAAAAGAAAGAATTTTGCCGAAGAACTCAATTTCTTTTGCGCATCAAATGGGATTAAAATCTTAGCTATATGTGACACTAAATCGACTTCTATGCCTGAACCTTATTTGATAGCTAATTTTGGGTTTAATAATTGTGATTTTATTCCTAGTACAGGACTATTAGGCGGTATATGGTTATTTTGGAAATAGTCTATCTCCATGACTTTTTCGTTAAATATCATATTTAAGTCGAAAAGATTCATTGCTTGTGAAGTGTGTGACTTAACGAAGAATGTTATTTTTTGCCTCATTTTTGTTTATGCTCCCGCTCAACCTATTTGAAAAGTCAGATTTTTGGGATGAGATCCAAAGTTTTGTCCTTAATCTTGATTTGCCTTTCTTATTATTAGGGGATCTTAACAAGATTAAGAGTCCTAGTGAGAAAGTAGGAGGTGCAAAGGTTACCAATGCGCGTTGTTTAAGATTAAATAATTTCTTAAGTAATACTAATTGTGTAGATCTCCCCTTCTCCGGTAATTTTTTTACGTGGAGAAAAAAGAAAACTGGTTCTGATAATGTTTTTGAAATCCTTGATAGAGCCTTAGCTTCTCCTATTTGGATGAGTGTTTATCCAAACATGCAGTTTATCCACCATGCTTTCACTAGCTCAGACCATTGTGCGATCTCGGTGAAGCTTCAAAACCAAAACCAAAGTCACAAAAAAGCCCATCCTTTCCGTTTTGAACTTATGTGGACTCTTCGGAATGATTTCAGTAAAATGGTCAAAAGTTGTTGGCAATATCAGTTTCATGGATCCTATATGTTTTGTCTTTCTCAAAAATGCAAATTTTTAAAACAAAAGACTAAGAAATGGAATCAATCTACATTTGGAAATATTTTTAGGCAACTTTCAATTGCTGAAAAAAAGTTAGAAAATATTCAACAACAACTAGGCTCTTCTTATAGTGTTAATTTAGAAAATGCGCAATTGAGATGGCTGAAAAAGCGTGATGCACTTCTTGACTATAAGCATGTCTATTGGCAACAAAAATCTCGTATAAACAAAGCGAATTTTGAAGATAACAACACCAAGTTTTTTCAAAGTTATGCCACGATTAGACGTAGTATAAATGGCATTAAGCAGTTTATTAATAAGGATGGTGCTTGTATTACAGATCAAAACCTCATTAAGCAAGAAATATCCGAGGAGTTTAAACTTAGGTTTGCGAAAAATCATCTCTGTAATTTCGACAAGAATGAGGATTTTAAGTCTATTTGTGGATTAATTACAGACGAAGATAACAGATTTCTTACATGTAATATTAGTAGGGAAGAGGTTAAACAAACTGTGTTTAGTTTAGCCGCTGATAAATGTCCAGGTCCCGATGGATTTCTTTCTCTAGTTTTTTCAAAAATACTGGGATATTGTAGGAAATTCTGTCACTAATGCAGTTTTAGCATTTTTCCATTCCGAGAAATTACTAAAAGAAATAAATCATACTTTCATAGCATTGATTCCTAAAATTGAAAATCCTCAAACAGCAAACCATTTTCGCCCGATTAGTCTTTGTTCAACAATTTATAAAATTATTGCAAAAATCTTGGCTAACCGTCTTCGAAGTGTCTTGCATAATATTATACACCCTTTTCAAGGTGCTTTTACACCTAATCGATTCATCCAAGATAATATTCTTTTAGCACACGAGATTTTTAATTCTTTTAAACCTAAAAAGAGCAAAGGAGGTTGGATTGCAATCAAACTTGATATGGAGAAAGCATACGACATACTAGAATGGAATTTTATCGAGGAAACTTTTAAGCAAATGGGTTTTAATGCTAAGTGGATTTCATGGATTATGGCATGTATAAACATTGTTTCTTACTCAGTGTTAGTAAATGGAACACCGGGAGACATTTTTAGACCCACTCGAGGTATTCGACAAGGAGACCCACTTTCACCATATATATTTATTATGTGCGCCGAGATTTTAGCAAGATCTCTACAAAAAAATAGTGATGTTAGCTCTAGTGATATTGGTATTAGAATTGGATCCGGGGTGGAGAAAATTCCGTTTCTCACTTTTGCGGATGACACTATCATTTTCGCTAAAGCCTCTAACCAGAGTTGCAGAACTATTAAGTCTTTATTAGATAAATTTTGCACGATTTCCGGGCAACTTGTTAATTTTGACAAATCCACCTTTAAATGCACTAGAAATATTAAGCGTTCTCTTCGTGAATCATTTAAAGGCATTCTTCATATGAACGAGGAAGCTCATTTGGGTAAGTATTTAGGATGTCCTATAATTGATAGCAGAGTGACTAAAAATACTTTCGAAAACATAATTCAATCTTATTGCACTCAATTATCGAAATGGAAAGCGAATTCTCTATCTCAAGTAGGTAGACTAGTTCTTGTCAATGCTAATTTAGTCGCGAACGGAATTTTTCAGATGCAAAGCTTCCTCCTCCCTTCATCGATCCATAATAGATTAGATAAAATTAATAGAGACTTTCTTTGGAATAAGAATCCTTCCCAGCGTTCTCCTAATTTGGTTGGTTGGCATAAAGTTTGTTTACCAAATTCGGTTGGTGGTTTAGGAATTAAATCTTCTGAAGCAGCTAATAAAGCTCTTCAAATGAAATTTTTATGGAAAATTCTTATGGATAAGGAAAGTATATGGGTCAAAGTGGTATCTAAAAAATACTTGAGAAATTGTTCACTCTTTGATCATAAGCCTAATTCAGTCTCTTCTTGGCAATGGCGTAAACTAATGAGTCTTCGGACTCTATTTAGAAAAGGACTGAGATGGCAGGTAGGTAATGGTAGCAACATTAAGTTTTGGTCTGATAATTAGGTTTTTTCACACCCGCTTACAAGCAATATGATTGATGATGATAGTAACCGTGATCTTAATCTTTTGGTTAAAGATTTCATAACCTCAGACAAGCAATGGGATATTTGTAAATTATCCAGTTTTGTAAATAACGATATTGTTAATCAGATTACTAACATTCCAGTGCCACATAATGATATTCCAGATACCCTCATTTGGGGGTTGTCCGTAGATGGAAATTTCTCTACCAAAACAGCAACTTGGTTAGCGGAAGGTTTGTTCGATCAAGCTCTTGACAAATGTGAATTTCAATGGATTTGGAAATTGAATATTCCTCCTAAATTGAAATTTTTTCTTTGGAAAGCTTGTGTTGACGGCCTTCCAACGAAAAGTAGACTTCTCAAGAGTCATATTGATGTCCCACCTCATTGTGTTCTGTGCAACAATCCTATTGAAAACAAAGATCATTTCTTTTACGAATGTCCCTTGATTGGGTCTGTCATCTAAGACACGAACATTATTAGTTTCAACGAGTTTTGTCAAATTATGGTACTATTACAAGTCAAAGTTTTCTAACGAAACTTAATTATCTCAAGGATTTAATTCCAAAAGATGACTTTATAAAGATTATTTTTATTTGGTGGAATGCATGGTTCCATAGAAATGATATTATCTTTAATAATGTTAATTTAAGTATCAGCAAACTTATTACTTTATGTAATAATAACACTAAGACATGGAATGTGACTAGATTTAAGGATCTCAACAATCCCGAGGTAGAAGAGTCGGCTAGAAACAATTCTAGTAAGGAAGAGATTTGGTGGGAAAAACCTACAAACGGATTCCTAAAGCTAAATTTTGACGGATCGAGAATAGAAGGTAATAAAGCTGCTTTAGGATATTCTATAAGAGATCACAATGGTAAAGTCGTTTTGTTGGGAGTAAAAAAGTGCGGATCCAATAGTATCCTCGTTGCGGAAGCACTTTCTTTAAAAGAAGGTATTTTAGCAGCTAAATACTTAGGAATCTCAAAGTTAATTGTGGAGGGTGATAACTTATGTGTTATTAACTCGATTCGAGGTACTTGGCAAATTCCGTGGGAAATTTCTAGTATTATCAAGGATGTGAAATTCGACCTTCATTTTTTCGATGAAGTGATAATTAAACATTGCTTTCGTGAAGCCAACAAGGTTGCTGACTTCATGGATTCTGTTGGACATTCATGTCCAACTCTTTCGAGGTGGTTTGATAGCCGGTGGCTTCAACTTACCTCCCTCATTCGAAAGGATGAGATAGGTTGGTCCTACCCTAGAAGATCAACCTAGTTTTCTTACCTAATAAAAAAAAAAAAAATTACTACTCATATTTCCTTTTCAAAAAAAATGGGAAAAGAAATATAAAGTGAGGTAATGTAGTGTGGACCACGTCGTCACATGTTACCAACAAGCAAACAACAAAGAAAGAAACCAAACTACCCTCTGTAGGGATGTCAACTTTACCCGCACCCGATCAAAAACCGATCCACCCGATTTTAAAAGACGGATGAAAACCCGACTTAAATGGATGATGGATGGATGACGGATGGGTTGGATGAAGAAATTTCACCCGCCATCCATCCATCACCCGATTTAATTACTTTTTATTTAATTTTTTTTAACATATAATACATTATTAAGATACAAATATTCAAATATTCAAATTTTTCTACTCTCAAAATATATATTTTGTGGAACTACCCATTAGAAAGTTAAACTAAAATAATTATCTAACACTTTTTTTGTATAGAATCAAAAATCATCACTTTTTGTAACTTGAAACCTATAAATACACAACATCCATTTATCACCCGATCCATCCGTTTCATCCATGGATGATGGATGGATGGATGGCGGATGATAGGTTTCACGGATGACAGACGGGTTGGATGAGATTTTAAAAAGACGGATGGATGACGGATGAGGCTCCACCCGACCCGAACCCGATCCATTGACATCCCTAACCCTCTATAATCACATTCAAGATTTTCACAAAAAAAACAGGAAAAAGAAAATCAAGTGTGGTGTAGCGGCGGTAGCCCACATGTTTCCAAAAAGCAGAGAAAGAAAAGTCAAAGAAAAAAAATCAAGAAGATAAGGACACAAGAAAACAAAAAATACTTCATAATAATCAAGAACTCCTCCAAACTACGAGTACGGAAAATCAATACCAAAAGCAAAGATTTTCTAATCAATTAATAACTCCTGAATTCCCAAACCAAATTCAGTAGGCTTCAAAAAAAAAAAAAATTAAATTTGAGTCCAGTGCAGTTCTTGTGGTTTTTCACGGTGTACATCGAGCCCGACAATGCACATCAAGTGAAGCTTCTTTTCAAGAGTCGTCGAAGTCGAAGTCGAAGTCGCAGGCCTGGCCACACACCATCGAATTCCGATTGCAAATGAGTCCATTAGTCGGTGGTCACATCACGAAAACGATGAAAATATCACGACTAGGTAGTTCGATACATGTGTAGAGAGGGTTGACATGTGGTGCTGATGTTTTGCCGCGCTACGAAGCCCAGTCTAAGCTGCCGACGTCGATTTCAGTTTCACGTAAGACGAGTTCAGCAGCACACTTTCTTTATTGACGGTTCAACGAGTCCACGAGGTATGCTCAATGTAAATCTCACCGCCAAGCTCAACGACCGCCTCGATTTCGCAGTTCACACGCCAAAAGAGGGGTGAATTTTGAACTTTGAGAATCGCGGTCCGCGTCGAGTTAACGATAAACACTGAGCACACATCGAGGACAAATCAGTTTGAAGACGGATCGCCGGTAAAAAAAATAGGTATCATCAGTGCTGTTTTGGCGTAGGTCAGTCCGTGTGACAAAGAAAATTGCTCATGATGTCGGAGTGCCATACTGCATAAATGCATAAAAAAAAATTGGTTAGTAATCACAAAAATTTTCTCACCTATAAATCCAAAAGTCTTGGTTCGGTGCAGTGTGGGAAAGGCTTCTTAGGCGCGTCTCGGAATTGGGCAAAGACGTCAACTGAGGAGGGGATTCACGATCAGAGGACTCGGCTTCTCGCTGTCGGCAGTTGAGGCAAACTTGAGCTCTTCCGTTATCAATGGTGTAAAATTATAGAGACCTTCCCTTCCTTTTATACTCGAGCAACAAAAAGAGTTATGGAAACAATATTTCGCGGAGACGGTAATATGGAAATTCCTTGCGAGAGAGGACAAACAATCAATTGATCTCAGCAAGAATACCATATTTTCGACCTTTAGCAAAAGGAAAAGTTTCCAAAAAGAAAAAGAAGCAATGGAAAAAGGGATAATAAGTAAAATAATTTTATTACTCCTTTCTTAATTTCCAATTTTTGAGTTGGTACAAGAAGAGCTGGAACCACGTAGTCAAATGGGCAGAGGTTAAAGACAAGCTCCTTAATTTGGCGTAAGACAAACTAACTACGGCGTGAAGTATTGATCAATAGAAAAATCAAGAAGCAGACAAGAGCAAGTTCAGACAGAGCTGTAGTAGTGAAATATGATAAGTCGAGACCCGATCATGCTTAAACATTCAAGTCATGTACATGACCAAGTCTCGAGGGGGCAATTTGTAGGCACGTAAAAATTATACAAGTGCCACGTCGGAAGTCAAAAGTCAAAATGTTGACCCGTCAAATGAAATGTAAACTAATATGATTAATTTGGACAAAATTTAATTAAGTTAGTCCAATTCGATTATTTTAGTTGGCCCGAATCTCTAAAGTGATAAAATCCGACAAAAGGGTCAAACTTACTAAATGGGTCAAATACATTCAAATAAGCCAAAATGACTACCAAGTCCATTACAGAAATGTCAAGACTACCAAGTCCACCTAGGGTGTAAACCAAACCCTTTATGTTTTTCTATAAATACAAGCATTAGCTCTCATTTTGAGGCTAATCAGAAAATTATAAAGAAAATCACACTACAAAACAAAACCTCTCTACAAAGAAACCCTCTCTACAAAAATCCTCTTCCAAGAGAAAAGCTAGAGAACAAAGAAAACTACTCTTCGATCCGACATCAAGCGTTCATCGCCGTCAACTGAAGAGAAGCAAATCAAATTCATCCAAGGAGAATCAAGTCTTCAAATCAAGACCCTCCTATTCATCCAACTGCGGAAATCGAATCAGTAGAATAACTAGAAGATTGTACCTGAAATCTTTAAATTAATAAAATTATTATTTTGTTGCATTCTTTTGTGTTTTCTCTACTTGTTTGCAGATTTACACAAATTTGTTGCTACAATTATATCGTAGTTATACAAAAACATATTATTTATTACTTTAAAAAAAAAAAAATATTCGTATTATATCCAATGTTTTGAATAAAGACCTAATCCCTTAACATCCGATCTGATTATGACCTGACTCGAATCTCATCTGTTCTGATACTAACCCGACTCGAACTTTATTTGCACCGATATTGACCCAACTCGAACCTAAACCGATCCGAAATATCTACAACCGATTAAATGTGAAAACTGAATCCAACCCGAGTTGAATCGAACTGAAATCGAAAAAAAAAAGATAAACCGAAATAACCCTAACCGAAAGAACCCGAATCGAAACTGATCTGATTGACCCGTTTGCCACCTCTAATTATCACCACATTCTTCCGGTAAGCATTAACTAATTCCACCTTGTTCCAAGTATTCTTCATCGGCATAAAGTGACCCGACTTGGTAAACCTATCTACAATAACCCAAATCATGTTGTTACATTTTTTAGTCCTTGGTTGCCCCACTATGAAGTCCATTGATATCGATTCCCATTTCCACTCCGGCACATCTAATGGATGCACTTTCCCTTGTGGTCTCTTATGTTACTCTTTAACCCTTTGGCATACCAAGCGTATTTACACAAATGCCGCTGCTTCCTTTTTCATACCCGGCCAACAAAATGTTTTCTTGATATCTTTATACAACTTTTCACTGCCCGTATGCGCCGAGTAAGGTGTATTATGGGATTCATCTATAATCTTCTTCTTAACTTCATCATCATTGGGAATACACCATCTCCCCCTTAAACCTAACGCTACCATCCGTATGTAGTTCAAATATATATGTTTTATTTCTCCCCAAAGCTTCCTGCCACTCTAGGATCTTAGGCTCAGTGGAAGACGACATGAGTGAAGGACAGCAAATGGGTGGTCACCGTTGTCATAATAGGTGGTGTACTGCAGAAAGCGTGCTTCGTGAGGGCAAGAGTGGTGTGGAGGATGTGTTCACCAGCCATGAAGGAGAATGGTGTAACACCCTCACTTACCAAGGAGCCTTAACAAGACCTTCCCAGTAAGTAAGGGCGTTACCATCTCAGTTGCCCGAGGTAAGTATATCAGATAAACAATAACAGAACTTTTATTAATTGTTTCTCACAGATTATACCAACATAACAAGGATTACAACTCTAAACAACCGAAGGAACTACTAAGCATCAGTGACAGCGGCAACTAGCTAGAAAGCGTGATGACTCGATTCTCTTCCATGTCCCGCAAGCAACATGTCAACCAACACCTTCTAAACCAACTACTCACCATCCCCGAATGGATCACCACAGTTTTGAAAACATAAAACAGGGTCAGTCATCTGTATAACCAAGATAAGAAATTCACATTACAAGCAATACAACCAATTCAAGCACAATGTCAAGCCCCAACTCCGTTAACAATCAATAACCGACTACACAACGATGTGTGTTGCCCTACCTGGTTCTCATCGGAACAGGAAACCCACACCGCCAGTGGGGGACCGCAGCCTTGCCCACCTAAGTCCCGCTTATCAAGCCGGGAAAATAACCCATGTCCATTAATTTGCACATAACACCTTGTGATGAGAACCACAAGGGGTGAATGAAGGGCATGAAGCCATTCCCGAAGATGACTCCACTCAGCCGAGGGCATACCTCGCGAACCACAGATACAACAAGCAACTAAATCACAATACCAATATAGACATGCCAAATCCAAAGTAACAATCTCGACAATAATAGTAATAATGCCAGTAAAATAATCACACCATCTTATACTTAATTACACAGTCAACTGAGTAGGGAAACCCTATCTTTTCGCTATTCCATGAAAGTGCGCCCTTCATACAAGCCAGGCAAGATTCCATGATGAATGCTACAAGTAGAAACCATATTCTGTCACTACACTATTCAAGATCTACTGAAAGATCACAACTAAACACAAACTCACCTTAAGACGCAAACCGATGCCGACGACGCGACAACCCAACTCGATGATTTCATGCATAAACCGTCTCCCTTCCCGGATTGGTGTTTAAGACCATTTGAGAAGTATAGGGTAAGATGAGAGGATTTAGAGGAAGAGATGGAGAGAGAGAGAGAGAAAGAGAGAGAGAGAGAGAGAGAGAGAGAGAGAGAGAGAGATTAGGTATAGAATGAGAAAGAACAGTTGAAAAAAAATGAATTGTGTTTAAGACTCCACGTTTTATAATAACGCGTTGACTGATGAGGTACTCGGTCGAGTATGGACATACTCGGCCTAGTACGCCCTACTCGGTCGAGTAACTTAGAAACTCGGCTGAGTAACCCTAGTTAGGTCGAGTAACAAGTTACGTTGGTCAACTAATCTCTCCCGTATCCCTTGCTATGGCTTTCCTTTGCTCAATAGGTCAGTCAACGAGTCCCTAACAGGGCGAGAATACAGTCTTTCCCCGTTAAAATGAATTTCGTCCCCGAAGTTCGTACCAAACATCCCAACGTAACATAACTAAGCAACTCGAGAACCACTTAGTACTCATACGACAAGAAGGACAACATAAACTTATAGAACACCAAATCACACCAACGTCAGCACGACAAGACTACTATCGTTACATGTCTAGCACTACCCGTTATCGTGACAGGATTTAAGATGATTTTGACAACCATGCAACTACTATATTATTACTGTATGCAAGACATTATTACTGTATGCAAGACACTAAGCTTGTTCAGGAAAGACCATCCGATGTCATACAATAATTTAAGTTATGAAACAACAGTTGAAGGACTGACAACAGCTTAAAGACTAAAAGCAACAATATTAAAGGAGTTTTGCGAGTTTTGCAATTTGTTTTGCCGCGATGTTATCTACCCCTCTAAATAGGAACTTCGTCCCCGAAGTTCACTCTCAATTAAAGAATTGAGGTATGCGTATATATATATATATATATATATATATATATATATATATATATATATATATATATATATATATATATATATATATATATATATATATATATATTCGTGGATCCGGTGAGAACCACTAACATAATGAGAACCGTGAGAACCCTTACTAAATCATAATCAAATCTTGTTCTGAAAGTTTTGATGAATCATTTATCCTTAGTTTAGTTTATTCAAACACATTTTTAGTATAGCTAAACAAAATTTATTGATTTTATTAACAAAATATAAACTTAATGTATAAAAATACAATTAGGCATACTAAAACGGTAATAGATGTACAAAAACAAATACTAGGTGCATGAAAATTGTTACATGCATGAAAATGATTACTAGATGCATAAAAACAACAAGTTCTAGGTGCATGAAAATGAGTTCTAGGTGCGTGAAAATTGTCAGATACATGAAAATGAGTAGTAGGTCCATAGAAATTAATAAATTGCATCTCGTCTCGATTTTTATCACTAGTTTATGTTTTTTAGACCAAAAAATATGTTATCTTGCCATAAAATTCCATGCCGAATCCAAAATTTCATTATTTTTTAAAGAAAAATTTCATAAGGTGGAGTTCTCACGGTTCTCATTATGTTCATGGTTCTCATAGGATCCCAATTCTATATATATATATATATATATATATATATATATATATATATATATATATATATATATATATATATATATATATATATATATATAGTCAGGTTCAGATGAGTCCACAATTTTGGTTGAGTCCCTAAGTCCTATTCTCAGCCAATCATTTTTGAGTGTAACTTTACTGACTGATGAATGTAACTTTAGTCATTTAATGATTTATAATTGTAACTCTTACTTTTCAGGCCATATTATATATAGAAATTTAAATTTGTACATTTAAATTTATGTAATTTTAAGAAAACTTCATGTAATTTTAGTGTTTTACAAATATAATTTTAGTCGTTATAGAAGTAACTTTAGTCGTATGGTTATTGTATGTAAAAAATTGGAATTTACAAGTGTAACTTTAGTCCTTCTAAGTATAACTTTAGTTATTCAAGAGTGTAACTTTAGTCCTAGGGTGGTTTGTATAAAAATGAATTTATATTTATATATTTTTACAAGTGTAACTTTAGTCATTTTAAGTATAACTTTAGTTCATCAAGAGTGTAACTTTAGTCGTACAGTGGTTTCTATAAAAATGAATTTATGTACTTTTTACGAATGTAACTTCAGTACTTTCAAAATGTAACTTTAGTCTTCACGAGTGTAACTTTAGTTCAACCACTTTGTGTACCCACCACCACTCCTCAACGCAAAAACCACCGACAATACCACCACCAACTAACACCACCATAGAGCGACACCCACAACAAAAAAATGATCTAAAACATAAATAAAAAAAATAGATCTGAAGAGTGCACCACCACGGCCACACCTTATCTCCTTTCGCCGCCTCCTCCAACCACCACCAACCCACGCAACCGCCACAACACCAACAACAACCGCCACATTGACACAATAAAAAAATGAATCTGACCAACCATTTAACTTGCAGCCGTGGGTCGGAGGAGAAGGGCACGACGTCAGCGTGGTGGGCTGCTAGTGACGACAAGTGGAGGCGAAGAAAAAAGGAGAAGAGGAGTGGATGCCGTGGTGACTGGTGTCGGTGGTGACTGGGTGAAGGTGACTCGACGGTGGTGGCAGCAGCAGTAATGGTAGTAGATAAGGAGGTGGGTGGCGACGGCGATAGGTGGTTTTTGGTCGGAGGAAGAGAGAGATGGGAGGGAGAGAGAAAGTGGGAGGAAGAGAGAGAATGAGAAATGTGGGTTGTGAGGCAGTGAAATGAGAGAGCTAGGGTTTTGGTGTGTTTTAATCTAGGCCCTTTATTTTGATCTAATCTTGGCCATTCATTTATTTGATCCAAAGGTCTAGATTAGGACTCAAGGACTCAACCAAAATAGGTGGACTTACATGATCCTTTCTCTCTCTCTCTCTCTCTCTCTCTCTCTCTCTCTATATATATATATATATATATATATATATATAATTAGGATCAAATGAGTCCACCTCTTTTAGGCGAGTCCATAAGTCCTAATCTTAACCCTTAGATTGTAACAAAATCAAGAGTTGAGATTAAATCTAAAAATAAAGAGGTTATATAAAAGACACAAAACCTAATTTCTTTTCATTTCACAACCTCTCACTTATCTCTCTTCCTCCCTCTTTCTCTCTCCGCCTCTCTCATCCCTCACTCACCAACCAACCCTAAACACCCAAACAACCACCCTACCACCACCGACAACAACCACAACAGTGCCACAACAGTGCACGCCACTACAAGACGCCGCTCTCTCTCTCTCGTCCGTCATCCCTCGTCGTGGTCGTCCCTTCTCCTCTCCTCAACCGCCGCCACCAGATGGCGCCTCTTCCCCTTCTCGTTTTTTTTTTCTCTTTTTTCAGATCTTAAAAAGTTTGTTGTTGGTGGTGGTTGGTGTTGCGGTGGGTAATGGTGTGGCGGTAGTCCTGCCGCCTATTCCCCCCTCCTTTTTTTTTAAGATGTAGGTGGTGTTGTTGGTGGCGAACGGGGAGAAAAGGTGGTGGCCGTAGTGGTAGTCGCGCGGTGGCTGTTTAGAAATGTTGGTCTTTTTTTTTTCAGATCTAAGCCATAGGAGTGGTTTTTTGTTGGTGGTGGTTTGAGAAGCCGAGGGTGGTGGGTGTCGTAGGTGAACTCGTTTTTCAGATCTACTAATTTTATTTTTTTTTGGTGAAGTCAGGGTGATGTTGGCGGTTGTTGTTATTATTGTTGGCGGTGGTGGCGATTAAGGAGTTTTTATTGTTGGCGGTGGTGGTGGTTATTGCCTATATATAAAAGGACTCGCATTAAAGTTTCGACTCCCAAGAATTAAAGTTTTACTCCTTTACCATTAAAGTTTCATTCGTAAAATCGAGAAATAACAAATTTTTAAATCATTACATAAATATAAACTTTTATATTGAAAATGGCCTAAAAAAAATAAAGTTTCACTCATCACCATTAAAGTTTCACTCGTATAACATTAAAGTTTCATTCATAAATCACTAAAAATTAAATAAATATTAATTAAAATTTCACTCGTCAAATGGCCTAAAAAAATAAAAGTTTCACTTGTTACCATTAAAGTTCCACTTGTTTAACATTAACATTTCACTTAAAAATCAATGAAATTAAATAAATTTTAGTCACAGTTACATCATTGCATAAATTCAAAATTTTTCTAACCATTAAAGTTGAACTCGTATACTATTAAAGTTAAATTTAAAAATTAGTTAATTTAAATCAATATTAGTCACAATTACATTATTTCATAAATTCAAATTTTTATATTAAAAATGACCTAAAAAAATTAAAGTTTCACTTTTAAGCATTAAAGTTCCACTCGTAAAATATTAAAGTTATATTCAAAAATACATAAATTCAATTTTTTATTTACAAAATGACTTTAAAAAACTAAAGTTTCAATCGTAAAGAATTAAATTTACCCTCACAGATTAAAGTTTCACTTTTAAAACATTAAAGTTTCATTTCAAAAATTGATTAGAATAAGTCTCAAATCTCAACCATCAATCTTAGAAGATCTAATGGCTTAGATAAGGACTTAAGGACTCACCTATTTAGGTGGACTCTCTCTCTCTCTCTCTCTCTCTCTCTCTCTCTCTATATATATATATATATATATATATATATATATATATATATATATATATATATATATATATATATATATATATATATATATATTGTAATACCTCGTAAATTAGAAGAGTTTATATAAATAAGTTACGTAATTCGAATAATTAAATTAATTGCATTTATTATAATAATTGCAAATGAGGACGGAATTAAATCAAATAATAAAATAATATAATAAAGTAAGACGTGAATTGGATTGGGTTGCAACTTGGGCCGTGTATACTCATGATTTTAATAATAATAATAATATTAATAGTAATAATAATAATAATAATAATAATAATAACAATAATAACAATAATAACAATAATAACAATAATAATAATAATAATAATAATAATAATAATAATAATAATAATAATAATAATAATAATAATAATAATAATAATAATAATAATAATAATAATAATAATAATAATAATAATAATAATAATAATAATAATAATAATAATAATAATAATAATAATAATAATAATAATAATAATAATAATAATAATAATAATAATAATAATAATAATAATAATAATAATAATAATAGAAGTAATTGTCTAATATTAATAATATGGCAAATTACATAGTTTCCTAATTGCTCTCTTATAGATCTAAACCTACCCTATAAATAGAGATAAATACCTTGCCTATGCAAACTGAAAAATTTTGAGAGAAGAAGAGGAGACGTAGAAGGAATTAAGACGGAATCTACATAGCTAATTAACTCGAGGTAAGACCGTCTCATGTATACACTTTACTATGTTATAACTTGTAAACTAGACCACCGTAGGACAAGCCGTGACCATCGTTGTGACCATAGACCACCAGGGAGTGACTATGACCTTTCGTTGACCGTTTTTTACCACCGTGGTGGTGGTTAGGGCCGGATTTTTGAAGCTAGACGGAGAGGGTTATGCGGGATTAAAACAGGGGACTTCGACCCATATTCGACACTTATTTGGACTCAAATTAATCTGGGCATGGTGGTTTTGTGACCTGGGAGTTGGGTCGACCATGGGGGAGGTGTCGTGGTGGATCAGGGTGGCGGTTCGTGTGGTGTTTGGCCGGAAAAAACGCGAAAACAGGGGGTGATTGCTTGTTGTTGTTGCTGTCGGGTTTGGGTGTTGCTATGGAGGTGTCGTTGGGTCAAGGTGAAGGGAGGACGACCCCTGGAACCACCAAGGAGCAGCTGTGTGATTGGTGGTGGTCGTAGGTAATTGTTTAAACGTTGAATGAGAGGATAGTGTCGGGTTTTCGGGTGTAATGGAGTTCGTGGTCGTGGTTGCTAGGGCGTGCGTTTATGGTGGTTGGAGTCGGTTGTATCTGGTGTTTACGGCGTGGTTTGGTGGCTGGAAGTGGAGTCTCTCGGTGGGGCTGAGGTGGTGGTGTTGTCGTGAGTTGTTTGGGGTGTAGGTATGGGTGTTTTTGGTGAGGTTGAACACGGTTTTGGTTATGTATATGAGGTACGTTGTGGTTGCGTTTCATGTACGGGTTGGGTGTTTGTTTATTTAATTGTTAAGACGGGTTTTTACGTATTATTTTACACGAAAAATAATTAATGTAAATAAATTTTAATCGATTAAATTATAATAATGTATTGAATAATTATTAATTAAATTATAAATAATTAATGTTGGATAAATGATTTGTTACTGTTTAGGTGACGGTTTTGAAGTGGAATTTTTATAAGTATCTTATTGGATTGCGGTATACGGAGTATTTGCTTGCCAGGTAGGATACCGATTCTACTGGGCCTATTAATTGTGTATCTTCTTATTTAATTGGATGTTGTGTTAATTGAATTGAACTGTTTGGATAATTGGATTATACATATCTCGTATATTGTGATTGTAAAGAGTTGTATTGGATATTCTTGAGACGGTGTGGTAGGTAGCCATTGTTGTTGCTACAGTTGGGTTGATAATGAGTTGGATATCAGGTTTAGCCTGGCTGAGGTAGACATCATGGTAAGAGCCTTCGGGTGATGTTATATAAACTTACTGGCTGAGGTAGACATCTTGGTAAGAGCCTTCGGGTGATGTATTACAAACTTACTGGCAGACACCGTTTAATACCGTCGTGGTGGTGTATTAGGAGAAAGGTTGATTTGGCATTGGTGTTCGAATCTTTGTACTATTTATATTATCTGTCTTGAGATTGTTATCCTACTCAACCTCGTGGTTGACAGTGTATTCGTGAACACCTGTGATGAACCATAATGGAGAGCAGATTTGACAGGTACTAAAGATTAGCTGACTTGGGAGCATTGGGATGTGAGCTCGACTTGGACCATAGTTGCTGTCTAGATCACTTAGTGACTCATACAATTTTATTTAAGTAATTTCCGCTGCGTAGTATATTGTAATGTTAAGGTTTAAATTTAATCGGTTGGCAATGTAATAAAACCATTATTTAAATCAAAGTTATTAAAATACTTTGGTTTGTTTTAATTTGTATCATTAACCTCGGGCAACTGAGATGGTAACAGTCCTATTTATTGGGAATGTCTTGCTAAAGGCTCCTAAATAAATGGGGGCGTTACATATACATATACATATATATATATATATATATATATATATA